>NW_026623436.1:524521-564821 GCF_030028575.1 Malurus melanocephalus
TGCATTTTTAATGATCATATTTCTGGTGCCAGCATCCGTGGCTTGTAAAAAACCTGCCTCTCAATCTTGTTTACAACATAAGATTTAGTAATAAATTGTGAATTACAAGTGAGGAGAGGTTGATGTATTTTGTATTCTGGCAAGGAAATTTCAGTTTATTAAAGTGTACACCAATCTCCTTGAAATGTCCCTACATCTGATACTGCAGCATACTGAGTCTCTTTGCTGCTTGATAAAGCCATTTCCTAGGTAATGTCAGCTCCACAAGGCTACACATATAAAAAACTCATTAGAATAAGTCTTCCTGCATGGTCAYGTTCAGATGAGAGTCCTGTAAATTTATCAGCGGTGTTCCTGAAATGGCTTTCAACTTGGATCTGCACCTCCCTGTTTGCCAGAGATCTGATCTTGGATAAAAACTTATTTGGAATCCTTTCTTGGCTCACATAACAAAACATTGCTCCATCTTTCTTCTGCTCAATGATCAGCATCGGTTTTGTGCCACAAACTTCACTAAATAAAACATGTAATGACAAGGATGGTACTGACAAAAAGGAAGAGAGATTAAATGCACTTTTTCAGCCACCTATGGAATATCAGAATTCAGATGCAACAGGGAGAGGACAGAGGGATGCAATATGTTTAGGAAAACAAAGTTATTCTCAGAACAGAAGAAGGCATTGAAGTTCTGAAGTACAAAAGGCATAGGGAGTCCAAAGGTAGTGGAAAAAACAAGTGAGAAAAAGGGTTCCTCTTGGTTAAATTAGTACTGGAAAATGTCTCCATCTAGAAGTGAAGCTGAGGCAAGAAAGGGAATATTTARCTGTCTATATTTTATTTCCTCCCAAATTTCAGATTCATTGCTTCTGCATGCACTATTCCCCAGYGATCAGGCTCCTTGGACAAAAACCTAGTAATTCTTTTCCTTTTCTTCAGATTTCTATGTACTATCCCAACACGTACCGCAAGTAAATTTCTTGCTCCTGGTTTAGTACCAAACTTACTCTTTCCACCCTACTGCAGCTCCGCTATGTCCCCATGTGTTGTGCTGGCAGCATCCATGCGATACAGCACCAATTCACACATTAGTATGGACAGTATGGGTGAACCATAGACTCAGTCACACMAGGAGGAACTCAGAGGTTTAAGTCCAGAAATATATGCCAGTCATCCCACTCTTCCTCCAAACCCTTCTTTGCATTATATTCACAGCATGTGGAAGAGAAACAGCTGCCACGTAAGTTTAGACACAACTGAAGGGATTTTCTTTCCCATTTTCCTGATGACCACTGCTGATGCTAATTTTTTAGCAGCTTGATGAGAATCTGAGGACAAGGCCTTATGCATTCAAAAATGGTGCTCTAGAAAGACCAAATAAATTTTGTGTGACATCTCAGAGCTTTTCTGGTTTGGTTCAGTTRCCACTAGCATTTAAGGTCATTTTTSATGTGAGAATGTAGTAATTTTTTTCCCTTTCCGACATTCAGGGACAGCATACAACAATATCAAAACCAAAGTTTTGTCCAGTGACCTCTGGAATTGCAAGAAAATTATATTCTGTTAATTTCAGTGCCATTTGGATTGTTTTCAGGTTATATTGACATTTTTCTCAGTCTCTGTGTATCCCAAATACACCAATTATTTGATTTTCTTAATTGGATTTCCATGAAAACAGGAGCTTAGCTATTTTATACCTCTTGAAATATTTTCTGTGCCATTCAAGAGTGAGAGTATATATATWTTTACTACAGCTACAAAAACACTTTTACCAAATAAAGTGCAGTGAAGCCAGGATAGCAGTGTCATCATTTTGCTGTCCATCTGAAAGTGACAGATAAGAGTTGGATTATCCAAAAAAACCCTTGGATGGAAAGGATTGAAAAATGTGCAGCCCAGCTCTGTGTGACATAACAACCATTTCACAGAGCTCTGAGAGTACTGTGCTGTATCCCATTTGGGGTCTGGTCTGGCCCCAATCCTGGTCTGGATTGGCTGCTCCCCACACCCTGAGGRCRTTCTTGTACAGCCAGCRAGAGCYRCAGGGAGCAGTCAGTGCTGGGGGCTGCTGCTGTCTTGGCTCCTGACACCCCTGTGGGACAACTCCCATCTGTGGGGCCAAGGGAGGGGTGATGCACTGTGAAACTCAGTGGATCTCAGCAGGTTCCCACAAGGACTCTTCCTGCAGGATGCTGATTCCCGCTGTGGCAGAAGTCATGAGGGTCTCCGCTATCTCATAAAACTGGATTCTGACCCACATCCAAGCAAAAATAAATTAATCTCTTGCTCAAAATATTTTCAAAGGGTAACTGCTTGTTGCCATCAGGCTGTTTTCTTGTGTTCTTGTAGGACAGAACACAGTTTAGTCTGTGTTGACATTTATTTTGCTGCTGAAACATTATTAGGATCTTATTTTTGATCATAATTGGTAAGGCTGTAGTTCAGACGGGGGGTAAAAGAAGAACACATTTTTTTCTACTTATTTTTAGGGCTATAAATGCATATCAGGATTRATAATATTCAGTTTTCATCCCCTTTTCTATGCCCTGTATTTGTCTTTCCTCTTTATTTCATATTCCAYGTGAAATGTAATCATTGACATAAGTCACTCTCACTCTCTTCCTCTTGGCTAAAGCATGTCAGGATGAGTTAAGGGTTCAGGTGGCAATATTATGACCAAGATCTCTGGTTCCTTGTTGCTGTCTTTGCAGACTTTTCTTCCCTCAGTTGCCTGTTCTAGGTAGGGTGTAAATCCAACTTCCAGCCCAGCATGAGCCACACAGCACTTCAGGCTAAGGGGAACTCATTCAATTTTTCTGAGCTAAACAAGCAGCCCTTGGAGGCTCTTATACTGGATGGAGGGGAACTTGCCAACAAAGCCAGAAGGATCTGCTTGTAATTGCTCCTTGCATTATGGAAAGTTTGCTGCACATGATGCTTTTGGAGCAAAACATTTACAACACACCGAGCCAGCACTTTTTAGTGAAACTTAAATCAAAACAGTAGAGCTGGCATAAGGATAGACCTGATTGTTGTAATTCATCAATTGTTCCTGTCATTCTGCACACTTGTGTAATTAAGGAATAATTTCCCATATGGTCACAAAGTAACTTTCATGTACTATTCTAAGATTCATGGCCTTGCCTCTTACTGCAGTGCACAGCGAAATCTGCATCTTCYAGTCACTGAGGACATAGACCCCTGAGCTAAAGATGTTCCAGCTTTCATGGTTTAAGAAGTGACCAATCCCAAATCCTGTCCTGCAGAGGTGACAGAATACACACAGGCACAGTCATCAGCTGCATCCATTGCCACCTTTGCTGATGGTTTCAGTAAATGTGCCAGCCTGGGCACTGCAGCAAAGACAGCACAGGGTCACCCATTCATACCCTGCTATTCAAGCAAGTGCAAAAGGTCTGTCCCTGCAGAGCAGGGCAAAGAACTGGTGGATACAGTAATATTCTGAATACAGAAAATAATTCTGACACGTTAAAGATGTCCTCTCCTCCCTTCTGATGGTCCAGATTCCATGGGGAGGTTAGGGGCCTGACATGTCCCTCAGGACTTTGGAGATTGTAATCCTCTGTTTGGATAATGTTGGGGTTAAATATATGTCTATATCTATCTATCTATCTATCTATCTATCTATCTATCTATCTATCTATCTATCTATCTATTTATCTATCTATCTATATATATATATATATATATATATATATATATGTATATATATATATATATATATATATATATATATATATATATATATATATGTATATAAGCTACCCGGTTAACTTTTATATATTTTTATTATGATGCTGACCTTTTTACATCTCGGCTTTCCATGTAAGTGAAAACCTAAATAACTAATCAAGATATCTCTTCTGCCATCTTTTGGGATTATAAGGAGAGAAAAATTTAGAAGCATTAATATAAGCTACCTAAGTTTGTAACATGAATGAACTTCAGATAATGAGTGCCAAATACTATATGAGGACTCATTCATTGCTAAAGTGTGGCTAAGTTGTTGCATGAGTTTCAACCTTGGTGTTTGTACTTCTGTTAACCATGGAAGGATGTCTGAAAACTTGAAACCAAGAAAACCAAGTCCTCTGCAAGTCAAACTTGCTGACTTGGATGCCCAATCCCACTGAAAAATATTTAGAACTTCCTAAGCCAGCAGCAATTTTCTGCCAGTTTTACTGTCCATGTGCAGATTCAGTGAGCTTTAGCTCATGAKGTTAACTTAGGAAAATTTATTGAATTCACTTTTAGGAGTGAAGGCTATTCACAATCCCTAGTCTGTTATGTTAACCTTTGAAACTAGTTTAATTATGTCTTTTATATTGCCTACCATGAAAGGGATTTTTCRGTGCTAGTCTAACACATTTTGATGGATGCTGAAGGTATGATAAGGTCTTGTAGGTATCAGGGCTATAATAACATATTAAAACAGTGTTTTGATCAAACACACAGAAAATATGGTCTATAGTACCATGCTTTATATCTGTAAACTCTTCTCTCAGATGAACTAATTTTAATGCAGCATGAAAGATCAGAAATGAGAGACAAATTGGCCTCCACAGAAAGTGGAGGACAGTGTATTTTACTAATAAACGTACTAATAGACCTATGGCAGTAGTCAGGCCTTCAAGAGCATTTCCTCTCCTTGTTTATGGCACAGTTTATTCCATCCATGAAGTAGCTGGATGCTTTTCCAAAATATCAGAAACTACTTTTTTTTCCTCAGAAGATCCTTAGATATCCTTATCTGCATTTCTTTGGCAGTCCTTTGAGGAACCCTTTCCTTAGCATGTTCAATGGAAGTCTGATTTTTTTCTCTATCTGCTAATTTTCCTCTTCATGTATGTRTCTGGTTTTCCTCCACACTGAATATTTTTCTGGCCAGAAGAGCATAAGGGTAGTTTTATATAAATTTTACTGGGGCTCCAAGCACCCTTGAGCACAGAACTCCACTCCAAACTGGAGTGTGTCCTAACAGCCTTTCCACAAGCCAAAGATTGCCTCAGTTCCTCAGCACTATGGGCACCACAGGACAATTCTGCTGGCTTTGTTCCATCTGTTTTTGAGCCAGTTAGGAAAGAAAACTTTCCAGGTGCTTGGAGATGTTGATAAAGTGTAAGAGGTAYCTGTGGGGCACTGCCATGGCCATTGACAGGAACGAGTTCTTTTTGTGGTAGCATTTTTCAGCTTTTGTCTTGGTTTATTCCTGGCCATCAGCCTAACAGGAACACTCACAGTGCTGTTTCACCATCTTTCTTTTACTTGATCTAGTTTTCCTTGTCTGCAAAGTGCCATTGTCAGAAACCATTACCTGCAAAAGTATTGTATGGATACTTCACCAATCATTGTTTCATGAAGATTATCCAGTCTTTAAATCTTAATTGAGGAATAAATCATTGCAAAGTTCAGCAATCTCCTTGTAAAGTATACTCAGTGATGGGAAAAATGGGACGAGTTTTCAACTCTTTTCTCAGGTATTTCATCAAGAGAATGTAAAAAGAGTAATAAAGCAAGGAAGGCATGAAATAGTCTGAAACTAATGAGGAACACTTGGTTATGATTCACCTCTGCTACAATGTTAGAAATGAGGCAAAATTTAGCCCCTATATCATTGTCTGCATGCAAAGGCYAGCTGCCAGATAAAGACCTTTTCTCTTCAAATTTCCTGTCTAAGAATACATAGCAGTGTTAGAAGCTGGAAACTATTTGTTTCCCAAAAATATTAATTAAATTTTGCTAAAATCAGAACTAGATTTTGAGGTTATTTATTTATTTATTTATTTCTTCCTGGGAAGAATACACATTGGGATGTATGCACACAACAGAGGATGCTTTCTGGTGTTCACCCATTTTCACTGCTCTCACTTCTGTAAAATTATGATTTTAATGATGTGATTGCTTGCTACTTTAAACTTGAAAATGTCAGAAAGAAATAGTGTCTCCCTCACACTGAATACTGAACAACTAAACCTGCAAAACCAGCAAGAATTAAAAATTTATCATCAACTAATGCAATGAGAATGTTCATAAAAATCTAATGTTCTTCTTGCACTTAGGTGTGGAAATAATTTTATTATTGTAAGAGAAAGCTTTTCACATCAAAGCAGTCAAATATGGATAGCAAATTAATCTGTATTCAGCAAGAAGCCCAATTCTGTCACACGAAAGTGACTGCAAATTTGTATCCTTTAATTGCACTAATGTCAAACACTCATTGACCCCAATCCTTCTGATTTTTCCTCTCTGTTCAAGAACACAGAAATATCTGCCTTATAATACTGKCACCTTATTGAAGGTATTATATCTTCAATAGTGTTATTTCTGTAGAGATACAGAATACAGAAATACTTGGAGAAGAAAGAAGTCTAATATCTATGAAATAATATTTACTACTAAGAATGACAGTGTCAGATTTGGAAAAAGTTAAACTCCATGTAAAATATAGAAAAAGACAAGCAATAGATCTTGCATGTAGAAATTCCCAGAGTATAGTCTTGATATCTACATTTACTCCTGTTCATCAAGTCATTGAGATCACTGGTTGGMTAATTAATTGCAATTTCTTGGCATCCATACACCCATCAGACCATCCTAACTACCCTCACTGTTGAAAATACAGATGTGAGCATCTGGCACTCCACCTTCACAGGGTGAAGTGCCTTGTCATGAGCCACTCCAAGTCAGGATGACACTCTCCTATCTGACCTAACCAGAAGACAGAACATGATTACAAAAATACAAAATTTTCAAGTAAGTTAAATTTTACAGTCAAGTCCAGTCAAGCTCAGTGTAAGTGAAGGAGAAATAAAATATTTTAGTTGCATTTTCTCCATTCCATCATCTACTCCCTGCTGTCCAGCCCTGGTTGGCTATGCCAGCACATCCACTGTTTCCAGGAAGTTACACTCCAGAACATCAAGATCTTCCCCCTTTTCTATTACTGTATTGGGTCCAGCTGAGATGGAGCTCATTTTCCCTACARTGCTGTTCTTTGCTTTGGTAGCTCCAGACACATCAATAACACAGCAGCAATTTTTCAAGGCTCTCTCTCCAACATTCCTCCCTCACCAGTATSTCAGGTATGAGCAAGATCTTGTGAGGGCACACAGCCAAGACAGCTGACYCAAACTGACCAAAGGAATATTCCRYACCWTATGATSTCTGCTCAGCAATAAAACCCAAGAGAAAGGTATAGGTGTGTTCATTTTTTTTTGTTATGGTATTTTTCTTCTAAACAACTCTACTTTTACTGAAGCCATGCTTCCCAGGAAGTGCCTGGACGTCACCTGCTGATGGCAAGTAGAGAACAAACTTTTTGTTAATAYAGTCTGGTGCCACAGGGCACAAAACCCATCTCAAGTGAAAGGGGAATGTCACAAATTGTGTGTATTAGACTGAGGGGARCCGAGCAGGGGTCAGGTGGGAAAAGCACACCATTGTGCTCACCCAGAGGCACCTTGTACCCTTGGCATAGACTGCCCCAGGAGAGGGTCCTTCAAGGACAAAAAAGAGTGTCCTGATGGGTTTCTGAAGTAGCCACTCTGAACATAAAAGATCAAGCACTTACCTACCCTGCTTGACTGCTCAGAAGATCACTTTGTTGTGGGACTGCTGTAAATTGAAGAACAGCAGGTGYCAATTGCTATCAGGATGGTGCACTGGCAGCAATGTAACCCACACCAAGACTCCCTGGCTCCCATCCATGGTTCATCATCTGGGAAGGCARGGAGTGATCAGCAAGACTCACTCACCTTTTAGCAGTCCCATATGGCCATTGCAAAAGTCTGGTGGAGGGTGGAGGTGAACAGTAGACTGTGGTGGCCTGAACAAAGCCACAGTGCCACTGAAGGCTGCTGTACCAGACACACCGGAGCTCTGATAGGAACTGAAGTGGAAGGGAGACAAGTGGTAGGCTRCAGGTGATGCAGTGCCAGTCTGGATTTTCAGATCCTTTGGCAGCAGAGTACTGGCCACAGTTTGCTTTCGTGTGGAGGAGTGCTCAGTACACCTGGGATCTGCCCCAGGGGTGGAAACACACCCCTACTATTTGTGATGGACTAACCTGGAAAAAAATGGTACCTCTGAGAATCTACAATATATCATTGCATGGGGCAGCAAGGTAGCACGAGTGTTTGAGAAGGGAAAAAGAGTAATTCAGATCMTTCTGAAAGCCATGAAAAGAAGAAGGGTCAAGGGACCTGAACAGCAGACTCAGCTCTTGGGAGTAAAATGGAAGGATGAGACCTACCACAGGTCTGTGGCTGTTGTCAGCAAGACAGCAGCTACATCTGCCCAGAAATCCTGGCCAGAAAGCAAAAGTACCTATCCAGGTTCTCCAGTGCAGAAAGAAAGGAGGAAAGGAGAAGGGATGCCAACAAGTTTTCTATCAGCTGTTATTCCTGTCTATTGATCTGCACACTGTAGAATTGAAAAACTTTTTGACTTCCTGTGACTCGGGTGTATAGAATGATTTACTAAAATCTATGCAGGACTGAAAATACAGGTGTCCTTAGATGGCTTGTACTGCTAATTCAGCTTTGCTGTTAATTTATTAATTTCAGTTTGATTTCAAAAGTTAGATTTTAATTAGGTTTTAATTTTCCAGAAATTTCAAAAGGATTAATGACAGGTAAAGAAGTGAGCAGAGTGTGCCATCCCAAATATCCTATTAATTAAAACTCTGGTTCTAGAAAAATTTTGTTAGAGAAAAGGTAACATATCTGAGAAAAAAAAAAAAAAAAAAAAAAAAAAAAAAAAAAAAAAAAAAAAAAAAAATAAAAAAAAAACCACCAAAAACCAAAACACTTTTTTTTAACAGAGAATCTGCAAGATTTCTCTTCAGAATCATTAAACAAATACCAATATGTTCCATAGTGTACAATATAATTAGTAGGATTGACATCTAGTTCTTTAAGTGCAAATAGTATGCAGACAGTTCTGAAGCATTTTGTACTGAGGTAATGTAACATGAGATGGAAATTTGTTCATAAATTACTGTACTTCACAGAATTTAAAAGGTAAATTCCACATTAAAGGTGACTTACTGTAATCATCTTGGTCATCATGTTAGGTTCCTGATAAAGTGTATTACTGAAATAAGCTGTCACTGAAATGTACTTATTGTGCCATTATACTGACATTATGTTCACACAATCTGAGCCTACGCTTATTACAATGGCAGCTCCCTGAAAGACAAATRGAAGAGAAATACCAGAAAAACCTCCAACTATTATTAAAGAACCTCACATCTATGCACTTCACTTTACCTTTTTCTGTCTCTTTTTCTGTAGGTTGTGACCTCATCCCAGTCCAGTATCTCAGATGGGGTGATCCYGAACCAATTGCAGCCGTTGTTTTTGCATGCCTGGGTCTGCTGGCCACGCTGTTTGTTACAGTCGTATTCATAATGTACCGCGATACTCCGGTGGTCAAATCATCCAGYCGAGAACTCTGCTACATCATCCTGGCCGGCATCTGCTTGGGTTACCTGTGCACTTTCTGTCTGATTGCAAAACCTCAACAGATTTACTGCTACCTGCAGCGAATTGGCATTGGCCTCTCGCCGGCTATGAGTTACTCTGCTCTGGTAACCAAAACCAACCGCATCGCAAGAATCCTGGCTGGAAGCAAGAAGAAAATTTGTACCAAGAAACCGAGGTTCATGAGTGCCTGYGCCCAGCTGGTGATTGCATTTATCTTGATATGTATACAATTAGGCATCATARTCGCCCTCTTCATAATGGAGCCACCAGATATAATGCATGATTACCCAAGCATCCGAGAGGTCTACCTGATTTGTAACACCACCAACTTGGGCGTCGTAACTCCCCTTGGATACAACGGATTATTAATTCTGAGCTGCACCTTCTATGCGTTTAAGACAAGAAATGTCCCGGCTAATTTCAACGAAGCAAAATATATTGCCTTCACGATGTACACCACCTGCATCATTTGGCTGGCTTTTGTGCCAATATATTTTGGGAGCAATTACAAGATAATCACCATGTGTTTCTCCGTGAGTCTGAGCGCCACAGTGGCCCTCGGCTGCATGTTTGTGCCCAAGGTGTACATCATTCTCGCTAAGCCGGAGAGAAACGTGCGCAGTGCGTTCACCACGTCGACGGTAGTCCGCATGCACGTGGGGGATGGAAAGTCATCTTCTGCYGCCAGCCGCTCCAGCAGCCTGGTGAACCTGTGGAAAAGGAGGGGATCATCCGGTGAAACGCTTAGGTAAAGGTTTCTAATGTGGGAGTGTGGGGAGGCAATGATGATCCTCTGGGAAGACAAAAGACAGTGTGCTAATTTCCTTTGTCTCAGCACTGGGAGTGGAGTGAGTCCTATGTCCCACATCTGAATGTTTCRGGTTTGATTTAGTCTAAATTCTGTGCAAAAATGGGGGACAAAGCAATGGGCAAAGTTGGAAGGACTGGCTRTGACAACTGTACTTGAATCTAGGGAGAAAAAAATATTTTAGGAAGAAAAAAAATCAAGAGAACAAAAAATAAAACACATTGCCTTGTCCTGAATGCACTCATTTATAATCTCTTTCCCTAAATAAACTTTGTAGTGTCTGCATTTTGCCTCTAGTTACAGCAGAAAGACACCAAGGTTGCTGCTACAGCTCCATAATCAAGGTGGAGTATTAAACACAAGAGTCATCGTGAGCAGTCACTGTCAGGCATCTGAGGATTTGTTTCATATGGCTCTTCTGTTACCCATTTTATCTCCTGTTTTCTTGATTGTCCTTTCTTATATTCTTATATCTCTTCTTGTTTTCTTTCTTTTTGTCTTCACCTGTCTTCTCTTCCTTACCTTTTTCTCTACACATCCTCCTAACGCTACACAAATTCAGCTGCTCACAGGCCCTGCTCTGCCTACGTTTCCTGCCATTGAATAGATAGTCCCTTTGGAGATATTCCTTTGTTTCTTCCTAAGGCATTATTTGAATCCAGTAATCATGCAGACAACTTGTATGTTCAGTGTATAAAAGTTACCTTAAATGAGCATTAAAGAGAAAGGAGAGCTCTGGAGTGGAAACACTACTACATCATGGACAGGACAYGTAGGTGTGCACCTTGCCCAGTGGTTTGTTTTCAGCCTGTGATCCTTTCACTTGTGATATGGCTGCCATGGGGATAATTCGGGTTATTTAACTGCTGGCATAAACAAAAAAACCTKTCAATGTGAACTGCAGAGAAAAGGTTTTGTCATTCTTCAGCTATGTATGTCTGGCCTAGAAGTGACAAGTAGCTAGATTTTTCTCCTCACTGAAATGCACATGGATTTTAGGATTGATAACATGAATATTTCCAGACATGTCATTGTTCACAATGGGAGATGATAGCATGGAACAAGGACAATTTGTACTTCCATTCYTGTGTGAACCACAATTTAGACCTGTGAGAGAACTTTATTAGTAATACCGGCAGGATATATTATGCCAAAGTGATTATTTTTTTCTGTCAGAATATTACTAATGATTCTTTTTCAGAGACTTTGAAGTGGTACAAAAATGGCCAGTCTATTCCAAGATATTTTATCCCTATTAACATCATTAACATCAGTGTGTTAATGATGTTTTATTTCAGTTCCTTTCCTGGTACAGAGTAGGATGTTTTTTTTTAAAATGATAAATCCTTTTTCAGATTGAGTGATGGTTACCTGAAATACCCTTTTCTGCAGCCTCTGTCTGTATGCATAAATGACCTGAGGTATTTGAATTAAAAGCCCTATAGAAACTTTCAGGCCTGTTAAAAGACACATTCTTCAAAATATGTCCTCACTAGAAAGCATCCTTCTTTGAGACCATTATTAATTTCCCTCACTTTTGCTGTGGAACTCTTTTGCCATCTTGCAACTTTTTTATGCARCAAAATGCAGTTTTAGATGACAGGAAGATCTCGGGCTCAGGAAGGAATTTTTTGTCATCTATTCAGGTCTGGTTTGGAAAGACATTACTCTAAAATCTTTGGTTTRTTCTGAAAAGCAAGGAGTATGCCCRGTTATTAAACATTCTAAATGAAAATATGCATTTTCTTCTTTTTGAGGACTCTCTTTTCATTTCTTTGTATCCCTCAATGTGTAGATAATACCTGCAGTAGGGAAATATTAACAAAAGGTAATAGATCATCATCAACAAAGACTTCTTTTTCAATAGCACTGTCTTGGAAATGACTTCAATCCAAAAGAGCCTTAAGAGTGCCCAATATGTGTGTGTGGGGATGAAAATGGCAGTGCAAAGCTGATGCATTGACAYATTTTTCTGGATACAAAGAATTAGAACTTTTCTTTTGAAACTTGGAGAAAAACTTACATGTCATCAGCAGTGTTCATCAATGCACAAAGCTGCAACAAAGAAGATCCTCCTACCACATGTCTGAATCCTCAACAGATTGAACCACCGAGTTTAGTGGTGCTCAGTCAGTGTGTGCCTRAAGGGTCTAGGCTTCCAAGAGCAAACTGATTCCATCGATCCTGGGAAATTCTCTCTAATCAATGCTAATTTAATTACATGAAAGGGAGTGGTAAAACATTCTGAATAAGTTTAAAATGATGCTCAGAACTTCAAATAGGTCTGGTATAATCTCCAAGAAAGAACAGAAAATCACTGTCAGCTTCAATTCTATTTAGTGTAGAAAATGAGCAGAGTTCCACCATTTTACTTAATAATGAAACATTTCTTTGAAAAAATCTGGTTRCACAAAGCAATAGATTTCAAGATATTATTCTGTACAAAGCACAAAAGCTTGTTTGGATAGCTGTTTGAGTAAACACCAAAGTATTCAGAATCAAAGGAATTGTGCACTAGATCTACATGGCATTATTTAAATAGCTCAGAGGGGTTTTGTTTAAAAGAGAGTGAATCATGGCTGAATTTTAAAGAAACATTCTATTTAAGTCACCAGTGCATAGAGGGGCCTCTATCATTAGCATTTTGCTTCTTGACACTAATTTATAGCAGTGTAGTATTGCATCAAATCATTGTCAAACAGATAATGCCAAGGCGCCATTCAGAGCTTTCACATCAGCTACAAAATGACAGATAACAAGACTACTTTTGCCTAAATAAAGCAATGCATCTGTTACAGTCCTAAATGACTTTTTGCATGGGATGTTCTTCAATTAAGAAAACTCAGGCAAGCTGTGGTTGTGTGTCGGAATGAATCTTCACATACTGAAATATGTAGAAGGAGAGAGTAAAACTACTCATTACCCAGTGAAATGAAAACTATTTCATGGAGGCTGTTGAGATTCAGCAGTACTTCCCAAAATATATTCTGCTCTCATTTAAAAGCAGGGCTGACCAATCTGACATTATCAGAAACAACTCCACAAAGGAGAACACTACATAACTGGAGTCAAAGCCATATAACCAGCACAGAGGCATCTGGAAATTCTGATTCCTGTTATCTCACCARTTAATTTCATAGAGACTAGGGAGGCCGTAAACAAACTGAGTAAATCTTACCTTGAGGTATCAGGAATTATTATCACATGTGCTACACAGGCTTTTTGCAAGTGTCTAAATACAGAGCAAATTTATCMTCTTCTCATTCTCAAATAACTCTCTATTCCAGATAAGACAAAGGCTGTATATTTCTGCTACGAGAGCTGCTGCAAGAGCTGTATTTCTAGTTAGGACTGCACACCAAAAGGTCTCAGTCATGCTACCTTGACCTGGAGAAGAATGCAGGTGTTCAAAAGCTCCTCTTAGCTTTCTTATATCTTTGCCCTGGATTTTGCACAAAAAATTAACCCTTGTAGATGTTTATGCTTTCTGGAAGGCRCCTTTAAATGGTGCAAACCACACATGCTCCATTTTCCAAGCTTACAAAACTGTACCTTTAAACACACTCATCTCCCCACAACARCCTGCAGGAAAGTAAGATTTTTTTTTCCTTTAAAGCAGGTAATCAACGGTTCTGAGTGACCAGCAAATTATTAAAAACAGACATAAGTACTGTCTCCCCACACATATGTGCTATTTAAGTCTAAAATACTACCGGCATTTTTCTCATTGCCCTTCAAATTTCTTTCAAATCCTCACAGTGTAGGCATTGCTCCTTCTGTCTCCTCCTGTTGGCCACACATGGCCCCGTGGTTTCTGCCCTCAGCTCCTTCTTTTGGACGTACCCAAACTACCTGCAAGGTTTTTTTAGTGGCTTCAGCAGCAAATTCTGCATTGTTTAAGCCTGCAACATATTACAGGAAAATTAAGAGGAACCTGGCATCTTTCCGTGGATCAAGCTGTGACACAGAGCTGTTCAGGCAGTGAGGCAGGAGCCWTTGAAATAGGAGTGAGGTCAGAAAACACTGTTGGCATCCCAAGGTAAGGCCCTGCTTGGAGGTCAGGGGCTGATATGCAACCCCCTTTACTTATACTTGCAGTGACAGTGAAAGGCTGAAGAAAGGAATTAGGTCATTAWAGTGGCTTTTAATTGCCTCTTGGCCATTGCCTCCCTGTAGTGATGTTGCATTCATTTAGATATCTTCTACCATATCCTTAAAAGACAGAAGCTGGTTGGTGCCCAGTACAAGCCAAAAGTATCCTTCTGAAACAAAACAAGACAGAATATCATCTTCTAAATGAGCAACYAAGYCAGAGGGTTGAGCAGCACTTTCAATCYGTAACCCAGGCAGGCAGCTGYRATCACTCAAAAGGAAAGAATCATCKCCAGCTAAGTCAGGTAGTGTTAGSTATWCTCAGGATACATTAAATATTTGCCTTCTGTGCTTATTTCCKGCACACAGCTGTGAACAGCACGATACTGAACAACAGAAGAAGTATGCACATAAATTTCTGCACCTTATCATAGACCCTTTTCTCACAAATCTTTTTGGAAACTAAAGCTTAATAACCTGGTGTGGCAGTGGCACTTTATTCTACCTGGGTTTACTATGAGATGCAGTATTTCCTAAATATTTAAACATAAGTTGTGGCTGTCAAACTAAATGGATTACTCATTGGTTTTTTAATGTGTTGTCTTGTCCACTTAAGAAGTTTGTCCTGCACTGTATGATTGTGGAACTGAGCATTGCTCTGTAAGCATCTGCAGAAGTGCTAGGACTGAAAGCTTTCACCCGGGATTGGAAAACCCTTGTCCTAGTGAGCCAAACTCACCCTTAGAGSAACCACAAAAATTTTATTATGTAAATCACCATCATTTTGTTTTATCTTACTAAACTTAWACAAAGATGCTGACACATCCACCTCAGAATCATGTTTCTCCCTCTCGAGTGCTACACAGGTACATCAGAAAAAGCCATCAGGTGTCTGGGCTCACGCGCTGTTTATTGTCATTCCATGTCTCCTATGAAGAAAACATGGTAAGCAAGGTAAATTTTTTTTCTGCTGAACTGGATTCAGTCCTGGACCACCAGTGTTTATAGCTCATGTATAATTAGACATCAGCAGTCCCAAACAGCACCATAATGAAGTATTTTGGAAACAAATGTTGACCATCACGCTGCATACTCTGTTTCTTCAAGGAACAGTTGGTTTTCTCCCTTATCTGTTCAATATTCCCTCTTATGATTGACTATATCTGTTTTGTTACCATTCAAATGGAGCTATTTTGGACCAGAAAATAAGAAAATAAGCTTGGATCAGCTTAGGAGCTGCCATTCATGGTTTAGAAATATTCCAGTCCAAGTATTATATCATGCATCAGCATGCCATATCTCAGCACCAAAATCTTGGAATGAGTTTTTTCAGAAGTCTGAATTTAAATGTCTTAATTTACATGCAGCTTGAACAATTTTGAACCATGATAAAAGAATGCTATACTTCACCTCCAAACTAATTTTTAAAAACTTTTTATTTACCAGACTTTGCCTGGGCATGGCTTATAGGTTGATATTCACAATTTTCATAGCCAAAAGGCTGAGAGTCTTGATTATCTGACTGGTCAAACAGACACTAAGTAACACTACATCAGGTCCATTGCATGGCAAAACAAGGGAAAACACAACTTTCCTAGGTCTAGAATAACAATCACAGATTTCGTAAAAGTCATTGGTTCTGCTGTTTCTGCAGGTAGTTGAACTGATTTCAACTCAGAAACATGAAATTAACATAGAAGAGGCTGTAACCCCACAACACTGAGCTCAAAGCTGGTGCACAACCTCTTGTATGGAGTATATCAGTGGCTTGTGAGATATGACAGCATGACTTTCTTTCCTACTGCAACTTGCTGCAGCCATTCTGTCTTGTACAAACTAAACACTGATTGGGGAAAGAAAAAAAAAGGTTGTTTTCTAGCCGGGTGAAAAGTAAAATTATTTTTAATGTCAGTCAATGGCAGAATAGAGATTCCAGCCCAGTTGTCTAATACTTCACATATACCCCATCCATCAGGCTGTTGTAACAGCTTCACACTAAAAGATCTTTGCAACTCCAGTTTCATTTCACTGAAAAAAAAAAAAAAAAAAAAAAAAAAAAAGAAAGAGCTGGGGGACATCATTTGAAATCCCGAAGTTTTAGAGAGTAAAGAAATAATTTAGAGCTGATTTTCAGTGTGCACAGGGAATTAATTGGGAGATTATCAAAGAATGTGAATTGGGAGAACTAATGCTTAACAAGTTACTTCTAGAAGTGACTGSCACCATCTAACAGTGACCAGCTTTTAGCCATTGTCCACCTCAATGCAATAAATCCCTGTGGAAATTGAAAAGTGAAAAAGCTGCTCAAAACAGGACCGCATATTAATGTAAGGCAAAAGATGTCACTGAAAAATCATTTTGTACCAAAAAATGAGTAAATTTCTCCAGATGCTTTTTAATGGGACCATTGACTACAAATTGCACAAAAGATGCCTCTTTAAATGCCTCTGTATTATGAGCTGATGATAAAAAAAGTGAGGGGTAAGCTTCTTACATCACTTAATGTCATTAGAGCATATAAAAATTTACATGAACTGATGGTATGGCCCAAGGGGTATTGTTCTTATTTAAAAAAAGAAAATTTAGGCATAGTGGTACAAGATATTATTTGTTTGCTTCATAGCTTTGCTAAAAAAGAATTTCGATTCATGCAGGAAAAAAAAAAAAAATTACTCCTCAGAGAAAGTCATTATCCTTTTGATGGATTAGTCTGCATTTATTAATGAATCAGTTCCCAAATGGATCATCTGGAGCTATTTTARTCTAATATGCTACAAAATTTAGATTGAGAGGTTACTGAATGGTTTGAGTCCTTCACTTTTCCCTAAATAATTTAGTYTTGGTGTCTTTTTGGACAAGCTTGATACTGTGATTAATTAAAATTCAAATACTCTGAAATGACTGAAGAATATTTTATAAAATTCTGTGAAAGATATTACTGAAAGCCTTTGATAAATTGYTGCTAAAACATTCCATCTGTATAATGAATTTATACTCCTGAATGACCTTATTACAATGGTTTTTTATTTGTGTACAATGCTAGCGTTGTTGTTTTGAATTTTCCCCTCAACTTAAATTTAATTAAAAGATTGATTGATTTAATTTTTTTGGCTGCATTAACTGAGCACATGTCTTTAAGCCTAATATTTGGCATTATTTATATTATTAAGATGCTGTTACCATCATTTTGAAACAAATATCATAGCTAAAGTTTGCAAATTAAATGAAATGYTCCCTGCCTACTGTTACCCAAAAATGCTCTAGGTTGCAAAACACAGTCATGCTGGTGTACTGCAAAAAAAAGAAAAGGAAGGAACAGTGAAGATGGGACCCAAGAATTTCATATTTATTTAGGGAAAGAAAGAATTTCTATTTTTTAATAGCAGTGTTTGTCCATTTTACTCTTTTTTTTTTTCATCTTCCAGTCTGTCTCCCAAAATTCTGATGACAAATAAATGYCACATGTGCTATATCAACACTGTCTTTATCACACGTGCTGGAGGCCCCCAGAGCAGCCATGMAGATGGTCTTGTTCTCATTAGCATGCACCATGTAGGTCCTGTCTACCAGGTTTTTCCACCAAAGGAACTTCTGCTTCTTTCTAGAGCAAACTTTGATACAAAGTGGCACTGTGATTAATTTGATGCACTGTAATTAATCTGATAAACAAAAGACTAAGACCTGCACTGTCCTCCCAAGGTCCACTGAGTCACGAACCAGTCTGCCACTGTGGAAACACCTGTATGAATTATAATGAATGGAATTTGTGCTCATATCCTGAGTGTTGATGTGGGCTGGTGGAAGAGCTGGAAYTTCATCTGACTGAGAGCTGTGTTTGGTGACAGATACTTTTTAATGATTTTGGCTGAAACTTAAGGCAGATGTCTGTTATATAAACACAAAGTTCTTTTAATCTGCTATAGTTTTGACTATAGCATTATATGTTGAGCATTTATATAGGTATATGCACCTTCTAAGTCTGGCCTGCCAATATATTTCGGTAAGACCCTATTGTACAAAAATCCTATATAATGGTTTCTCCAACATGTCAGAAAAACCCTTTCTGGAACAAGGGAAATAAACAGACTGGTAATATTTTGCTATCAGCCTAATCTTCCATTTGAGCCAGTAGAATGCTTTGTATATCATTCCATCAAAAACGCCATTTTAATTCATCGTCTGCAATTACATATGATTGCTTAAATTGAATAGGCGTTTAAAAAAGTAAAACATTATGCTGCACTTGAAAAAAAAATGTTAGTTYGGCTCTAAAGCAATTTTACTTGCTGAAATTTGGCAAATAAGCAAGTAATGTTTGCATTATTTTTAAAAATAAAAAAAAAAAAAGGTGACATTCTTAATAACATACAATTTATTTTAGCCATTACATAAACAGGAAAAGTCACACAATAAACAGAGACCCTTTTAAAATTATCCAGCGCAAGATGATGCRGTTTCAAGATAGCATGACCAATCTCACAAAATCCATTTTCAAGAACATGGTATTTTATATTTATAGTTCAAAGCAGCCCCTACAGTAGTAACACTAAATATTATTCATATTTCATTCTTTAGCATTTATGCAGAAATCTTTAAACATATATTGTCGTACCTAATCTAAAGGCTAGCTTTAACTCTGCTGCTATGAAATGTAAATTCTTCATCATTTCTCAACACCAAGGAATATTGCTGGTGGAAAGTGCCACTTGCATGTAAGTTAACAACGGTGCTCAATAATTTATAACACATTTGGTGCTCAATAACTGATAACACTTCTGCATGGCAGTATGATATTGCATTTGAAATAGGGATTGATGACAACTCTGTCTCCAACACAACAAATGACCTTTCCTTTGCATTTAAAAAAACCAAAGATACCCTGAGGTATCTTCATTAAGGTAAACTTTTTACTGAAAAAGAAGAGAAACAAAACCTCCCTTATGTCTAAGAGTAAAAAACAGCTTCTAATTGCTGGGATTATTTTTTTCAAGAGAACAGATTATTTGAAACAAGTACTTTTTCTTATTGCAGACTCCTATCTTTTGGGAAGTCTCCCTGTGCAGTGTGGACATTTAACAGGACCTGTGCATTACCACCCCATTCTATTGATAGATTATTTTTCAAGGATTTGACAATGTCTTTGACCAAACTATTCACAAATATGGGCTCTGGCACACCCTCCAGGTCTGGCCTGCCAACATCCCCCAGAGAGGGGATGCACAGCCATATGAAATGTGCTGCTGATCAAGGTATCCAACACCTTCTGCATGGAAACTGGGAAGGCGCAGAGCTACGAGGGGCCATGAATGCAGCTGGGGCTCACCCTAACATGGAGTCAGGACCACCAGGATACCAGCACCTGGATATTCTGGGAAGGCRTAGTCTAATAAAGACCATATCTCAAGACTCTTGTAGCACAGGAGCCACAGCAATAATAATAATAATAACAACAATAATAATTATGATGATGATGTAGGGATCTCCACCTACACACACATAAAAGCTGATTTCCACAGCATTTTAGTGAATCACCACTGATCTCATTCGGGATGATGATTCCCATATTCCCCCTTTGTTTCCCACAGCACCCATTAAYATATGTCTACAAGAGGAGTTTTGTTGGAAGGTGAACAAGGCAAAAAAAAAAGATCTGCAAGGCTTTCAAAGCTGAGCTGTCTCACTGGTGTTTCCTACCATGTATCACGTGTACATCAAGTTCACTAAAAGCCAAGGCAGTAGAGGCAGTTTCTCAGCCTAGGATTGAGTTTCTGTCTCTCTGCTGATGCCCTCTAGAGAGAGCAGAGTCTGCTGTGTAAGATAGAGTGATGTGAGCAAGCATTTGGCAAATGGACAAGCTCTGCAGTGACTGAATTACTGGGAATTATTTCCCAAATTTCCTGCCATTGATCAACACTTAGAAAACATATTTGTATTTATCGTTAAATATTTTCCTTAAGATGACTTGCTCCTGTGCAAAAAAATGACACAGAGCACAAATCTCCACAATAAATGTGAAAAAAAATCCTTAAAGATGATCCAAAATATTTTAAATCCTTTAGCAGAATTTAGAAGCTGCCTTCCTGCACAGAATTAAAGCCTTCTCTCTTTTCTAACCAATATAYAGTCCTGGAATTGGAGTAAATGAGAAAATAAATTTGTTCTTGCAAATACTGCTCACACTGTGGCATTTTATGCCTCCTCCATAATACCAGCCAAAATACCCAATTAATTTTCACTTTAGCATTTCCTATGTCAATGGCAAAGAAATATCTGAGGGTTTTCCTTCTCAACAGATGGGCTCTTTTAAAGCAATCTTTGGTTTTAACAACCCGGAAGGGGACATTTTTCTAAAGCAAGATGTTCCAAGGCAAAATCATTTCCTGTGTCTGCTCAGAAAGCTGAAAACACTTTTTACACAGAATCTTTGGTGTGCCTTTTCAGAATGGTCACTTAAAGAATTTTGCAGCTTCCATCCAACAGTTAGATGCACTTTCTACACTAGGAGGATTGATTAGAGTTTGGGCACGGTTTTCGTAATTATGTGGATATTCAGCAATGAATGAATGGCAGTGTAGCAGTTACAATGGCTCAAGACTTTGAGGTATTATGTTTCTGATGGTGCAAATTTGCTCTTGAGTGGAAGGAAAAGCTTGAGAGATTCATAGCAGTGTCTCTGATGATTTTCATGGTAGTAAAATTTATGCTAATGTCAAATGGACAGTTTTGGGGGTTTGTTTATCTGAGTCATATCCATTCTAACTTGGGGCTCTTCAGGATGGAGTCAATAAGGACACTTACCTCTTGTTTCCTTTTGTCAGCTACTTTTTAGAATTCTGCTTATTGTGAGCATTTGGCGTCTCTCAATTTTTCCTAGTTTTGATTTTTTTCTCCTTCTGCCTTGCTAGACAAAATATCTCTTGGTTATTTGGTCTAAACTTAACTGTGTTTCATCCTGCTCCTCCTAAATTCTACTTTCTTTGATGCCTARCACCTTCACTCCAAGTTTATTTCCTTTTCTTTTCTCTGAAGTGCCTACACATTCTTTTCTCTCTGCTCTTTTGCTCTGGCTGTCCCAATTAGTTTTTTTAGCATCCAGTTTGACTTCATCTGTATTTTTCAGTAAATTTATCCACTCTCTAAACCCATCCTTTTCCTCTGCTCCATTTAATACTCATGTTTCCTGCATGAGTTTCATTCTTATCTGGCAGCACCTCATATACCACATTCTGTATTGCCTTAAAATCTTGGTAGCCAGTCTGCAAAATTTCTGTCACTCCTCCTTTCAGTAAGATTATAATTTGTAAATGAAAGAATTTTGAACCTAACACACCTCATTTTACTGTCTCTGGCTCACTCTCAGATTCACTCAGCTTCATCTTCAGTGATTTCTGCAATATACACTGCATCTGAGSGTCTACTACAACTTCATCCAACATTTAGTCTCACTTCCTCTSTACTCAGGTTATTTCTCTTTTACAGCGAAGTTCTCTTCAAGGCACTTTTGTTATCTAGATCAGATTAATGAATGAGTAACAAAAAATTATTTMTTCCGTGATTTTAACAAACTTCCCCACTAAAATTTGTTAAATGCCCACAGTGGAGTTCATAGAATTTGGCGGTGAGATATCAGAAACTCTTTGAGAAGACACATTTGTGCAATTTTTTCTTAAAGGATTAAAATAGGTATTTCAACACCTAGCACAAGAATTTATACAATTAGGGTGAAGTTCACTACTGGGAGGAGAAACGGTATGAGACCTCTTCAATTACTTACATCTCAATTGATTGTTCCATGAATAAACAATGGCCAGGTCTTATCTTGTATACAATCCAAGGATTAATTAATAATCAAGAATTAAACTGTTTATCCAAGTGAATTTTTTTATCCAAGTGAATTTTTCATCCAAGCGCATCCAAGTCTGGCATGTAAAGTGTGCATGGTACTGCACTGGGCTTTAGGGTTGGAGTTGATTTCAGTGACATCATGTCTAGATCTCAGCAAATCATCTAACTTCTGTTTATTGCCAATGGAGAGAGGAAGAACCATTCACAACACGAACTGAGCCCACACGAGTTTTACCAAACCAATCCACTACACTGGGCTTGCTTTGAAATGTGGAACAAGCCATGTATTACAGCAATGTAGGATCAGGGAAATAAGTTAGGATTAAGAACACGGCCACCAGCTGATTTCCCACTGATTCTTAATTTAAATGTTGCTTCTCTTAAACMGTTTCTCTCTGTTTTGGTCCAAGTCCAAAGCTTATTAAAGACAAAATATTAGCATGCTATCTATGCTGTAAAACGACTTGTCTCCCCTATACAGAGATACAAATACACATAAAGAAAACGATGAACATTTGTCCTGCATAACCCTGTTGGCTTTAATGCTGCTCTGGGTTTTTGTGCATTATCCCACTGCTCCCACAGCTGCTTTGCACTGTTCCCAACCTCTGCCGCARGAACACTCGAGTGCATGGCCCTTTGCACAGCGGCTGCCAAASAAAGCTGAGCACACAATCACTTCTCTCTGTTTGCTCCTGTTGTTGTCGTGATTTATTAGGTACAAAGGCAGGAGACTGGCCCCCCCGCACAAGTCGGAAATAGAGTGTTTCACCCCAAAAGGGAGTATGGGGAATGGTGGGCGAGCTACAATGACCAGGTAAGCAAAGAGCAAGCGGCCTTAGGTCAGTGTGATATGTCTGTGAACAGGAGGAGCAGCCCTGGACAATTCCAGGCCAGATCCTCTGTCTGTAATTCCTGTGCATCCCATAAAGTATGTTTAGAAAAGAAAAAGAAAAAAGAAAACATGTTGCCACTGCCAATTTCTGTGTTCCATCTGACTGCCAAAAAAACCCTGCACTTTGTCCATTCCAGTGGTCTGAGCCACGTGTCCTGTGTGATGTTGTTGTAGCATGCATTGGGGAGGAGAAACTTACACCTGACTCATTAAGCCAGTCAGGTAGATTAAAAGAAAGAAACAATCAAACCTAGAATGAGGGTAGGGCTGCTACATATTAGGGGTTACCCTAAGTCTAATCATAAGAACTTTTAAAAAGGGCAGAGAAAAACTGATTGATAAAAACATTTTCAATACGAAAATGTTGTTTTTTCTCAATCAAAATATCTTGTGGAAAAGAGCTGAATTTTATGATAGTTTTAATGAAAGGTTTCAAAGTCGTTTTAAATAGAGGTTAAAACATATTTTTCATAACTTTCTCCATTTAATTTAATTTCATTTATATCCTTATTTTCAATTTTTTTGACATTATTTATTGCATGACRTTAAGCACCAATGTTACAATTTAATTAATATCAAAGACCATTTTCTTTAATGTTGTTGGAATTAGCTTCTTCAAAATGACCATTTTTATGTTTTTCTAGTGAAATATTTCAAACTACTTAATTCTGTTAAATATTTTGCAATCTCAGCTATTCTTCTCATTTTTAGTCTAGTCAGTTTTYCAAAAGTTGAATTCTCCCATAGGGCAGCAATTTCATTTCTCCATACATCTCCTTCATAAGTGAATTAATGCATACATGTCAAAGATGGTTATACATCTTTCATGAAACAATGCTCTTAAGAAGCATTGTGTCATTGTATTAAGTTCTACTAATTGTTAGAACAATTTTATCATTTAGTTGAAGATCTACTTATTCCTTATCAACCTCTGTAGGATATTTACAAATTTAACCTTAGGGCACAGGGTGATCAAATTATGCCTTCACTTTTCCCGAGTGTTACACCACTTGGGAAATTTTGTCATTGCAGGAAGGTGTTCAGTGAGACACTTGTACAGGGCTTTCCTAGGGTGCAGCATTCACACACACACGCAAGGTCATCAGGACTTACACCCAAAAGTTCCTGCAGTTTAAATAACATGAGAAACATTTATTGCTGAATGTTGTACACAAATTATATTTTTTTGTCAACTGGAATTGTTTCTTGTCCATGTGTTGTCTGTATTTTTTTTTCCTTACATTGCATTGCCTTCAGAAATATTTATTTTTCATTTAAAAGCTATCTGCAATCAATATATAAAATGGAATTTTGAAGAGTGGAAAAGAATGTGTAATTGTCAGACAACTGTATTTTGTTGTACAGTTTCAACTCTGTTTTGCCTGGCCATATAAACACAATTGAAAAAATTCTTTTTTATATCTTCACAGTGAAGAATCTGTTTGCATTCCAGACTGTAATCGATCTGAGTCAAGTAGAGAGGAGAAAAAGGTTCCTGTTAAAGAGGATGCCCTAACAGTCAAAAAGACTGGAAAGTGTGTCAGT
This sequence comes from Malurus melanocephalus, assembly GCF_030028575.1. Lineage (NCBI taxonomy): Eukaryota > Metazoa > Chordata > Aves > Passeriformes > Maluridae > Malurus > Malurus melanocephalus. The sequence continues at coordinate 549,210 of NW_026623436.1, forward strand.
CTAATAGTTCCACAGCAAGACTGTCAGCTGCAAGACCTACTCAAACAGTTAAGAACACCTGCTGCTTAACTGAGAGTGCAATTGCATTTGATGGCTGTGTTTTGTTGTCTCCAGCCACAATGTCCTGGCCAATGGTCCTTGTCCAATTTTGTGAGCTCAGTAGAGTTACCACTGAATAGCCTGGGAATCTCCCAGAGGGAACTCAGACATTGCAGAACAGAAAGCAGGCACCATTCTTGTGTCTCAGTAAGTGTCAGACCAGTGCAAGAAGTCACTGAGATGAAGGACAGAGGGAAAAGGACAGATACAGGGGTCTGACCTTTTGTGAATGATGAAAAAAACCCATCATCTCATGAGACAAAGATCCTGATACTGATACTGACCAAATCCCACTTACAGTCTAAATAATGCCATGCAATTCATCCTGGGCAGTGTTGTTCAGCTCAAATCCCTCGTGCAGCACTATATTTGTGTTCCAACCCTAGTGTGGATATTTTCCACATCAGAGCCTAACTACCCCTTTATATTAGTATTGCAAGTAGCTTTGGATTTTTTTTAAGAAGAAAAGTGAGATAAAAATAGAAGTAGCGTGTACAATATGTGATGCTTTGCATGGTTATTTCTAATTAAGGGAAGTTACTACATCTGGCACCCCCTGTGAGTATCATTCACATATATATGAAAAGGTCAGCTATGGAACGGGATGTTTTATGAAGCTTTCACAAAGCAGGCATCACAGCATCATTTCTTTTCCATTTCTTGCATCATATTTGCATTTCAGATTTGATTAAATGCAAGCCATAAAAAAAATTGCTTAATAATTCACAGGAGTGATTTTTCTGCTGATAAGTCCCATGTGCAAAAATACTTCTGTAATTATTTATCAGGCATGCCAAACATCTAAAATTTTCCCAATTGCATGCTCTTTGCAGAGGATAGAAGTCAAATCAACTCTTGACTTTGGGGATACAACTGGGAGAGTTAWTTTTTTTTTTTTTTGTTGGTTTTGTTGGGTTTTTTGTTGTGTGTGTTTTTTGTGTTTTTTTTTTCTTGTGCACTGCTTGTACATTTGATTTCAACATCACACAAGGTGATGGTTTCTATTTCTCCCACATTCCATTTCCTACCTTTAGCAATGAAACAACGAAAAATCATGTAGACCAAGTAATGTTGAAAAGCATGTTAAAGCATGTTCTGCATCAGGAAGCAGAACTCAAAGTTCAAGAGATGCCATTGTCCTCTCTCCATCTCCTCAATACAATTCACTCTGCTCCAGTGTAGCAGAGATGCACAAGAGATGCTTGAAATGACATTTTTCAGACAAAAAATGTTAATACAGCTCTAGTTACCTTACTTAGCAATTGCAATGAGGTCATGGTAGTAGRGGAAAGAAGATCCATCTGATACCAGGGTCATTTTTGCTTTTTGAGTGATGATCACTGGTGTACTAGAAATGTTTCATCCAGATACCAGACCCTCCATTTCCCATTCAATCCAGGCACGCTGCTACAGCAKCTGCCAGAATTAGCATCGCTGGTGGCTGCATTGGGAGGTCATTGGCAAAGACTTTGTCCATCAACTCTCTCTCACTTTCTAATTTCTTTCATCCTTACATATCCAAATCATTCATATAAATATCAGCTGGGATTTTCATGAGGAAAGGAGGTATCAACAGGTTACAGTTTGTGATATAGTAAGATAAATAATTGCTCTTGCTGTTGACAACAGAAAATTACTCTGAAAAGTAATAGCAAARCATTGTTTATTTTTGAAACTCAGGACATGACAAAATTATTTTTTGTCCTGTATCATTCCTTATTCCTGTTTTGTTGTCATTGGTCTCTCTTCATAGAAAAAGCAATATGAGAATAATTTAAACTAAATAACTTGAGAAATATACCACTAGCAGGTTTTTTGTGTGTGGCAGAATTGTCTTTTRCCTAGGGACAAAATTACATAGGCATGCAGAGGTTTTCTTAAAAGCTGTTTAAAATTAGAGGAATAACAACAACATAAAACATTACAGTGGTAGAATTGACCTAATTTAGAAATCTTTGCTTTTGCATCCAGTTATCCAGGTTGTCCTATATTTCAGGAGAAACTAGACTTGTTTTTCGAAGTTATATGTTGGAATTCACCACTTCTACTACTTATTTCATTTCAGKGTTTTTAGCATGTTGCAAGGCACTTGCATTCTCCCAGGGATGAAGAACTTGGGTCACTAAAAGTAAAAGGAAAAGTTATCTGGGATTGCAAGTGGCAAGATTAAAGACAATGCTTATGTGCCCCTACTTGAATTCATCACAGGCACACATACACACACCCTCCGTTATGAAGAGTCAAGTTTTAATTAAGTCTACAGATAACACACAAATCCTTTTCAGAATGAGTAATTATATCATTGAGTCTTTAATAAGGTTTCTGCAGAGGAGTCTTAAAGGAGAACAGGTTCTTACTATTTGTTTTAAACAACAAGGGCTCTCTGTGGTGGAAAATTATATGGGCTGAGCGGAGGACAGAAGTTTATCCCGCCGACCACTGCCAGYTGCTTATGGGAATAGCACTGGAAGAATTCTCCCTAAAAGACAGGAGAAGCCTGCACAGTATTRGAGCAATACCATAATTGCAACACTKCAGCCATTRAAAYATCTGGGCATAAATTTGCTACCAATTTTAGCTCCATAAAATTTAGACCAGAGTTCTGAAATACAGACTTTCATTTATGGACTTATAAATTTAAGAAATGGAAATAATTCCTTATTATAGTCACATGAGGACAGATTGCAAATATACCATGCCGGTGTCCATCAAGTTATTGTCCAGTGTATGTTTGCAGTTGCACCATTTCAAACCCTGAGTTAGATATCTATATTAGTACATGATAGAGAACAAAAATTCTCTTACATTTTTATATTAATCTCTATGATTTCACCTATATTTTTGTTTTCACTGCTGAGTAATACTATGCAGCTATGCATTCTAGGCTTTCTTACAAAATAATGTATTCCATAATTTTAAACTGATTTTCCTAGTTCAGCAAAAGATATCAAAAGAGCAAGTGACTTATTTTCAAATTACATATGCTTCCACTAACTGTCCTCAGTACTATTCCCTAGGCACTCACCTAGGCACTTAATTTGAGCAACTCTGAGTAATTAATGAGAATGGCACCCTTATTAAAATATGAGAGTTTTCAGCTGCTGTGTCTGTCAATTCCTCTTCCTGTTTTTCATTTCTTCTGGATTTTGAAGGACCTTACAAAACAAATTTGCTTCRCAAGTACCTGGCTAAAGAAACACTTGTGGCAGACATATGCACCATGCAGAGGAAAAAATGCTGCAACAAAACTTCTACTACCTCAACAGAAAAAAAGMCGAAGTGATCTATTCTAGACCCAAAAAGTAAAAAAGTGTAAAGGGAGGGGAATAATTTTTTTGTACTTWAGTGTATAAAAAGCACTTAATACCTCTCATGAATACAGAAAGCAAGCCTTAGAGACAAAACTCAAGTGTCTTTAAAGAGATTCAGACAGGGAATAAAATGAGAAACTAAACTAATTACTATTCTGTCATCAAGTGGACAACTGTAAACGAAATATTTGAAATATCAGCTACTTCAAAAGTTCTCTCATTTATTCCAATTTCCTTTCTCATACATATTATACCATGGTAGGTCTAGCAGGCAGGGAAGAAGCCAGTCTATTAAAATCAAAGCAGCTTTTACTAAAGATGATGGAGAAACAATTACTACGTCTGGTTCTCAGGAAATATTTCTTGTGCATAAAGCTGAAGCTAATTAATCTACAGTGAAAGGAAATAAAAACAACAAAAAAAAGTGTGCTGAAAAAAAGCTTTCAACCAAAAGAAAAAAGAACAGAAAAATCCCTGCTAATATTTTGGTGTCACTGATTGAAGTTTGTTGCACTCTCCTCCASTCTATTCAGTGCAATGTGCCAGCAGAAGAGCAGAGTAGGGTAGAAAAATTTATATTCAGCCAAACTTTATAGTGGAATTCCTTTAGGAGTTCAAAAGTGCAATTCTTCTATTTTCAACTGAAGGAGTTAAAATCTGTTTACAAGAAAACTCTAAAATTACACTGACCTAAAGTTTCCCGCCACTGAAGAGTCAAGGCAGAGGTGGGCATCGTAAATGCAAACAACTCCATTCCTAGACATCCTACTCTATGTCTATGATCTATCTTCATTTCTCTATTTTTCAGCTGTGGGCAATGCATGGTTTCCAGTTAACCTGACAGAGTGCCAATCAACATGCAGTTAGAGCAGGACCTGAAAGTATTATTGCAGCAATTTATCCACAAGACAATTTCATGCCAATATAAGAWGTGGTGCTCCTTTCACAATAAATGTGGGGCAATAAATGATTGCACACTTCAGCCCAGTGTTGACTTCCTAGTAAGTAGGTGCAGCATGATAAAGCTGATGATGTATTTCTGACATTGAATTCCAATTATTGCCAGAAAGGCTACTAGGGCTTTAGCTATAGGGTTCACTTCTTACTGATAAATTAGAAAATCAAAAAGGTTGGAAAAGATCTCTGAGATTATATAATRAAGTGCAACTGTAAACCCAGCATTCACCATGTTCACCACTAAACCATTTTCCCAAGTGACACATCCAATGTATTGCACTAATTTGGCATTTTAATTTACATTAAACAGCCGCTGGGTCTCCTTCAGAGCCCTATAACCAACATGAGAGCCACATGCAYATATTGCTCTTGGGCAGAGTACAACAGCAGTGAATGAGTGTATCAGCCAAGACTGACCCAAACCAAGATTCAGGGAGGCTGGTGACTTGCTCCACTGAAGATTTARCTGTCAGCTGCCTTTGACAAGGGCTGGAAACAACCTCAGAGTTCATCCTTTCCTTTTTCCCAGGTTCTTCAGCCTCATATCCCTCCGTAATAATTGTATCTTTAACTGTGGCAAGGGAGGGAGCAACATGTTCCCTTCACAAGCTCTTACAATATGACCCTCAGGCCATGAAAATATCTACATGCATTTAATGCTCATGAACACACTTAAAGGGTTTGAACATCTGTACTAARCCAGTGCTTGAAGTCAGGAGGGGTGCTAGAATATACCTTTTTCTTTGGGCAAGCATTTCTATTTGCATTTACTAATCCTTCACATTAATGGCATTTATTTCACCCCTGTGGCAGGCAGCTCTGTCAYAGATCCTTCAAAGATTTCAGCAGGAGGACATCCAGGGCTGGATTTAGGTCCTGTCTTGCTACCTGATCAAAGTAACARGTGCCTCCCAGTCCAGGTCAAACTCAGCAGCACATGGCCAAAGGTTTCATGGTCATCATACTGGAGCTAGAACCAAGATCTCATCTGCCAAACAATCCAAATTCTGCTCTGGCTGCTGTCACTGAGCTCCCACTGAGCTCAGGACTCAGCATGACCAGTGAGCCAGGACTCTCAAACAGTTCTCAACACCCACTGAGTGTGTGTGCCAAGGAGAGAAGTGCATAGTCCTCAGAGGGAACAGTTTTACTCTGGAAGACATCAGTGCCAGCTCCTGTTCAGTCAGARCTGCACCCACAGAGATTCACAGAGTCAAAGTGATCAGTGCTGCAGGTTAAACTTTTCCTTTTCTTCTTTCTGATTGAGGTACAGCAGGGGGAGGGGAWTATCTGAACAGCAAGTTACAAGCCACCAGCTGTTTGTCTGGCAGTTTGGGGGTAGGGCCCAACAGACAACTTGGAAGATCTGAATAACATCCTGGTGATCATTGYAGCAAAGGGGAGAACCCATATGCACTGATACACATAATTTCCCAGTCTACCCTCTCTTAAAGTATCCATTGTTTCATATTGTGTTTGTCTACTGGATTCTGTCATGCTGCCTTTGAAGGGGAAAGTTGTTGGCATGTGYTGTGTTACATGATCCATCATAATTTCACGTAATGTAATCATGGGTGTGAACACACAAGAAGGTTTTGTTTTACACTCAACATGCAACCTTTTATTTAAGATGGCCAGAAGAGCTATTAAWTTGATAGTCTGAGGTAAGCCTCCCCATGAAGGCTGGCATAAAGAAGTCTGTGTTCAGTAAACTATGTGCTTTGTAAAATGTTRTGCTGCAGTCTAACGTGAGGATATCTATTGCAGAATTAAAAWGCAAACAAAAATCAAATTTGCAGTAATCTGTCAGGGTCTCCAATGTTGTTTTMTTTTCAAAAACCCTAAATGGCTATAGCAAATGTCTTGGAAACCCAAGTGAATTGTCTAAAGTTTTGATACATTTTATATATAAATCATGTTTATTTGTATGTGGAGACTGTTTTTCCTGTTGACACAATTTCAGAGCCATTGTCTGTTTCAGCTAAGAAACATTTCTAATGATCTTCCTTATTTTCAAGAACTATATGTTCTGTGTGAGAACATATAGAACTATATGTTCTGATGAGCTGGTCTGTGTGAACACCAGCTCATCAGAAAGGAAATACTATGTGARGAAAATGTAAAAGAAAATACCATGCGTTTATAAGGGCCACAGCTGGCTTTTCTTAGGTATCAGGAGGAGAACAATAAGCAACTTTGATAAAGAGCAAAGTATAATGGGATCTGAAGAGAATTTACCCTAAGAGGAYTCATTTTGCAGAAAAGTGGAGCAAAATGTTTATTGTTGTCTCCAAACTCAGGTTACCAAGAGGAGCTGCTTGTATGGCTTCTCTGGTATTTCTTTCCTACTASGAACATAGTTTCATTCTCTGAGCCAACCTGAAATTAAAAAAAAAAAAAATTCTTTAGTCTAGTGGCAGCTACCTTGCCTAATACCTTGATGAAGTCACCTGTTAGAAGCATCTCTCCACCTTCAACCAGTATAGACCCTTTCTGTGCATTACTCCAATACTTCCAAGGAGTGGGACATAACCAGACTTTTTTTCCCCAGCCTTAACAGACWATGCTTCTTCATCTCCAAGCTACAATCCCTGCCCTATACCAGGGGTGCCTGTTCAGAACACTGTGCCAAGCTCCTTCCCCCTAAAATCTCCCAGACCAGCATGCACACCTGCCCACTGCAACTCAACCAGCCCAAGTCTCTCACTTGTGCTCTTCAAGTATCTAATCCTTCCTCACTCCTCAGTCCCACAGCCCCTCTTCCTGACACCAGTCCAACAGAAGGGAAGCCATCAAGCTCCTCCCTCCCCCAGCATGGACACTGCCTATATCCCATGGGCCGCAGCAGAGGGGTCAGCAGTGGCCATGAATTAGCACAGGACAGGTGATGTCTGGATCACACACAACTGACCTGTGAAATGAGCTGGCACRCAGTTTGTTTTCCTGAAGCATGCAAGTATAAATGATAGATACAGACATATTGCAATARATATAGTCAGCTTTATGATTAATACAAGCTGTGAAATACCATATAACCATGGTATAGTGACAGTGATTATATTTTGAATATAATTAACTTAGATGCAAACTTATCTCGTTTGTGTTTACAGCTCTAACGGGAAATCGGTTTCCTGGGCCCCGAACGAGAAAAGCAGCCGAGGAGCACATCTTTGGCAGCGGTTGTCAGTCCACATCAACAAAAAAGAAAACCCCAACCAAACTGCAGTGATCAAGCCTTTTTCTAAAAGCACAGATAGTAGCCGGCACAGTAGCAGTGCTACATTTCCCGAGGCTAGTGCCAAAACGCTTTATGACGTTTCAGAAGCTGAAGAGCAATACCCAGCTCAGTACCGACCGCAGACTCCCTCACCAATCAGCACTTTGAGCCACAGAACTGCCTCTGTCAGCAGAACAGAAGATGATGCCCCCACCTTCCAGTCAGAACCTCCTCAGCGAAGCAGCTCCTCCCAAGGCTCCCTCATGGAGCAGATCAGCAGCGTCGTCACTCGCTTCACAGCCAATATCAGTGAGCTGAACTCTATGATGCTTTCAACACCAACTCCAGGGACACCAGGGGCTGCTCCTCTCTGCTCTTCGTACCTGATTCCACGGGAAATCCAGCTCCCTACAACAATGACCACGCTTGCAGAGATCCAGCCACTTCCTGCCATTGAAGTCAATGGCGCTTCGCAGCCTGCTAGGAAACCTTCAAATGACAGCGTCAAAGAAGGCACGGCAGAGACCCCAACAGCCAAGCAAGACCTGGAGGAGTTGGTGGCTTTAACTCCTCCCTCTCCTTTTAGAGACTCCATCGATTCTGGAAGTGCATCTCCCAGCTCTCCGGCTTCTGAATCAGCTCTCTGCATCCCATCCTCCCCTAAATATGACACACTCCTCATCAGAGATTATACTCAAAGTTCTTCTTCGCTGTGAATGTAGTTCAAGACGACGTTGGATCTCAACAACTACAAGCAAGTAGTGAGGGGACAGCCAAGTCTTCGAGATCYCCGGTGTTTACGCAGACAGAGTGAGAGGCATTGGGTCATCTTGTGAGAAATGGAAAAGAAGAAGAGGAATTACCTGAGAAGTGGAAACATCAGATTAATTATGCTGATTTAAAGATAAAATGACTCTTGGCAGATTATCGTGGCCTTAAAAAAACATGGGCTTTTCAGAAACACTGAATCTATTTTTGAGGGCTTATAAGGAGTCTGTTAATCCAGTTACATACCAAGTGCTTTGCTTTAGTATTACAATGAACTGTGTGTACAATATAGGGGACGGGGGGAACTAGGTTGTAAACAACTGTACAATGGTTTGTTTGTTTACTCTGATCCCTAACCCAGAAGTGAACCTTGATCTTTTATCAAGAATAGAAGACCAAACGTTGAATGTACATTTTCTAACAGACTCAAATCTGGGACCAACCTGTCAAGCTTTCTTTCTTTTCTTTTTTCTATGAAGATCTCAAAAAGCAGTAATGTATGTTCAATAACTATGGAACTTTTTGCTGAAGAATATTGTGTCTGTGATACGTTACACGTGGATAACACTAAGCTGAGGCTTCGCAGTGAGTGACTGCAATATGGAGGGCTTTACAAGTGACTTCTCAACCTACACATTTGTTTATGAAATTCTCTTCTATCAGTATCAAAAGTTCGATTTGTTAACATTGGATTCACTTTCACAACAACAAAACCCAAGGAAGATTTCCTGACTATTTCACCATGTTGCCAACTAATAATGAAGTAGCAAAAAATATTTTCTGGAGTACTGTTTTGTAATTCCCTTATCAGGGCAAATTGTTGAGATGAATATTCTCTTTCTAGCAGCACTTCCAAGCTATATTATAGCTGCACTCCCTAGTGAAATTAACACATTTTTATGGACAATCTCGTGATATTGCTACCAGTTAAAATACTTATTCAAATTCCCATAATCTTTGCTTGTAAGGAACAGGTAAATACCCTAAGGATTTCCTCCGTACTTGGAATGACAGAATTATAAGATACCTATTTGGATTATGACAAATGTTAACTGTCAGTGGAAAGATTGTCATAATCATAATTTATATATATATATGGAGGGGGGGAAACCCTGTGTCACAGTCTGCTTAGAGGTGATTAAGCTACTCTTTAATAAGCAACAATTTCAAACTTTGTTTAGCTGCTGATGTCTTGCAGCTACAAACAGTGACAAAAAAAAAAATTAAAAAATAAATACATTCAAAGCAATACAGAGTAAAGGTTGAAACAGAGAAGACCTAATGAGATAGGAACCAACAGAGTCTTTGTTTCTTAGAAACTCACAGAAGAAGCAAGGGGATTCTTCATTTTTTTTTTTCCTATATCAAGGTAGTACAGTTTAGTGCACTTCATACTGTCACAGCACTTTTTTAATACAGACAGGAAAGAGTTTTAAAGTTTGAATAGTAGCTAAATAACTTTTGATAGGTGTAGTTACATAAAACTTGTAAGTCAGACCCTAAACGCACACTGCATTGGCTCTCTTCTTCATGWCATAGCTGTCCTCAGGTGCCAAACTTTTATGGGTTTGTTTTATTTTATTGAAGGATAGCATGAAATGATGAGAATTGTACTTCAATTCAAAGTTGAGTTGATGTAGCCTTATATAGAAGACAGCCTCAAGGAAGGGAGCCTTGAAATAAGGCTGCTATATTTTATTTTCAAAACCTTTAGATCTTGTTTCTTCAAAGATAACAAATGTTTTGTAATCGAAACTCATATCTCTTTTTTCTTCCCCATGTCCAAAATAATAAATATTAAATCAAACAAGTAAAAGATGAAAGCACATTCACATACTTTAGCAAAGAGCATTTTCTATTCCTTTGGGATGCTTGTTTCACTATTATRTGTTGCACCCCAATTTGCTGCTCAACAACATTTAAAAATGAAAAGTAATAGATGACTGAATCCAGACCAGCATCTCGCAGAGGTACTCTAGTGACTCTAGAGCAAGGCAGTGTTATCCATTTGCAGTCTGGGCATGCTTATTTTGTCAGGTACAGTCATTTACTAGCTACGCCTACAGCATGAACAGGCAGACCACAAAACARCTCCACTCCAGAAAGCAGATCCACACTCTAAGGCATGACTGAAGGTCCTTGTTGCCCATATGTAGTTCTTGCCTCCTCACACCACTGATCAGTGTGGACTCTGCTTTGTGCAGCTGCATGGGTCCTAGAGAGAGACTAGAGCTCAGGTTTGCCCTCTTGGTTCACAGCACTAGCATGTCTCATCATTCCCTAGCTGCCCATGTCTTCAGGAGAAAGCATCTCCTGTCACAGGTTAGAGCCCACATGTAAGGGAAGAGCATGTCCAGTCGGTCTGCGATACAAACATTCTCATTCAGGCAGTTTTAGACCTCTTAAATGTTGTTCATGGAAGACTTATATGATAATATTTGTCTCCCATCAGTGCAATATTGTTTTAATATAAACAGAGTGTACTGAGATAGTTAATGTGAATTTCAAAGGGATTCTATCACTACCTGTTCTCTTATACTTCAAACTACTGACAAATGTTCATACAAGAACATCCTTCTCCTTGACCTTTCCCTAGCATTTTAGGCCTCCATTCCTGTAGTCTTTTCTAATGGTAGTGGATAATTAACACAATTGTATTCCTGCTGCAATATGTGGGGTTTACTGTGCTGTGAAATATTCTGCAATGGAAATAAGGATTATACGGACAAACATAAAAAACTTTCCTTAAACACAAAACTAGTAAAAAGGAGTGAGAAATAGAAACTGTCAAGCTCAGCATAAATATACCTCTTCTGCTCTCAAACTGCACCATCCTGGCCATAATTACTGCTCAGAGCTTCCTGACAATTTTCAATATACTGTCAAGATGATACAGGTATGAGGATGCACCATGTGCCCACACACACAAAATCCTCAATCTAACACCTGAATGCATGTTCTAGGAGCCCAAAACCCTAATGTCGTGCAACCCAAATTTTAAACACTTTTGCTCACTCTCACTTACAGAGGAGTCACATATCTTTTGCATATCTATTAGCCACAGCAGAAATTTTAATTGCACAAGGAACCATGAATGGCCCCTACTGAGACAGTACCCTCTTGGAGTCAGTCTACTTTTAAAGAAGGGTAGGGCAGCCTTACTGGCATTTAAAGAAGTCAGAATCCATTTTAATTGTGCAGACTGGAATTCATCAACGTCGYTTTGTATGATGGTTTTGGATTTCAACAGAGGGAGGAAAGGTTTTCTGGAGAAGAGGGCAACAGCATAATGCCTGTAGTAATAATCCAATTTAGTCCAGTGGGAGATTTGCAAGAGTGGGAAGTTATTTGGGAGAAGCCAGTGGGTTTGACACAAGAKAAAAGAAAATTATGAATGACGGACATCATGACTTCACTATGCTGTTTGTATTCTAGTCGGTGTTCAGGACATTAAAATATAGTAGCAGGGGTTTTCAGACATAAATGCAAAAGTTACAATCATGAGCACTTTTCMATCTAACTAAAGAATGTGAAAGTACCAACTGAATGGTTTGAAATTTGCCTTCCATTTTAGTGCTGCTGCCAGAAAGGGAATGAAAGGATTTGAAACTCTTGTCATTCTTGACCACAGGGACCTCAGAAAAATCTCTCATTTTTTTGTGATTGAGGCCAACCCTAAAGAGTGATGGTGTGACCACCTCTGGATGTGTGTTTTTGAAATAAAGTGAATCACTCTGGCTGGCTAGTTGGGAAGACTACAGGCTTTTCTATACTGAAGAACAGTATTTTTAAATTGTCTCTGAAGAATGATTGCATGACTTTGAAGATGTGCTTCCTTGTACTTCTATCTGAATATATGGTGCCTAGACTCATGCAGATATCTTAGACCAGAGATTTTTAGACCATGGTCCCCAAATCACTTGCTGATGTTTCATAGGAGCCTGGTTGATCACAAGGTGCTGGCATCTTCCATTGATTTCCAGCTATAAAAGTGAGATAGAAACTAAATATTAATTTTAAAACTCTTAAAAATTCTAAAAGAAAAAAAAACAAAAACAAAAACCAACCAGTTATATTAGTTTGCTTAGATGTTTATTCAGTTGCTGTGTTTGCAAAAGGAAAACTTTTGCTAAAAACTGGGAGAATAAGAAATCCAGAAGAGTAAATGGGAAGGCCAATCCATGATTCTCGCTGTGGATGTAAATTCTGCAAAGGAAAGTGTGCAATCTTGTTATTCTGCTCAATGCACCATTTATGAGGTGAGAGGATAAAAGATGACAGCAACAGACAGCACACAAAAGAGCTGGTTCCTTAGGGAAATCAGAACACTGTGCTCAGGATTGATTATGTGACCACAAATTTTTTATTGTGTTGGACACCAGCATCAGGGCTGACACACACACACACACAAAAAAAAAAAAAAAAAAAAAAAAAAAAAAAAAAAAAAAAACAAAAAACCAAAAAAACAAAAATTTAAAAAAAAATACTTTGGAGCCAGGTGTTAGGATTTCAGAAGAATTTAATACCTACATTTTAAACTCAATTTTAAAACAACTATTCAACTGCCACCTTACTCCAATATCTAGCATTGTATGTCTGCACATGTTCAGRGCTAACCTGATCATCCCATATCTAAGGATCTTTGCACCCTAACTCATGTTAGAACCCATCAGGGATGCAGAAGACAGAAGTTCCTAGTTTAATCCTTGTATATCCCATGAGAGAGCTCACAGAATGCACAGTAGAGTTTCCTGGCTGGAAAAGTGCTCTAAATACTCAGTGTTGAGATACCCACTTTTYATTTCGCCAACGTAACTTTACAGGACAGAAACAAATTCAAGAGTCTGCCTGTGGAAAAGGAACAGTGCAACCTGATAGGACATACACTGATTACAATTAGAGATCATATATGACCATTTAATATAAAATACTTTAAAAATCTCTGGAGCAGAGACAAGGTGAGTATTTTAATTCCAAAGGAGTGGAAGCAGCCTTTTGTCTGCACTACTTATTGGCTAAAAAMCAATGTTAAATGCCCCTTAAAAAGTGTTTTAGTGACAGGAGGGAATGATGTGCCCTTAATAACTTTGTATCTGCAGAAATATTGTCTTCCATCTGGAGTTCTCAGATCCCTTCATGGAAAGGAGAAATTGAATCTTCTCGGATAGGGGAAGGAATTAAACTTGAGCTTCCTACTTCTCTGAGACTGCAAATTAAGGCACACGTTTCATTTTCCTCCAGACACCTTTCACAATGGTGACCTGACCTATCTTTGGAACAAAATGTATAGATGAGTCCAAAAATTGCTCCCAGAGGAAGGTTAGCATTTTCTGCACATTGCATTGTGCATTCTGTACACTGGTTCAAACAGAAAATTCCTAGACATCTCTATCCATGCTGTATTGCTTTCTTGGGCACTAACTCTTCTCACAAACTCCACAGCAAGGTTAGATATTTAACAAGAGGTCCTGACCTCCAYACTAGAGCAAAAAAACTTTGTATTACACTGAAAAAAATTCAAGCACTGAAGTCCTTTGCTGGCATTGGCCTTTTATCTATTGAGGTCAATGGAATCATTTCAGATCAAYACGTACGTAAAGAAAATCAAAGTTGGATAGTGGTCACTGAAGTCTAGATTTTGGCTATTTGTTCTGTAAAGAAGGATAACGACAGGATGTTCTTCCCATTTTCTTTTGAATCAAACAGCGGACGGATTTTATTAGGTTCCTTTCTGAAGTCAGGCTTGGTGACTTCCTACCATTCATCTTTATAATTCATACTCTACCTGGTATCCCAATGGGAAAAGCATGTTCGAACTAAATGTGTTAAGGGATGCGAGAGAACATGTCCAAAAATAAGCAACAGGTCAGTTTTCTGGCAGTTTAATGAATCTCAAAAGAAGAAGTCAACACTCCATGAACAGGAAAATAATTCATTTGCTACCCATTTCAGTGTACACTTCATTTAGTAAAGACTTCAGCTGAATTACCTGGGTTCATTTTTTTGCAGTGGTTTACTACTATATCTTCTGTTCAAGTCTCTGCAATTGCCACTTACAATTTTATTCTGTGAAAAGGAAAAGAGATACAGGCCAGTGAAGCATAAAGGTAAGTAAAAAATTCATCTGGGTGATGAATTGGTGTATATGGCTGGTTTTGTCTCACCTGAGCAATGACAGTACTAACAAACAATAACCATTAAGTCACTCCAATCTGCCAAATGGGAAAAAATATACTATGTATATTACATGTACTAATAGGATTATATGGCAGCTGCTGGTGGTATTTGTAATTAGAAATCTATATAGAATATAGATGTTTTAGAGAGACGGTGCCAATTCCAAAAGATTTGTGTGGGCTACAAGTGCTTGTAATTTTTTTTTTATTTAATTTGCTAATAACTTATGAAGAACTGGTTTCAAACATTCTGTGACTGTTTGTTCTTTTTTATGTTGTTGCTGCTTATACTATTAAAACATAGAGAATGTAAAGTTATTATTTTGATGTGAACTAAAAATGATTTTTCATAAAATTTAACATTTTTATCASCTTTGGTTTGCTTTCTACCTGTACAAATGTAATTTATTTTAGCATTGAAGAATACACTTGCTTGTTTCTCAATTGTCTACATCATGTTATAGTTGGTGTTTATGTAGAGTCAGGTACCTTTTGAACAGTATTAAAAAAAAATCTGTGATATGACTGGAAACTGGATTTTTTTTTCTCCAAAATACTTATGGCTATGTTTTCAGTGCATTTTTCTGCAAAGCAGGTGTGCCCATACACAAACTCTTGAATTATAATCTTTCTCTCTCTTTCTCTCTCTTTCWYTCCCTCTGTTTTTTAAATGGATTAACTTAACATTAGTTAAATGGCATTTTAGTATAATTTGATTTTTGTCTTTTGAAGCAAACAAAATCTCAAAATATTGAGACATATGTAGAATTGCAGGTGAGAGGAAATAGTAAAATAATCTAGTCTTGACAAACAGCAAATAAAATCTGTTCTACTTAAATTCATATACCAAAACATTATTTTAATATATGTTGTAAGAAAGTACTGTACTCCTACCATTGTAGATTCACATCTAATCTTGAACTACAAAAAAAATCAGAGAAAAAATTTTATATCCTTTAACAATTTGGTTTCTAGTGCTCTGACTTTGTGACCACAAGGAATAAATGCCTTATCTCGTGTCTGGCTACATTCTGTTTCCAGCCAATACATTTTGTTATAACTTCTCTGCAAAATGCTAAAAAAA
>NW_026623436.1:564846-569977 GCF_030028575.1 Malurus melanocephalus
AAAAAAATCAACCCCAAAACAAAGAAAAAACCTCCCACAAAACCAAAACAAAAAACAAACAAATAACAACTAAGCCCCACAGAAAAATCCCCAACTTTCTAATTTGGAAATCCTCTCCATCCCATTCCAAAAGTCTAGGGTTTGTAATAGTCTTAATATTCTTACTTAGACTGGCATGAATTTGGAATAATTACACTCTGTGCAGTGAAATGCAGAGTGTGAACTGCAGCACTCAGATAAAAGACTATTATACATATTATTTTTTAAAYGCATCTCCAGAGATACTGCTGAATTGGTTTATTTGCTGCTGGCAAATTAAGGGGAATAATTCATAACCCAATAGTAGTTAAAGTGCCCAATTCCTGCTAAAAACAATGTGCACTCAAATCATATCTTTGAACCATCTAAAAGTCTACAACCCAAAGTCTTTTGGTGTAGAAATCCATGGAGTGGATTCAGTGACATAGACTACTGTAGGTGAAGAATCTTTTAGCAAAAGGAGGATTGCAATTACAATGCAATTTGGAGAGAAAGCATTTGAAAACCACATGCAACATCTTGTTTCATTGCAAAATATTTTTTAAAGCAGTCTCTGGAACACTAGATCAAATTTGTTGCATTTGCAAGAAAAGTTAATTAATGCTCTGCTCCGTAACCACCTCTTGGAAGTGAGTTTCTGTAATCACTACAGAATGATGATGTGCAGAAACTAAAAAACTAATAAATTCCATTCCAGATTGAATCTTAAATCAATGTTTACATTGATTAAAAAGAGAGGGGTGCAATTCCATAATATGCCTTCCAAAGTATCAGGGCAATTAGTAGTGAGAAAAGCAAAAGCTCAATTCCTTTAAAAGTTTGGAGTCCCATTTCTCTGCCTGTCTTGATCTTTCTTTCATSCTTGGTCCATAATTGCCATCTGACACCAGAGGAGTCTTACTGCCACTACTGTCCTCCTCAACTAAACTAATACACAGACTGGGTGCTCTTTTCTTTCTCACATCCTCCAGATCACAGAAGTGATGAACATAGGGAAGACGGTGGAATTTTAAGAACTGCAATCTTCCTTTGTGTCTGTTCAGGTCCTATTTAATAAAATTGTTTTCCTGTTGTAAGAGTTTATGACCAAACCACAACACAGTGCTTGAGGCATTTATTATGGCAAAAGAATTAGATGAGCTTCTTTCACATATTCAGAAACATTTGTAGTTTATTTACTTTTTTTCAGGGCACTAGTTTCAAATCACCATCTGCTTTTATTTGTTGGCTTGTAAGTTTTACAATGTAGTAATTATTTTAGACTAAAACAAAGCRACCTACATGCTCACTTATGATTTTGTTAAACCGATTCAAAACTTACCTCCACATAACTTACTACATTTAACTTCTTCCCAAAGATCAGAAAATGGAAAGCTTTACTGATAAGGGTTTCCTGGGCTTTCTCACATATGTTGTGAATGCATGTATCATAGAATCACAGAATTGTTTATGGTGGAAAAGTCTTCTAGGATCATCAAGTCCAGGTCCACCAGTAAATCCTGTTCCTTTGCCCCACATCCATATGTTTTTTTAACATTTCCAGAAATGATGATTCCACCACACTACAGGGTACCCTGAATTTTAGGTGTCAATGACAGATTTAGAAATGAAAGGTCAGCAAGGCAAAATATGAAAAGGAGAKGTCCTATATCTATGTGAAAATAGTAAAAGCAGCACATAGAATATTGAGATAAATGGAGTAAGACAAATAAGTAAAAGTACACCTAAACCKAAAATTCAAGACTATTAGAAGTGAGATTTTAGTGGAGGAGTAACCATGAAATTAGGAATTTAGGAAGCAACTAAAGGCCAACACAGCTCTGGAGCTCCCCTCTGAAAGTAAACTAGTCAAAAGTGCCAAGTATCACACTGGCACAAAGCAGACTGTGGATGGGAAAGCAGTAAAGATCAGGAAAGAAATAGTGTAAAGATGTTAKAGACATCACTGGATTTCCATGTCGGCATCATACCTAAGTGCTGACAGAGTTATAAATTGTATGAGATGCCATTATTTCCTGATAGATTATCTTGTCCCATTGCCTCAACTGAGCCTTTTCTATTTGATGACCAGAAAGATGCTGAACAGTTAGATAACTGTGACAGGAAATTCAGGCATCGTTAGTGCGGCAAAGTTGAAAACATGAAGACTTGTCATGTTCTGCATCGGAAAGACAAGGCTGACAAGCACTGACCATATGTGACTACCAAATATCAGAGAGTGTTCATCCAAACAGGCTTTCCCAAGCTTCACCTCAAGTAATGTAACAGAGTAGAAGCCTTGACTTCTGCCACTCACAGTTTATCCCAGCTCCTTGCAAATAGCCCTGGAAAGCTTGGTCCATTAGGTCACAAAATAGGAGGCTTCTGATTGCACTGCTGCTCCAAAAGCAAACTGCATCTGCTCAGACTAGGGAAAAGCACAATAGCACAGTTATAACTCAGCACACATGTCTCCAGTGAATTAAAGCTCCCAGCCACAGACGAAAATCCACAGCTGAACAGCTCCACAGCCACAGCTGTAAAGATGTCTGCTGCAAACACCCACAGAAACAAAGGGGAGCTCGTGGGGCAATGACAGCTTGAATTCAGACCAAAAGGTGCATGTTTCTTGTGCCACACAGCAGAAAACTCTCAGCAAAACTCCACCTGTAATTTTGTTAGAACAGGTTGAATGGCAAAGGAAAGATAAAATTGCATAGAAAAGTCCAACACTGCTGTTATAGTCTACATGAAAATATAGGAATAACCTTTGTCTCTATTATACCTCGGTTATCTGATGACAGACTATGGAATAGTGAGTTTTTAATTTCTTCATCATCCTTTCACTACCCGAAGCAGACACAATAACTGACAGGGATTGTTCGATCATCTCTCACTTCATCAATAGCAGCTGCCTTCAAAACACATTGGGAGATTGAAGCAAGGCATCAACTGGCTGAGAGGGAGCATGCAGTCAGCTGAAGGAAGGAAAATGTGTTTCACCAACAAGTTAAAAAAGAGACTCAGACTGCAGAAACATCAATCCTGTATAATTTCACTAAAAATACTGCTGGTGAGTGTGAACAAGACCTATGAAGGTGCAGCAGATCAGAGTCTGCGGCTGTGTTCAGGATGGCTAACAGTGTAATACTTCATTTGTTTTATCTTAGCATGGTTCCATAGCAGAATTTTGCCTGAGAATATGCTTCTCTTGTTAACTAGTATTTGTTTTCTCAGCTTCTACRTTTGATAATTTTCACTGCTTTCTTGGCTTTGAATTTCCTCGAAAAGTTATCTACGAAAAGACCACGTACCTGAATTCCATTGGAAATCCCATTAAACCTTTTACTTGCATTAAACCTTTAGTTTATTTTAATCAATCCTTGGCAATTTTGTATTAGTACTGCCTGTACKGGTAATTTTTTACTTAAGCAAAAGCACAGAGAAACAATTCCCAGTTCTAATTAAGTGAATGGGAATTCAGCCACAGAACTACTTAACCAGTGAGTAAGCCAACAGCCCCTGTGCATCAGCAGGGGCACTTATCCTGGCCAATAACTGCTGAAGGGGGTAATTTTCTGCAGATTGCATGTTCACAAAAATACAGCTCCTGACTACAGCTGGATTTCCTCCTGACTAATACCCTGTTTTATTCTGCACCAATTATCTTTAATACAAAGCTAGTTTTCTGAGAGGATAAGTTCACCAGGATAGTCAAATACTACGTCATGCCAGTCAATCTGAGTGTCAGGAAATGTTCCCATTAATCCTAAATTTACTAGAATAGATGAGACATAAAGATATGTTCTCTGTTTCAGAACTTACATCTGAAACATGAAAAAAATCAGGATGGAACTATAAGTGTTCAACACAAGTGGATCAAAAATGAATGATCACTCTGGTGTCAAAAT
The DNA here is from genome assembly GCF_030028575.1 of Malurus melanocephalus. Classification (NCBI taxonomy): domain Eukaryota; kingdom Metazoa; phylum Chordata; class Aves; order Passeriformes; family Maluridae; genus Malurus; species Malurus melanocephalus. Next base: position 568,776 of record NW_026623436.1, read on the forward strand.
CTTTTTCAATTTAACAAATCTCAGGTCTCTTCTAGTGTCYTACAGGAAAGAGGGGAAGAGCTCCAAACCAGTATTCAAACCCACCCCCAAGAATTTTTTGCAGCAGCTGCTGGGATGTAAAACTGCAGTCACCAATACAACAGTTATATTTCATTCTCCTCAAGGATGACAGTGTTTTCATTTCAGCTTTCAGGAAGTGGGAGGGTATTTAGCTGGGTTTAAAACATGTTATTAATTCCTAATACCCACTTGCTCAGTCATAAATATGTATTTCAACTTAATTTTACACACTTTTTTCACTGGTGGATTTGGGACTCAGCTGGTCAAGACCGCATTTGATGCAGCCTTCAGCAAATGACCAGGGCTCGTCTTTCTCATAGGCCTTAGTGTTTTCCAAAGCTGCCATTTATGCAAACACTAGAATTGAATTTTTWAAATTCACGGGGTAATTTTGTTACACTAGACAGCAGTGAAAATACTCTATTTGTTCACTGCCCTTTGTTTTCCTGTCTCTCTTGACAACTTCTTACCAGAACAGACCTGGTAYCTCTGATGCTGCATTTCTGCAGTGAGTCAGCTCACACAGCATAGCACCCAASAGGCAAAGGATGTCACCTGCACACAGAACCCAGGACCTTTTCCTGCACMCACCCATCCAACCAAAAGGCATAGAATACATCAAATGTAATTACAGGTTTTTTTTGACAAGGTTTCATTCTTTAAACATTTCAGTCTGTTAGTTGTCAATTCATACTTGACAGATAACAACTAAATTTCTGATATTCAGAACCAGTTTGGCATTTTCAGTGGCTGATTGTATCCATATCCTCTGAATCACTCTTCGTAATAAATATATTTGCATGAGTAGTTAGACATGAAAAGTGGATTCCTTTATGACAAAATGGTAGAATTTTTTAAAGGACTGTTTACTTTTTTGAGTAGTATTTTATTACTTTTTTYTTCAAAAAGTTCCCTCAGTCATAAAGATAGAAAAGATAACGTGTTTTAGTTTATTTCTTTGCAAGATSACTTCATTACTGACATCAAGACAGAGTTCCTGAGTGGTGAAATGTACTCTTTCAAACATTCTTCCCTGAACTTAAAGCTTTATCACAAGGTTAAAGCAGGTACATGCTCTACTATGCATCAGCCAAAATATGGTAACTCAGCAAGCTTAGTGTTGCATGACAACACCACCCCCA
>NW_026623436.1:570675-663304 GCF_030028575.1 Malurus melanocephalus
AAAAACAAAAACAAAAAACAAACAGGACCTGTAGAGAAAGGTATCTTCACAAAGCTCTTCCTGAGGGTTTTATTTCTTATTTTTCTTCCGTCTAGAACAATCCTRCTTCCAAATGTCAAAAATCCCTTTGGTGGAACAAGAATGGTGCTGGCTGTCAGCTCTGTGGATTTTACTGTCTTGTCACATCAGAGATAATCCTATTATTTCTTCCTTGAACTCGCTTCATAAGGATGAAGAAAATGAAAAGCTATAAACCAAGTGATATAAAAATGAAATAAAACACAACACATTATTGAGCAGAGAAACTTGCAAATACCAGCAMATTTTCAGGTGATATATTTCCCTCTAACCTGCTCAAGTCTTTTTATGCCATATTACTTACTGGATGATCATTAGCTTCAGCACCTCCTCTGTGTTTGCATCAAATCTCTAATGAGACACAAGAATGGAAGTTATTTCCCACAAATCCTCTACAAAGTCTATGCAGAACAAATTATTGAATTCATCCCAAATTTTAAGAAACACACTTAACATCTCTTCTCTAACCCAAATAAATCAATAATACTTTAGCTCTTTTTAGTTTCTCAGAGCCAGCTCAAAATTATCACTGAATGCCCTACTAAAGCAGCAGACTTTTTCCCATTACACACTTCTAGAGCTGGCAATTTAAACTCTACAAAGGAATACAACTAAAATCCTGTCAAAAACTATATCCTGATGAGCAGCTATTATCTCTCCGTTTCATCCCCTTTTAGCTTCTGTGATTGGTTTTGTGTACTGGAAACACTGCCATTACCATTTCACAATTGATTAAATACTCCAGTCTCAATGCAAATCTTCATATCAATAGTTGAATCCTGGTAGAGGTATTGYTTATCTGTAGAATCCTAGATTCATTCCAGTTGGAAGAGAAATCTAAGGTCATCAAGTCCTACYGCTAACCCAGCACYGCCAAGCCCACCACTGAACCATGTTYTGAAGTGCCCCATCCATATGGTTTTTGAACATTTCCAGGCATAATGAGTCTACTACTTCCCTGGGCAGCCTGTTTCAAATACTGACCCCCCCGACCACCCCCCCCGACTTTTCAGTGAAGAAATTTTTCCAAATACCCAATCTAGACTTCTCCAGGCACAACTTGAGGCCGTTTATTTCCTATTGCTCTATCACTTGCTGTTTGGGACAAGAGGCCAATCCCCACCTCACTACAATCTCCTTTCAGAAAGCTGTAGAGAGCAAAAAGATCACCTCTACCATTATTTATCTATTTTCCCCCTCTATGTCTCACATAAATACCCTACAATTTCAAATAATAAAAATAAAACTTCTAAAAACTTTCTACATTGTCTTCCATGTTAGCATGCTCAAAATCATTCACCTCAGAAGACAGTGCTAGGTATCACATGTTTTTCAGAGTGAATCAGAATACTTCTGCACAGCATCAAGTTGTGCCACCTTTCTTTCCCCCTGCATCTATGAAGTTATTACTGCAAATGTCAACTGCTGTACGAGCTGCTGTACGAGCTGCTGCCCCTTTTCAGATTGCACCAGCCACGCCGAGTTAATGGGCTGTGTTTCAGCAGAGTGAGTGGGTGGCGAACCACACGGAGATATTTAGCATTCAAGGAGTCTTTTCTTTCTTTCTTGTGTAAAATGTTACTTAAGCCTCCGCAGTGATCAGGTAGCAAGTGCCACTGGAACTGGCTTAGTTTACCTCTCTGCTACATGGGGAAAATCTTCAGTAAGGCCAGTGTAACAAAAGAGATTACACCACAGTTGTCCACAYAGCTGCCAGTGCAGCAGAATGGGGCAAAGAAATCAAACTAAATTTAAAATTAAAGAAAAGTAAAAAGTACCTCTGAGAAGGAAGMCATTTCCACTGAAGAAATAGGAGAAGTAATGCTGTTATGTTGACATTCTTTTTTCTCTTCTCTTGACAATTATCAGGGAGATATTGAATTGAGTTTTCAACTAGAGGAAATGGCAGAAAGTACCACTTAATTCACCAGAACTGTATTGATTTACACCAGCTGGGTAATGGAGGAGGAAGTGAGCTCAATTTTGTTAACAACTCTAGTGAAAGGTAGCTTGGCTTTCATTTCTTTCAAGACAGCTTAACTGAAAAGACTGCAAAACATCAATGGGAAGTCAGGAGGAGAAACAGAAAGCTCACTCTGGGGAAGTGGTACATCCACTGCTGGGAAGCAGAGCTGCATTTAGCACTAAGGCTCCCACTGCTCACAGCACTGAGGYGTTGCTGTAACTGAGAAAGCTTTAAAACACCAGCCTGAGCAATGGTAGCAGTTCATCACAGGTACCACTGGATCTACCTGTGAGCTTAGCAAACAGTTAAACATCAGCTCATGCCTTGTTTTTCACCACCACAGCTCATTTGGTATTGGAAATGCCCTAGGTGGTTTGTGTCTAGGACAGATGTATCTGCACCTCACTGMAGGTACAGTGGTGATGCTGCCAAGAATTGCAGGCACAACTCAGGAGAACAGCTCCTTAAAATAAGGTGAGGCTCTATCTCCCATTGCCAGCAATCAACACTGATGTCTGAGTATCTTTGAAAACTGATTTGTGAGCATTTTGTAAATTTTCTGCCTTTTCTGCATGCACACGGGTTCATCTGAAGGAGATTCTCCCTCRTTTAACAAAACAAGACACCTGAACACCAGTACTGAACTCCTACCCTAATCACAGCAACAAATAGTGAATCAGGAAGCAGACTGTTCTCTGACCYACTGAATTTTAAGTTTTAAAGACATAATCAAAAAAATCTTCACAACATGAACAATCAAAAATTTTTCAGCTGCAGATTTATTCATGTCATTCAATGTTTCCCCAGAACAGAAATGCATAAAATCATGCATGATAATATGGTGTCTCAGATCTTACTATCTCCATCTGCTGTTTTACATGTGTACTATCACTTTCATCTTCAAAGACTGGGAAAAAAATGAAAGTGTTTTGACAAACAACATGGCTAAGTCTCAGACCTCAGACCATAATAATGGCAATTAAAACTAGCAGAGAAATTGAAGGGGCCATTTAACTGCCTTTGCATTTTTTTGAATGTCCAGCAAATAATATATGAACATCAGGCAATCCATGCACCCTGTCAAAACTCCAGCCATGTCAGATACAGAGATACTGGTTTTTAGCTTTGGAGAACATCCTGTGATGAGAGAAGCAACATGAGAATGTGCTGGCTCACATATACATTTTATTTATGTCACCACATAGAGACTTGTCAGGAAATTTTCTAAAAATGAGTATTCAAAATTGTATCTATTGATTATGATAAAAGATTAACTTACAATATTTATTTTTTCTGAAACTATCATGGGTGTTGCATGAAAATCATCTAGCTTTGATAAGCAAGTGTGATAGTTGAGGTTCAAGCCATCTTGAAAGTTCAATTCTTACTTTTTTTTTTATTTCTTGAAATTAATGCCTTCCTTCTGATAAATGTTCCCTTATGTCATGACATTAATACTTTTTTATGGCAGAGAGAATTGATTGTGTCCATTAAACAAGAAGACATTTCTAGCAGATTTCTGGTTCTGATTTTCTTTTACCTACCATTAAACAGAAWGCAATTCTTCATTTCAGCTACTAGGCAACTAACAATTTTCACAACAGTCATCAAAATTATTCAGAGGAGGAAATCTGATGAAGAGAGATGTCAGATGGCTGTTGCTTATTTAATGCCTTGCTTGCAAGTGAGGAGATAAAAAGTAATTGAAAAAAACTCTGAAAGTTCATGATCATCCATTGCATAGTATATGCTGTCATAAAATAATTCATAGGTGTTASAACCACTGAAGTAACTGCTTGATATTTTAAATTAAAGGAATAGGGATGAGGAGCATGTTCTCCTGGGTCAAATATGCTTCMCTGAGACTGTAAATCAAACATAATCAATAGCAAGAAACACTAGTGACAGTTCTCAGGAGCCGTAGAAGATTAATGTAAAAGAAGCAGTTTGGAAAGCCCTCCAACTTGACACTTTAGAAGGCAGATTTTCATGAACATGGATTTTTGGATTTTTCAGTTGCTGAAAGTTATGCAAAATTGCTTGGTTTTGGCAGGACCAGATATACAAGCAGCAGTCCATCACAGAGATTACTAACTTCATAAAATTAGTTCTGTGACAAAATCAGCAGTAAGCAACATGATCAATTCTCTAGTACGAAAGTACTGGCTTCGCGCACCTTCAAAATCCTAAATCTTCTTGCCTTCATTCCCAAATATGCAATAATCATGTAGTTACCTTCCTACAAGATATTAGAAAGATGTTTGGAAAACATTCTGAATGATAAAAACCCTTACATAAGCACTAAAAATGCTTGCAAATATAACTGTGTAATAACTATTATTTTACCATTTTMTTCCTGTAATAGGCAATCTGATGTAATAGCCAACATTTTAAGACCACTTAAGATTATCTGATCATACAATCTAACCTGAGTGCTACAAGCAATGCAATTTTTCTCAGATTTTCTTATATTGGGACTGGGAACTTATTTGAAGAAACACTATTGTCACTGTTAAAATAACTCATGCAATTTTCAGAATTTCAGCTGTGGTAAAGCAATCAACAGTCCTCAAAAAATGTTACTTTCACAGACTCTGAATTATGTGTAGACCTCAAAAAACAATCTTAACAATAAGGAATAAGATCCTTTCTCATTCTGCAGCTGAGACTGTATYCTAGTCCAACACTGGGCAAGTGAAAATATCTCATCATATTGGGATGTGTTAAAATACATTAGAATCGGGTGGTAGGCTGGTTTAATTGAGCTTTATTTATTTGAGTTGGAAATTTAAACAATGTCTGTGTGATTAATATACAGTTTCTAACTCATTGTGGGACTGAGAATAACTCTGTCTGACGCTTCACTGGACATTTCAGTTAGTAGAAATGATGCTTTATTGCTGCTGGATAATTCTGAGTGTCCCTTCAGTCCTCTATGCCTCATTACACCACTCTGCATGGAGGTGGATCATACTATGGAACAGTCTATTTATTTATCTCAGACAGAACCTAGAAAACTTGCTAGAGAGGATGTTTGGCTTTTGAATCAACAAAGTTGAGTGAATKCTCCAATTAAATCTCACATCTTGAGATTGACTTATGAAAGGTGAAGTAATAAATGCTTGRTAGCCCTATTGAATATTCAAAAAAATAAGGAAGTTATGCAATAGGTAGTGACCTTGTTCACAAGATTGTCTCACTGTATTTCAGAACGAGATMTCTTTTCAGTGTGTGCTACAAAAAGTCATGGAATCACAGAATGGTTTGGGTTGGAAGGGACCTTCAAGACCATCCAATTCCACCCCCCTGCCATGGACAGGGACACATTCCACTAAACTAGGCTTCTCAGAGTTCTGTACAATCTAACCTTGAACACTTCCAGGGATGAGAAGTCCACAAATCTGTTCCAGTGCCCTCACCACCTTCACAGTAGAGTTTCATCCTAATATCTGGTCTAAAGCGCCCCTCCTTCAGCTTAAGGCCATTCCCCTTTGTCTTATCACTACATTCCCTTGTGAAAAGTCCCTCTCCACCTTTCTTGTAGCCCTGCATAAGGTCTCCCCAGAGCCTTCTCTTCTCCAGGCTGAACAAGTCCAGCTGTCTCAAGTTGTCTCCATAGGAGAGGTGTCCCAGCCCTCTGATCAATTTAGTGTCTCTGCTCTGGACTCATTCCAACAGGTCAACAKCCTTGTTGTGTGGGAAGGAAGTCACAACAATTATTTTTACTGATTCCTGGTGGAAACAAAACAAAAACAAAACAAACAACAAAAAAAAACCAAACACAACAACAAATACACCAAACAAAAATAACAAACAAAACCCAAACAAGCAAACAAACAAAAAAAATTCATCTCTATTGAAATAAGGAAAAATCTGAGGTGGATAGCAATAAAACCAAATATGTTACCCTTCATACCTCTGTCTTCTTTGTTTTTGTATCAGGATGAAATAGTAAATTATAACTATAGTGTTGTGTAAATTGGTTCTCCAACATTTCTCTAAGAAGTTCAAAGTTCAAATTGGTTCAAAGAATTTTCCATGGCATCRACAATAACATAACATTTGCTGCTAGCACATCTCTCAGTATTTAACCAAAGATGGTGATCAAAAGACTGTATGATCCTTTACCTGGCAGATCCTTTTATTTTAGCAAAACAAGTCCAAGTGGTTCTTTATTTKCATTAAATCCACCTGATTAATGTCACCAGAGTGCATGAATCCAAAGGCTGAGAGATAGAGTTGGAATCTTGGAAAACTGGGATTTAATCCTCACTTGTTTTGTGTACAAATGTGAGCACAACTCATGAAACCTGAGTCTCCAAAAGTGATGACTGCTTTTTTCTATGTTTTGATCATTGTCTGGCTTCCTATGAAACCCTATCAAAATCTAAAGCTATGGAGCCAGACATTTTGTTCCTTTGGGAATGCTGTTCATCACCTTGTATTCACAGTCATCATTTTAAAGTACAATCAACTCCTGCTCTGAAATATTTCCAAAAAAACCACAAAATACCATGCTCACTACTTGGCCTTGCATTTACTTTTAAATACTTTCATTTTTCCTTCTGTTTCTATTTTTTATGCTCTGACAGAAACAATATTTTCCCTTTGTGCAGCAAAAATATACATGCTTGCACCTTGCTTTAAATGCTCTGGAGRACTTGATGGTGTTGTTCTAGTCTTTCTCTGTCCCTCTCCAAGATCTTGCCTTCCTATGGAAAAAGATGACAATGGCTAAAATGTATTCTGCAAACTAACATATTGTTCCAAGTAGCCACCTACATATCTAACCTACACTTAAATMAATTTTAAAGCAATTATGATTCTTTTACCTGAGAAATAATTAGAGGTTTTAACTTGGTCTCAGAAGATGTTTTCATCATCAGAGTGATGAAARCAAGAAGGATGCATGCTGAACATGTATTAGATAAATGCAGTAAGTCTTCATTACAGAAACCTGCCAAGTGTCAGTTCTGAAGGATATGATCATGGTGATGAGCTCTTCTGAATTACTAATTTGTTTATTATTTTAATTATTGTATTATTWTAAGGTACAAATGGAATAGGCATTTCAAAAATGAATAGCACAGAAAAACTACAGTGGACATAGCTGATGAGTCAGAATTTCTCATAGTAAGAACACTGCATCTATGATATAATCTATAATGCATATGATATGCTAGATAATACCATGTTTATAAAACAYCTTGTTTGTAAAGAGAACTGTTTACAGAGGTGTTGCAACTGAGGATCACTTTCAAGTCATGTATAAACTTCTGAGTGTTTCTTATAGATTATTCCCGGTTGTTGTCCATCCCTTTTCCCCAAGTTTCATACAGATCATTGCCTTGTTTCTTCTAACAGTTTGGTTGTAATTTGTTAACAGCACAAGCACTTGTTAAGGCCAGGGGTCACGAATATACATCCCATTGAAGAGATGTGCCTTACCTTTGATTATTAATCTTTGTTAAGATTATGAGTACCTCAATTACACTCTTAATCTGGCTTATTTGCCTCTTTGTTTCCAAAACATATGTTCTAGTCTTAATGAAATCTWTGTCTTCTTCTATTTCTTGGTTAATATTTTGAGAAGATTGAAAATCTGTYTTCAAATAGAAATCAGTCTCCACTGTTGCCTGATTTGTTTCTACTTCATCTGCTGTGCATTGCACAGTATTTGGTTAGCTASTTTTGCTTTGTGTTTTTATTTGATGTCATTCCCAGTGCACAACTCTCCTTGGCAGCAGTAGACTGTCCATCATGTGAAACAGACAACCACAGAACTTGTCTGTGTTTTCTGATCCAACAGATGAGTCAACACTGCCTCTTCATTCCTATCTGTGTTGCCATTCCATCAGTCATTTTACTATCAATGCCATTTTCATGTTTTCTAAGTACACAAAACAGGACATTTTGTGCTCATGTTCCCATGTGGTGTTGAGCTATTTAAATTTAGTGGCAGGTTCTGTGACTCACTGCTTCATTAGGATGGATGGAATATGYTTTCCTTTTTGTGTATGCCTTCAGCTTCCTGATGCCTGTTATAACCCACAGCCACATGATATTTCCTTCTCATGGTAAAAATGCTACCAGTAAAAATCCCAGGACCCTGAATTTTCTCTAGGTGAGGATRTTCCTCCATTTACATTGACCACCTCTGCATCCAGATGCTCTTGTTCAAAGATTAACAGAGGAATAGGAGGTTTTGTCATTCAATACACTGCCTGATTTTATCCTGGGTAAATTTAATGGAATTTCTTTAGTCAGTCATGATAAGCCCTGCTTTCTTTCATTTTGTATGTTAATTGTCTTCCAACCAGTGTGACACACCTGGCAAAGCTACACTGTTATCACGCTCAATGTTAAATTCTACATGTGCATTGTGATCTCTTTCAAACCTTAAAGCTTCCCTCCAATTTGAAGGAATTGTTCTCATGAGTTAGCCTAGGGACAGTTAATGGAGCTTTTCACTTTTGTGTGATCTCTTAATTTCCCCCTTGAAGCATGTATTCTACCAACATTTTGACCAAGTTCACCATGACWTTCCCCCCTCTCTCTCACACCAAGATTTTAGTTACACTACTAAACTGGTAACTAAATCAAAAGTTACTGAGTAAGAAGTTTTGTTGAAGATGCATTTTGCACTTTATGGTACTCCTCCATGTCATCCCTTATGAACTTCAAGGCATAATGCTTGTTCTCCTCCCCTTTGTTTCTTTTACTAATAGCTTCAGGCTGCTTCTGTTGTGTCTGCTCTTTACTTGGCTACATTTTCTCTAAAATCACCTTTTATCATTCCTGTGGGATGACATTATGGCTAACTGCACCATCCATCAGCAAACAAATATTTCTTTAATATGAAAACAGATAATAAAAAGCATCATCCTTTTTCTGCAGTGCCAAGAGAACTTTGGGATCTGGCAAGCTTGCTAAAAATGCTCTCCTCACACTGGTTAGTGAAGAAAGCAAGATTCTTTCTTTTCCTTCCTTCCTTCTTTCCTTCCTTCCTTCCACGCCTTCCCTTTCTTTTTACTTCTGCTTTCTTTCTAGGGTGTACAAACTGTATGGTGTTATGTCTCTTCCTGGTCTTGTCCTGGTACAAAAATGCTTTTTTTTTTCTTAGTCCCATGGACTTGTCTGAGTGAGTGACTCTCAGTGCCTTCACACTTTCAGTAGACAATTCTTTCTTACTTTTTGTTTTGTTTTGTTTTCATATTTGTGCTGCAAATCCAGCATCTTCAGTAAGGTGAGTCCTTTATGCCATTTTATTAATCCATTTCCACTTGTTCTCTTTTCCATTTAGATCTTATTTTCTCTTGGGGCTATATTTGCTATCAGCTTCCAGATGCATAAATGCATTCTTAAATACTAACATGTGGACTCCAAGCATGTAAACTCAAATTGAATTTTAGCCAGGAATTTTATTTTGTAGACACCACCTGGTGTCCCCTCTGACACACTTTTATTTTTCCACATTAAACRCTTCTTCATAAATTTTGTACAGATCACAGCATTTTGTGTCTTCTAATCTGAAGCCTTCACACAGCAACAGCTTCTGTTTGTATCAGAATTTCTGATAAACTAATGACAAAATCTCCATCATTTGAGAGCAAATCAGAGTTAGAACTTAACTCTTCATAAATATTCTTATTTAACCCAGTGATGACCTGAATCTGAATGTGCCATAARGTAATGCCATCTGCCCAATTACCTTATCCTAGGAATCTACGAAGATATCAGTTGCAAATAAAAATTAACAATATTTAAGAATACTTCAGAATTCTGAATACAGGCAATAACTATCAGCAAGCCAGGAAGAATATTGTTTTATAATGATTTTTGGAGGTGTGGTATGTTACAGTTGCTAAGGTAAAAATTATGAAAAAAAAWTACAAAAATGACATGTTTTCATCTTTTAGTGAATTTAACATTTAAACAGCTCACTATTTTGAAGTGAATACATCTTCAAGGATATAACATATGTAAGAATATGTAACCCTTTGCCAGCACAGYAGAAAAACTGTGAGGATGTTGCTATGGACAGTAACAGCACAGATTGCTCTTGGCACAGCTATCAGGTTCTCTCCTTCCTAGGGATCAGCTGAAGGACAAGCGAGCTAAAAGCTCAGTAAAGTCAGGCAATTTTTTTTTTATAATTTCTGGCTAATAAACTGAATTGCACTGTATTTCTTGGCTTTAATTAAGAATATAAGTTACTATTATGGTCAAATACTGATGGCAATGATTTTGCAGCAACTTTTCCAAGGTTAACAACCACATAAGAAAAGTTAAGTTTATGTGGAATTTGCAGTCCAGATAAGAACAAAGCACYCTCATTCCTCAGGGATGACTGCTTCACTGTTTTGGACCATTTAAAGCAATTATTGCCAGTAACTGTGAGACTGTATCAYACACTGAGATCATCAGGCACTCAATATTTATATCAATATCAAGAGATACAAAAAGTACTGTGGTGCCAACATCTTGAGATTGATAACAAAAAGAGACAGTCATATCTTGGAAGATGATCATGATTATTTACAAGAATCTACAGAAAAATAGAACTGAATGTGTATGAAGTGTCTCAGGATAAATATAAAAAATGCCACATGTTCRTCCCATGATAAAGAGGAACCTCATGAGTATGTGCTCTCAAAAATAAGTATGAGCCAAGTGCCCTCCTTGGGCAATCAAACTGAAAAAAATATTAAATATCTGGGGAATTGCAAATCCYACAGTTATGTAAAATAAAGACAATACAACTAGAAATTGCAGTATCAGAATCAGGAATCACTCCTGCTACTGGGGTGTGGCTGTGTGTTTTATCATTCCAAACTACACGCTTATGGAAAGTGTATACTGCAAAACAATAAAGTCTAATATTCGGGAAAGAGGTTTGATTAATTTTTATATGGAAGAAAGATTTCTGCAGCATATAGAAATACATTAGGTATTATAGCTTCTTTCATCTTTATGTATTATTGTGTTCCAGTCTTGGCTATTCCAGAATAATATATTCCAGATCTGGCATAGCCTTATTGCAATGGAGAAATTATCTACAATGCCGACCTATTAAAACAGACACTAGATGCAATCTCATGCATTTATGTAACATTTAAATGGATTTATTCAAATTGGTGAAAACCTTTCTCTAGTTCCTCCAAATAAAGAACCATTAACTGTTATATTGACAAAAACTTATACACTCTTCTGTGCTAATGTATTCCATTCTCAGTCTGCAGGATGAGAACATTTTCATAGTGTTTCTTTGAACATTAATTGATCTAACTGCAATGAGGGCTCTTATCATTCCTCTGCCAGAGATGAATATTGCTGCTAATCATGATGCAATTGGTGCAATTGTGCTCTGCTATGAATAGCAGAGGAAAAATCATGTTTATGATGAGGTGGCCCTGAATTTAGTGAGGTCACTGTAAACAGAGGAGAAAAAGAGCAGTAATAAACCATTGCCAGGGTTTAATCCCAGCTGGCAACTCAGCCCCACACGGCCTCTTGCTCACTCTCCCACCACAGAGTGGAAGAATAAAAGTAACAAAATATGTGGATTGAGATAAAGACAGTTTAATAGGGAAAGCAAAAACCATGCACCCAAGCAAAGCAAAACAAGGAAGTCATGCATCACTTCCCATGGGCAGGCAGGTGCTCAGCCATCCCCAGGAGWGCAGGACCCTGTYAAGTGTGACAGTGACTCAGGAAATGTCATCACTCTGAACGWCCCCCTTTTTCTTGTCCCCCCAGCTTTAYCTGCTGAGCATGTCACCATGTGGCACAGAACACCCCTTGTGTCAGCTGGAATGTGTCCCCTCCCAGCTCCCTGTGMACCCCCACTGGTGGGGTGKGGTGAGATAAGGCTTTGACTCTGAGCACTGATCAACAGTAACTAAAACACCTCTGCTTTACCAGTGCTGTTTCCAGCACAAATCCAAAACACAGCCCCATACCAGCTGCTACGGAAAAAATTAACTCCAAAACGGAGGTAAAATAAGCAGATAAGAATCCACAAGTATAGAGAGCATCTCTGTTGATGAAGGCAGTCTGATGTCTCTCTGTCAASAAAGCAGCATCACCAGGGGGCCTCTTACACTTTTATTGGCAGCATCCCTGCTGCCGACGCTGTTAAGTCAGCTCTGCAGGGATCCATTTTGCTGCTGTTCCTTTGTTCCCATGCACTGCACAGGGCTGGACAAACATAAATGTTGGGATTATTCTCCATATTGTGTGTTCTGGAAGAAAGCTGTTCCTCTATGGGATCAGAAGTCCATGCCAGTGGCAGGGTTCATGTCTCCAAGASTGACACTTTCTCCTTGTTTGCTCCAGCTGTGGATACAGTATGATGGTGTTCTACATCAGTAGAACATTATGATRATATAGGCAAGATTAAAGCATTTTTAATGTAAAGGAGAGGATAATTTCGCTTATCTTTATAAAAACTATAGGTGTCATTTCACTTGGACTCTATAGCTCATCAGTGTAAAGAGACAACTATTTCCAAGGGGAAATTCATCCTCTTGTGTTAGAAATTTACATCAGGACAGGAAATGTTTTTGTCCAGAGATACCCCATGGTCTATTTTTCCACATATCAGGCAAAATACATGACTTGAGCAGAGTAAAGATTCATCTTTAGACATTTAAAATCAGGTGAGTAGAATTACTTTTACTGTTGGTTTTCACTGGGAGGTAAATACAGCCTTTCTTAAAATCTGACAGTAACACCTATGAGAATGGAACTTTCAACATATATAAATGTGACTGAAATTCCCRAACCATTTAATTGTCAATGAGAAAGACTCAGTATTTAGCAGAGGGAAAAGAAACAACTCAGGTGACTCCATCTCAGCTGTTCTGTGATTTGAAGTTTGTAGAGTAGAAAATACATAAAGACCTCTGTCCTCACTTAAATCATAGGCTTTGAGGCAAAAAAAAAAAATAAAAAAATAAAAAAACACAGCTCAGAATTTCTAAGAGAAAGTCATTTGACTGCTTTTAATCACACTTTCTAAATGCTGTTGCAGACATTTAACAGCCAAGAGTGTGTTTCTTCAACACCATTTAACTATTCACTAATGACCTCAACATTTGTACACTCTCTATTATCTTAGTTTACCCTAAAGTCTTAGACAGAGTAAACTGTTCTTTAAACAGAATGATTTATCCCAGGTTTTGCTTTCCTTTTTCCTTAAAAAAAGCTTTCTTAAATCTCCTCTATATTATCATCTTGCTCTCAGTCATACAAAATCAGTTGAAAAAACCTTCTTTTGGGACTCTTGGTTATGTCTCTATTTTYCTACCTGTATCTTCATTCTCTGTCTATCACAGATGTCTGTAACACAATTGTTCTCATTTTTTTAAACCACATAAGCTCTCTTGATCTGTTCTGGCTCTGGTGCACTTTGGACCTCACGCCTCTAGGAAGCCAATAGGACTGAATTTCTTACAGAAACCAATTATTTTAACACCAATTATCCTCTCTCTCAGTTTGATTTGATAGAGAAAACATTTATTTTCCATAAATTTCTACTRTCTAAGCAGCATGCTGATACTTCTCCAGACGCCTATTTCTCTTTGTGTTTACTAGATCTCAGCAGTATATTCAAATCACTCTCTGCTTTTTGCTACACCCGAGACCAGAAGTCTGGCTTCATCTTTTCCAGCTGTCTTTGCTCAGAGCTTGTAGCAACTGCAGCCGGGTGCAGTGGAGAGGAACAGCTGTGTTTTGTTATTGCCTGATCAAGGGTCTGAGCTATTGGTGGTYCTTGGATGAAGGAAGAAGCAGTCAGTTTTCTTCACAGATAAATTAATTTGGGGCAGGGGCAAACTATAGAAAGCTTTGGGTTCGCTAATAATTTTGTTGAATTTTGCCCCATAATGCCTAGACTGTTCTGGCTCTTTGTGGAGAAGGAGAAGCTCCAAACATCTGGAGTCTTGTTTTTATGACATTTCCTTTAGTGACAGACCTGAAATAGCTCATCAAGCATAATGACAATGGGATAAGTTAAAATATGGTGTTAATGCATCTTCTGAGATGCTTATGTCTATTTTGTAGCTGATAAATTTCCTGGGTTAAATTACACCCTTGGATAGGAAATTACTATCACAAAAAAAACAATGGGAGTTTGACATGGCCATCAAGGGATTRTAAATAGCCCTCAAGGAAACAATATAAACACATTGCCTCTTCTACTACTTGAATCCACTAATTAGGAAATCAGAATGTGATAGAAAAATGTTGATGGTGAGCAGATGCATTTCCTGAGCGATTATTGCCAGTCTGGTTACTAAAGCTAACAAATACAGCAGAGCACTCAATATTTTTCCATGAACTTTAGAAGTCCAATGGAGTGTTACTATCAATTCTATGTAAATCACCAGAAACGTGGCAAACATTTTGCCAAAGGTCACCCCTACACATGAAACATTTTTGTGTCTTAGATGAAATAAAGATAATACATTGATCTCATTGGCACATTGCATTCTCCCCATCTGTTATGTCCACATGTTTTTCACATTATATTTTGTTTTTCAGAGTGTTATTGAGGTGGCTGTACACCATACAGGAGATTCACTAATTTTAGGTATCTGTGGTATAAGACAGTCACTCCAATACGTCAAGCAGAACTGAGTTGGTCCTATCAGACAACATGGTAACCAAGACACATTAAAATTAAAGCTCATAGTGAACACAAACTGGTCACTAATTTGCAGATGGTCTTTTTGTTCTCACATTGAGGTTGCTGAGAACTCCAAGCAAGCAYTGAGTATCAGGTCTGCCATAATGCAGTGCATAAAAGAGATGAGCTTAAATTAAGCTATCTAGATTAGAAAACCCTTCTCCAAATCTAAAATCCTACCCACATTCATCAAATACAGCTTTGTGGTTTACATCTTCTGATGTCATCTTGCTGTGTGCCACAACTTTTCAAAACTGCCTATGTCATCAAGCAGTTTAAGAATGCATGCAAAAGAGTGAGATTTATTTCCTTGAGCTGTCAYAGASCCAAWAAAATTGTYACAAATTWTCTTTTTTTYCTTCATATWTATGCATGTTTCCTGATCTCTTGRCAAGATAYCTAYCCCTCAAGTTGACCTGGATTCACTTTATTCCAATTCTGTTTTTCTTTTACATAGAGTTTATATAGAGGCATGATCTGAATGGAAAATTGAAAAATATTTGTCTGCAGCTGAAATATGAAGCATCATACCTTGTATTTCTTCCTCCCATTGTAATGTATCAGTATCCACATGGTCCGTGGACTTGGCATGTAAAAGATTATCTTGCTTTTATAAATTCTGATGAATGGAAGTGATTGCTGTTGGTGTTTGTTTTGATCAAAGGTATTGATAGCTGTAAGCTTCCACAAAAATATCTGTCAAGGACAGTTGGAACATTTTGAATGCCTGTGTCCCAGACGGGTACTGTAATCTTTGAGGTGAATTAGGAGCATCTTTATAAGGCTTTCTGTCAAGTCTTTGAAACCAWTTCTACCGTGAAATAAATCTGGCCTGTGTGCTGGTAAAAAAAAAAAAAAAGTGCTGCAACTGAAATGCATTTTATGTCAAAAGCTGACCCAATAATGAGTGAGAGTTGATGCTTACAGTTCAGTCATAGTGGGTCACCTCCTCAAGACTGAGAAATAAACTTCCCAAACCAGTAACAACCCACACATACTGCTCTTTCTCCAAAGAGCACAAGGGCACAGTGAGCCTGGGAGAGGTACAACCTCAGTGCATGCAGAGTGTAGTGCAAAATTAGTTCCACCTCTCACCATAAAAGTGAGGCTGGAATAACCCTAAAAGTCCTAAAATATAAGTTGGTATGATAACACCTTTCAGGACACAGTGGTGATAAGAACTTCTGTATAACAATAATCTCTTCAACTAATGCTGTGATAGTTTGTTTCAGCATTTTTGAAACAGGCATATTTAAGACCTTTGATGAYATTAACTTGYGGAGAATAAATAGTTGATATSTAAACCTAACAATGCTTTAGCATTTTTCTTTAAGAAAAAGTAAAATACTGTCCTGGGAAAAAGCTGACTTAGGATAGAAGCACTGTGTCCTTACAGGGTTTATCTGTGGTCTTTCATGTTTTCCTCTGTGCTTTTCTTTAGCTCTCTCAAGGCCACACTTGAAACTGAATATTCCAGAGGAAAAATAAAGAAAGTGAATTAAATGAACACCGTGAAATGACATAGATTATTAAACTTATCTAAAAAAGCATTTCATCTCAGACTGAAATCCTTTCTTCTTTAAAATACTTTGTTCTGCATCCAGTGGTTCTCTTATTGTCCTGAAAGTTCAGCTCTACTTTGTAGAACAGTCAACTTCCTAGATGCCAGTGACTTACAAAAGTTATTTCTTGAATAAGAATTGGATGAAGCATGAGAAACTGCTGACCTCCCRGACAAAATAGATCTTCTCAGAAGCACAGTTGGACTTTGAAGAATGAGTAGAATTAAAAATTGAATCTTTAGTTGACCAAGGGTGTAGTAAACTACTTCTTAGCAACTTAAAACAGAATCAAGGCCTATTCAGTCCCAGAAAACAAGGTGAATGATCCATACTCCCTTTCTGCCCCTGCYCCACTGCAATATAAAGTCCATAATGGCACCAGAAGCTGCCTTCTGACAGCAGTTTATAGGTCTTGACTCAGCTGTCTCACATCCTCCTTTAATTTAGGCTCACAACTTCTCTTCCTTTATAATTAGACAAGACCCATTGTGAATTCCAACATTTCGCATATAGAACTGATAGTGAGTTCACACATAAAATTGAAACAGATTTTAACAAGAAGATGGGATGGTCTACAAGATGGGGAAAAAGCTTTGGCTGAAGGTGTTAACCAACCAGTTGCTTGTACATAACTCCTTTTATTCTCTCTCGTCCCCATTTTCCCAAGCTTGTCCTTTTCCTGCCTATCTTTGTCTTCCTTTTTCTAGCTCCCTGCCCTTTCAAATAAACAACCCTGCATGTTACTTTTCTCTCTCAGTCCCACTTTTGCTACCTTTGTACCCAAACTTGGTATCTCTGATACGTTATCTCAATCACTTCAGCCATATGAGACACTGCTTGAAAGGGTTTTTTAGACCTTGCCACCTCAGTTCTCAGAGGTTCCCAGAACCTCTGCACAGATGTCAGTGGGATCTGGCTGCTTTTCACACCATTGCCCCTTAAACACGTGTAAAATTTGTCCATCCTTCATAGTGCTACCCTTGGTTTTTGCCCTCTTCTCTCGCTGCTGGTTGTTACATCCCTTGTAATCTGTTCAGCTAAGCCCTGGGCTGGGGCCTAGCCTACCCACCTTACCAGGGACATTTTGAGAAAATGTTAGTGCTGAGGATTAATTTTCCCTTTTATTTTCTTTTTTTTGTTTGTTTGTTTTTTCTTTTTTTTTTTTTCCAAAGAATATTTTCTGGAGACAGATTTCTGCATATTTTGCTACTGAATATCCTTGACAGCTAAAATTACTATAGTAACTCATTTCACTTAAATACATATAAATAAGTCATCTAAGCATGCAAAATGCAGGTGACTCTTGCAAATTCTTCACAGATACTAAAGACAAATGGACAATTCTCATTTGATCCCATCCTATCACCAGCACCTTAAGAGACATTGACTAGTCCTCTGAAAGGAGCTTACATCAACATATCTTTTATACAGGTGATCTCATGTGCAATGAATTCAATCCTAAGTGCATTCAGGACTGAACAGTTATCTTAATCATTACAAATATTAAATAGTAATCTCTTTTTTTTCTACCAGTTTTTCAAGTTAAATGATTCTATGATCAAGATTGATTATTGTTTCCGGTCTGAAAGATCCTCCCAAAATCTTCCTCAAATTCTTTGCTTTGCAGGAATAATAGGTCACCTTGAGCACTCATACCGCTTCCATAGCGGAACCCTCAAAATATTTGATATAGAGAAAGAAATTGCATTTCAAGAATAAAATTACTCCACTGAAATTAATCCATTAGTTACAATATGTTGACCACAATGCTTCAAAATGTTTCATGCAGTTTGTTCCCTAATTGCTATGATAAATTCTATCCAGATGTAATTCTGAGTGACAAAAGAAACTCATAAAAGGCCAGATGAAGAAAAAAAAGCATAAAGCCTAAAAGTACATTCAGTCAAGTTTCTTACACCAACAGACACAGAATTTTCTCTCTTCTCTAGTCCAGCAATTTGGAAGAGCTTCGAAATGAGCTTCCAAGTCAGCCAGTCTCCTCACTAATGCCTTTACAAACTGCTGAAACACAACTCATCTCCCAAGGATTATTATTATACCATTTTCCAATTCTAGAAAAAGGGCCTCTTTTCKTWGGCACTAAAAGATCTCTCACAAAAWGAACCMACACATTCARCCTRTAAACTGCACAAACCCAGAGGTGAGATSTATGGCTAAATGCAMAATAATTCCAGCTCAAACCTGTGTGAGAAAGAGCCTGCAACAAGAACTCTCATGWTCTGCCTTTAAGAACAGATAAACACAGATGTTTTGCAGGGGAAGGTGTTTTCTTTATGGTAGTGTCTGTGCAGGACATTTATTTGGGCAAACRTGAACAACTCTTATCTCTGGGCCACAACACATGAATACAAAATATACAGAGCTGGAAGGCAAATCTGTACTTCTCTTTGCAAAACATGGCATAAAAATTCCTACTCAGGAGTTGTGGATAAGTATTTCCCATAGGCATATGTGCCCTTATACTGGTACCTTTCCAACTCATTTTAAAGGTTTTTATTTGAAAAGACAAACATTTCACACTTTTTAGATCCAAGCATATTACTTGTAAATTAATTAATTTTTGAGCCACAGCTTCAGAGCATCACAAACAGTGATTATTCCCTTCWCTCACAACTGAAGAATCTGAAGCAATGACAGGCAAGATTTGGAGGCRCAACAGGAACAGATCCACAAGATTCTGTGGATCACAACCACTGTGTTATTACCTTGATCTGTCCATTTCACAACCCTAAAATGACCAGAAAGTTTGTGCAGATCTCTCATCTGGTATCCTCTGCTACAAATACTAGGTGAGGTGGCCTTGTCAATAGCATTGATAGTATTCTGTCTGAGCCAGAAATCCAGCAAGAACTGCAAAGTCTTTTCATGCTAAATTGAACTTTGAATCATCTGTACCCATAGTGTTGAGAAAAACAGRTCAATGCACTTTGTAACTGTTATTTACTGTAATATGTTTTGCACTGTTAACACAGAACAAACATGTTTACTTTTAAAATATTTTTTTTGGGTGCTTTCTTGAGAGTGATGGGGTTTAATGTTTGGTGACTTTTTCTTTGGGTTGGATTGGTTGGGGTTTTTTATTTCTGATTTTGCAAGACTCGAAAAGCTTCTATTAAATTCTAGGCACTGGACTTAAGATAAATGAAGCAAGTGGGGAAAACTATTTTTAAAAGCCAACAACAAGAAGGGGACTAACTGGACCTCTCGGGAGAGTCAAAGTTGCGTTAATCTTTAGAAATGAGACAGTCTGATGCAAAGTCATGAAGCTGTYTGACATCAGAAGATTAGATTTTATCTGCACTTTGTCCTTTTTAGGAGCAAGATTTAGAACAGACAGAAACACATGATGGAAACTGGTAAAAAAGGAAACATGAGTGAACAATAAGATCACTTAAAATTTGACCTTAAAACCACTGATTAGGACTCCTCTTGTTCTTTCACTGTGTGTCACTTCTCTGCTCCTCCTCCCTCTGAATTGAAGTTTTGGGTCATGTGAAGACAGCTCTAAGTCTCCTATTATCAGATAACCAGCACAGCCCCAGGCTTCAAAGTAAGGAAACCCTATCAATTCTATTTTGTTATAAAATACTGGTAGACAAATTTTGTATCTGTATATGCTGAGTGGTTTCTTTCCACCACATCACTAATATCATGAACTGTATATCTTTCACAGACAAAAATTATTTTTAAAAATTTWAAAAATTCCCCAAATGAGCTTTCAGGTTGATTCAGCAGAAGTATGATCAAGTGAAATGTTTTGTTGCCTGATCCAGTTCTAGTAGGTTTGATAACCAAGAAATCAGATCTTCAGGGGTGACCTATGCCGTTCATGGTTTGGCAACACAATTGCTGTAACACCTCTGCATCAGCCACACAGTCTGCAAAAGAACTTTTGGCCTCCTATTTCCTTTTCTTAACAAGTACTRTACTTGGGACATTAGAAAGACCTCCTAGAAATCCCCCTGGAACAGCCTTTGAAATAGCTGTGATGGGAGGGAAATATCCTGTATTTATTAGGACCATTTGTAGAGTCCAATGATAAGCAAAAACTTCTTGATGGAACGATTTGGAAACACCCTAGAAAAAGAAAGACACACCCCAAACAGTAATTAACCCTGCATCCATCCCACCCCTCTTTAAATTCCTAAGAGTAGATCTGTGAAGCTACACAAGGAGTGTCAAAACACAGGCTGAAGCTCTGGACCTATGTAGTTTTCACTGCTGGTTAACTCTCTCTCCTCTTGGGTTTCTTTTGGACCATTCCAACTAACTCTGCAAMAATGCAAACAATGTGAAGATGATGATTTAGCAGTACAGTTTCATTTATGCACTCATGGTGGCCAGAGTCAACAAAGATCTCTGAATTCTAGGATCTGAGTTGCCATCTGATGGATTTTCTCCACTGGCAAAGGATAGGAATGTTCTTTACAAASCTGCACTCCCAAATACGGGTTCTTTCTGCCACTGTGAAAGAAGCCATCCCACACATGGAGTTGAGATATTTGGTTTCATTTAATATCTGTGMAGAGATGGATGCTAGATGATGAATCCAGAAAGTTAGCACACCTTCAGCGTGCTGAGTCCTCATTTTTATACACTTTCACAATAAAAAAAAGGTAATTTCTGTATATGTAACATCTGAAATCTACAGTCATTGGCTTTTCATTCTCTGGTCTCAGTTTAAATATAAAGATACAGTGGACACTGAYTTAACTGTGCATGCTCTAAGAGGAAGGATCTTATGCAAATAAGGGGCAATGACAGCCTATCAGTGAGTGCTTTACTGAGCTAATGAACACAAAGTTCAAGCAAAGTAGTTCTTTGATTTTGTAGTTTGATTAATAGTGTCCTGTTCTTTCTTCTCAGGTCATGGCTCTTGGTTCTTGCAGGCTGGTTATTCCTCCATTTTTCATAAGTTCTTTTATTTGTTCTGTACTGCAGTGTATTTTTAACCTTCTCATGGCACTTTRTTCACCAAACCTACATACCTTATTTAAGCACACAAACTTAGAATTTCCTACWACCTGGCATCTATCATGTTGTTAGTAATGCACCGGCAAAAAAAACCATAGATACAATTTTCCTTTTAGCTAATGGATGTTCATCAGAACTAAAGGCAGGAAATTCCCTAGAGCAGACAAGCAGCCAGCTGCCAGTAGCATAAGAAGCAGTTCCACCTCAGTGTGTGAGCAAAACCAGTGCAAGGGGCAGCAGACAGTGCTTGCAGCATTTCTGTGAAAGCATGCTATAAGCACTTTCTGCTCGAAGCAGTGCATTGCACATCAGCATTGTTTCAGAGGAAGTGGCTGCTGGCTGCTGTCCCCAGAACCATTAATCAAAAGTTAATCATCCCCTAAAGTCAGTCACAAGGCATTAAGCTGTGGTTTGAATGCCTCAGCTCAGASATCTTCTCTGAAACCTGGCTGCTAGTTAGCTTACTGCCTTTGCCTATTTTGAAATCATTTAACTTGAGCAGCAATATTTCACATAATTAGATCTACTAATCGTAAATGCAGGGTTTGTAGAATGCATGAATCACTTTTTTTTTTTTTTTTTTTTTTTGGACAAAATCTAAAAAGCTAGCTGAAAAATGAACACTATCATACTTATTACATTTGTTTTTTCTCTGGTTTCAATTGCTTTTCCTCTTTTCCCAGTTCATTACTAAACCCTCATTTTGCAAAGCTACTTTAATAAACCTTTGCTCTTTATTTCCTTCATTTCAAGTGTACCCCTCGCTCCTTTCTCTGGTTTCTGTTATTACATAGCAACAGTCATCAGTGTGCATGAAGACACTCATCAGGTTCCAAGAAACACTTTATTTGCAGCTAGGCTTGTGTATATGCATGAAGCACAGGTGAATTAATGAATTTYATTATCTTGTATGCAATCACAATCAGGAGATGTGGAGATGACACGAGTGCCTGCAGCTTGGCCATTCAGCTCTCACATTAAATGCTCGGTATTGTCTCTGAGAGGGGGAAGTAATGGTTTGGGGTCCAGCTGGATCACTATGCTTTTGATAAATACAAGTCCTTGTGGAAGATTTGGCTCTCAAGTAACAGGCAGCGATCACATTCCCCTATTATTTTTCCCAGTTTGGGACCACCTATAAAAACATCTCTAGTTTCTCCCTTGATGAATCTAAATGTTAAAGCACTGCCCAGTTCCACCAATGGTGAGCTTGCATGGTTGTATAAGAGTTGAACAATGTCACATGAGGAGTCTGTGGCTTACACAGACATCCTTGTTCCCCTATCCACTTCCTCCACCCACCCCAGTTAGGGGATTTCACCATTTGAAGTAGCCATGGAAGCTGTGCTCTGCTAAACATGTGCCAGGTGTGTGTGAAGATCTCATTATTGTGAATGCGAACTGCCTGAGCACACCAAAGGAAGATGAAATCCCCTGAGGTTGCTGCTCCAACTTGTTTTTTTTTAGAAGTGCCTCTCTGTGCTATATCACTGTACATTTTACCTTAAAATGAATTAATTTTGTCATTAAAGTCTTGGCTGGAAGCTCATTCTTTAGAAAAACCTATGTTCAKTTTGATTTTTTTGAAATAAAACCAGTGATATCCCCAGCACASGAAGGACATCAGTCTGTTGGATCAAGTGCAGAGGAGGGCCACCAAGATGATTAGAGGGATAGAGAACCTTTCTCATGAGGAAAAGCTGACAGAACTGGGGCTGTTCTATCTGAAGAGAAGGTCTAGGAGAGATATAATTGCTGCCTTCTAGTACCTGAAGAGATCCCACAGGAAAGAGGGAGAAGAACATTTTACAAGAGCATGTAAACACAAGACAGGATGAGGGAGAATGGATTCAAACTGAAAGAGAGCAGGTTTWGATTAGATATTAGGAAAAAAAAATTATTGTGATGGTGATGAGGCMCTGGCACAGGCTGCCCAGAGAAGTTGTGGATACCCCATCCGTGAAAGTGTTCAAAGTTAGATTGTATAGAACTCCGAGAAACCTTGTCCGGTGAAAGGTGTCCCTGTCCATGGCAAGGGGGTTGGAACTAGATAATCTTGAAAGTCCCTTCCAATCCAGGCCATTTTGTGACTCTATGAAACATATTTTAACTGAAAACAATTTTTCACAGGTGTACCCTGGGTTGATGTTCTTGGTACCCTAGAATTCAGCAAGGCTCATAACTGTGATCGGTTCCAGCACTATGAGAAAAAGTGKCATTGAGACCTTCTCAGCAAGGTACCTGAACTGTAAAAGTACATAGCCCTCAGACTCCTCCCAAAATGAGATRGCAGTAAATTAGCAGGACAGCAACAGAGAACTTCACACTTCATTGTTTGCACCAATACACACGTTGTCTTTTGCTTCTGCTATTGAGTAATAGGAATTTACCAAAGGAACCAATAGGAACCACCTAAAGAATCATCCACTGTTAACCTTCAAATCAGAAAAAGGGGGATCACTAGAAAGAAAAATAACAATTATGAGAAGAGGTTAATTGTGTGCTTTCATGTACTACTAAAAAGAGTTCAKCTTTTCTAATGTAAATAGCCCAAATTCTTCTTTGAGTGCTTCATTTCTAAGTTCACATTCTATCAAACACCCTGCCAAAATTCAGTCTGAAAGCCTTTTGGCAAGACTGCATGAAATCAGAAGTTTTCAAGATTGTTTCAGGGGTTTTATTTCTGCATGCAAAGAAGAGAAAATAAAAAGCTTCAGGCTTTTTCCTTATAGTGAGATTTTTTTTTTTTTACTCTGTGTTAATGAGCGATTCCAAGCCTCTGTACTTCCACCCACACACTGCAAATGTTATCTTCATGCTAACCTAATAGACTTTGTCCAGTCTGGCTGCTGGGTAACTATAGATGCTTCTTGCAAGCCAAGAACACAAAAGAAGTAGGTGCTACCAGATGAATTGTTGCCCTTTCTGCAGCAGCTCTCTCCATGACCAGGGGATGGTATTTCAAACCCCAGGCACTCTGCTTTGCCCAAGACTTTGGAGCAGAGCTTGGCACTGTGTTCTGTTTTGTGTTGCRTGCACCAGGCTTTCCTTGCAAAGGAAGGAGCGACAGCAGAGCTCAGCCCAGCTCAGGTAGGGAGAGCATCTCTTCAGCCATGGGGGGGTTCTCTGCTCACATAAATATCAGTGTGCTTCTCAAGGGCAGCATTTCCAGCAATGTGCCTGGAAAACTGAGGAATTCAGATATCAAGTATCATTCAGTACCACTTCAGTGTTTTAGTGCTACTCAATATTTTAGGGAGGAAAAAATGCATAGCATTTTTATTGACTGCTTTAGGAAAACAAGTCTCTCATATGCACTCCCTTCTGGAGAAGGACCATTATATTGAACATTAAATCCATGGAAACAAGCTTGGGTTCACATCTGTCTGGAAGCTTTAAATCATTCCCGAAAGCTGATGAGCTGCAAGTTTTAATATGCAGTTGGACTATCTGAGCACTACAGCCACTTTCCCTGCTGATTGTGCCAAACCTTCCACCCTGGATACCCCCTCCCTGTCCCTCCAGCCTCAGCCTGAGCTCATATGGCAGGCTGTGGTCCAACAGGTCTGTGCTGTGTGTGTTTTGGACATGCATATCAAACATGTCTGTCCTGCCAGCTCAGCTGAGATGGCAACAGCAATACCAGTGACATTTGTCAGAGTCCTAAGTCATATCTTTTTCCTTTCTTCTCCCTCCTGCTATTTGTCCCAAATGTCTTTCTAGGTAATGAGATATCTGGGCACATCAGTTTGCCTGCAGCATCCAGACTGTGTCAAGATATTAACAATCAGTCTTCAAACTTCTTTGAGGGCTACACATACAAACAAAGCCTCAACTGTAAGCTGATAGCCAGCAAAATTATAGATGACCAGTAACAAAGAAGTTCATCAAGTATTGATCACACACGTACATGTTTTCTGATTTTATTTTTTCCATGCTTCGTTATGAATAAAACTCAGGACAAAGCCAGTGACTGCAAAATAAGTGTAGTCGAAACACTGCAGTGAATGTCATCCTGGAGAACAAAAATCAATATATTGCAGAATTAGTTATGAGAAAGCCTATAGTTTGTAATATGCATGTTTTCCTAGACAAGAACTTGCTCAATAAGTATGTGTCGAACTGGCTAAAGATTTTCTTTTTGATCTTCCTAAAATAAAGGCACATGCTGGGTTTCACGGATTTTAGCTTTTAATGCCAATGATTAACAAATACTTCCTACTAGGTAAGGAGCAATCAAAGGATTGTAAAAGTAATCCTGACTACTTAAATATTCTAATACATCACACATGCACACAAACCATATTTTTGGGTACCTATGCTAACCTCCAGTTTGCAGTAGGACTTGCTCTCATTGCACACTCAGCAATGAAGGTTCTTTGCAGATTGGAAAGTGTTCAGCAGATTGGAAAGAATCTTCTGTAGAAGAACAGGAAAGAAGATGATTGCCAGGAAGAGAAGAGGATCTAAGTGAGGGAGGTAAAAAAACTCTGGAGGTAGAGAAGCAAGTAACAAAGCAAGAAAGAGCATGAAGAGCAGTGAGTGGATACTTCACACTGTGAAAGAGAAGGCTGATTCCTTTTGCCTTAGTGAAGCAAAGAGAGGATAAGATCACTTGATGTAACATTTCATTGAACAGATGTGCCCTTTTTTTTTTTTTTAATGAAGTAAGTGCACAGCCATATTCACTGTCTTCAGCTATTAAAGAGCCTTTGGAAATCTTGAAGCTGGGACTGCACTTCGTCTGAACTGTGAATGGGGGAGGACAACCTAGCAGAAATATTGCCTGAGCTGAGGGTTTGCAAAACTGCTGTATCAACAGTGCTATCTCAGTGCAAACCTCTCAGCTGGGTTTTCTTTCTTTGCTTTACAACTGAATCACACGGAGATTTAACCCTTCCGTTCTCATCCACACTAAGCTGCACTTGCTGCCACAGGGAAAAACCCTTGCAATACAGAAMTTTACAATGTCCCCTCCACCCTAAGGCCTTAGACCAACCAAAAGACAAGGCATCACRTACAGGATAATCCCACTAGGCTGACAGGCCACACCAGAAAACCTCCAGAAATCTGTGCTTCAGGAGCCAGCTGGACTCCTTGCTGGAAGAAGGGCTTGAGAGCAGTGCAGGAAGTTCAGGTGTCTGTTTCCATTCCCAGCCCAGGAGAAAGCGCTCTCCTGTCCACAGGATGAGAACAGTGAAAGAGGCCTGACTGCTTTTCTGTATCTTCAGGCCATTTCAGGACGGCTTAAAACTCACAAGCCCTCTTACAGTCTCTTTCTKCATTCAATCTGTCCCTGTACCATGGAAATGGGGTACAGACATCACTGCAGTTCTAAATCAGGCAGGAATCATACGCCCCGTGATTTTCTGGGGGGCTAGGTAGAATGGTTTCATTGCCTCTTCCAACACTGCAGAAAGGTGATGGGCAAGGTTTTTCCTGGGGTGTCCTTGTAAAAACAGAGCCAAGGTCCCCACATAGGTGCATGGTGGGAGAATGACAGAAAACAGATGCTCAGACTGGRTATTGGTAAAAGTTTTTCCACCATGAGGACAGTCAGGCAGTGGGACAGGGGCACAGAGTTTCTGTGCTCCGTGTCCTTGCAGGTTTTCAAGATACAACTCTATAAAGCCCTGAGCAACCTGGCCTCATTCAGAGATGATCTTGCTTTGGCCAGGTTGTTGGGAGTGGACATGCCCAAAGCTCTTCCCACCTTCAATCATCCCATGATCCTATACATTTTGAACATCTTCTTTTCCAAGGGAATGTAGAACTCCTGCAGGAGTTCATCTCTACCTGAAGAATATTGAGGACACCATAGTTTGTAGCAGAAAGCAGAGAAATCCCTGCTAAGATTCATTTAATTTATTTCTAGTATATTTGAGAAGGAAGAGAGAACAAGGAGAAGCCAAYTTAATCCAAGAGGTCACAACCCATAGAACCAGTGATTTCAGCAGAAGTTAGCAGGAAGCAACACAACCTCTCCTTGCTTCCTGTTCTTCTGTAGAAACTCACTGCTCCCACAAACAGCAAGGACTTCAGGCCACAGCTGCAAGAGGCAGAGATGCATCAGAATGCAATTCAGAATGAAAGTATTGCTCTGAAGTGGCTGACATAAATATGTTTAGCAAGCAAGTACATCCTCATATGCATGTAATTCTTGGTCAGAGCTTGATTATTCTTAAAAATTATCTTACCCAAAAACTGTGGCATCAAAGCATTGCAAAATCCCATGAGGAAAATCCAAATAAAGCTTCAAATAACCATTTCYGAAATACACCCTATCAAGCATTATATTAATTTAAGTGAGAAATTACACTGTTTGGATGTGACCTAGCAATTGCYTTGAATAGGATCATGAGATAACCTGTCCATCTTGTGATGATATTCAACTTTTCTACCTTGTCAAGGAAAGACTGACCCATTGCTGTATTTGTGCTGTGCTGATAAATGGAAGACACCTGGTTTAAAAGCAAGATTAGATAACGGCAATGAGATGATGGAAGCAGAGGCAAAAGGGCATCYTTCAGCTGCTGCAGAGCTGAGCAGTGTGACTGCAAGCCCCGTGTCTGAGCCAGGTCCTGTGTCCTCTGTGTGTGTCCAGTGTTCTGGCTTGCTGTTGAACGGGAGTTCAAGAAGGAGACACTTTAGGCTGCAAGTCCCAGACCTCTGGCACACCCAGCACTTTTATCATGTGAAGCACTGCTTTGTTGGTAMCTTCTTGAAGAGGTGTTCACACTACCTTGAGCAGATGCTAAAAAGTCAGATCAGAGAAGACACGAGGTTTTCTCTCTTGAGCTGAGCAGTGTTATATTAATTCCAAATTRCTCCAGACAACATCAAAACCTGGAWGTGCCTTTTCAAGAGGCATTCAGCACACAAAAGAAAGTGAGCAGAGTAAAATTGTGAACTACCTGCTGGAGAGAATGTCTGGTTCCTTACTACTTTGGTGACAAAGAAACAGAGRGGTATTTGAATGTATACAATGTAAAACCAGAAATTAGGTCTGCATCATTTAGGCAAGACCAGGTTTCACCAGAACAAAAATCCCTATTCTTTGTAAAACAGTGTCAGTGTTCGGAAAGGGAACCATCATACTCGTGTGTACTAAAATCAGTCATGGCCGTGGACATCATTTGGTGTTAACTACGAATCAAGAGATACTTGATGCAAGACTGAAAGATGYTCCTGCCAATGCCTTTCAGAAGTTTCTGTGATGGGAAGTATTTCAGGATTGCGTTAATGTATTCTGCATTTTTAACTTCTCATGCAAGTATCCGTGTGCTGTGAGGCAGAGTGAAAAGATGGATTTATTCTGTCTCTTAAACAGATGGGCCAGACCCTGCTCCAGATTGCAGCTTCATGAATCTCTTTATACTCATGTAAAATGGAAGTCAGATGCAAAGAAAACGTACCAGGGTGTGGCTCAATGCTTCAAGCCTCATTTCTCTTCTCCCATCTCAACTATGCTCTTTTAGAAAATAGGGCAAGTGTAAATAAATGTAAATTCTCTATGAGATCATCATTGCACATGTCTGCAGAGSACACTGTGGGGTTTCCAGTATGGGATGCCTTGTGAAGTCTCTACTGAATGTGAACCAACACGAGAATGTTATCTTTATGAGAGCAATAAGGTCTGCAGGGCTAAAAGCTGGAAAAACCATGGATTTTCACCCTTACAGAAACCTCTTTTCCCTGCTTTATAATTTCCAACAAAACAAATGTATTAAATAATGCACTGTTTATAGTGCAACAGTACCTGGGAGTTGTTGGACTATATTGGGGGAGGTCCTGTACAAAAACAAAATAAAAGGACAATACCTTTGTGCTCTTTACCCATGTGATTATTCATGTCATGCTATACAAGGTAATAACTAGTAATAGATGGGGAGTGCAAACAAAGACATATTGGGAAATTACCCCTCAGCTTCCCACCCAAAGTGGYGTGAAGCAATCCTAAGGTTGATGCAAACCCTGCAGCTATGTAATAGGTCTGATATTGCTTCCAATAAAGTAGAAATTGCTAGCAAGATCGAACAACAATTCAAGGAGAATCAAAGCAGAAATGAGAAGGGGAAAACTAGAACAGCATGATGAAAAAAAAACAAAAAAAACCCACAAACCAAACCAACCAAACAAACAAACCAAACAAAAAAGAAAACAAAATACGCAAGGCAGAATAGGGAGAAAAACCAGAGATGCTGGTTTTATAATTTGTAAGGCTCAGATGATGCTGTGACATGTAACTCCAACTGCTGGCAGAAAATTACATGTCAAATCCATAACTTTTGCATTTGTTTCTAAAAGGGTGAATGAAAAAAGGCAGAGGTYTATCTCAGTGGGTGTGGTACATCTGTTTTGTGGTGATTAACACATCTCTGCTGCACTACCGATAAGTGAGGGTTCGCAGCACATTCCCCCACTTTTGACATGGTACCACTTCCACCTCATGAACTGGCTCACACCTGACATGATTTGGAAGACCTGGAGCTCAAATCTGGAGACCTGGAGACTCCTCTACCCCATCCCCACCTCCTCCTGCCCTGACTAATCAACCCTGTCAATTTTAACAGGGTTTTTTTGTACTTAAGAGCTGTATTTTGTATKTATGATGACTTCAGAGCAAATCATCTTTGGCTTCTGTTATCTCAAGCTATACAGTGCAGGTATGCTAATTCAGAGTATTGCAAATCTACTCATCTTGTAATTTTGCATTTATGGAAGTTAAAGCATCCCTATTCATACTGATATTGTCATAACCTRTGTGTATTTTGATTATCAAAAACTTGTGTGTGCTGATGTTCCAAAGACTTCTGTGGTACAAATTCAGAGCATTGGCATGTATTAAATCATTTCAAAATATGTAAAAATTCCTTTTAACCATCTTGGACATAACATTTTTGTTGATATTTTAGAAAATACAGTTAGAWATTATGGGATCATTTCCTTTTTTGTAAGAAAAATGAATGAATATTCACTGAATGGCTTCCTGCAAGTTTCTCAAATGTATTTGAAGCTAAAAGTCTCATGTTTAAAGATGAGATAGATTCAAGACAACTAATGGAGTCGTTTTACAGATTAAAAAGAAAAGCAGCAGCTTCTGACACTACATTTATTCTGTTAAAACCAACACTAACTTAGTTAAGATGTTCCAYGAAGAGAAAATTTGGTCTCTTTAAAGAAAAAAAAAGTCAGCTACTGAATAACAGAAACTAACAGCCTACTCTCATTTTCTTAGTTTAGCATCATTCAGAAAATAGTCAATTTTAAACCCAGTAGCATAAGTTAGCATGGTTCTTTAAGTTCCCAGCTTGGGAAACAGTGGGAACAGAAAGAAAAAGGCTCTTTTAAAGAGTAATTCAAAATAGGAGTCTAAATTAAGCTGCTTGCTCTTCATATGTTTTATATACTTGCAGAATTGAAAGGCTGGAGATGTGCTTCTGGGTCACTGAGCTCAGACTGGGCTGTGGTAAACAGGCTCCCTGTAATCCCCCTAAAGCAGGGCACTCCAAGTTTTCCCCCCTTCTTTAGGATAACCCAACAACTTCCAGGTTAGGAACTGCCTTCTGATTTCCAAACTGGATTTTGACCTGGTCAGTATGTGCCCATCTGCTGCTTTTCCAGCAGTCATTTGGCTTCATGTTACACGTGTCCTTGTCTCTGATGTTGCCTCCTCCAGCACAGTGACAGCCAGCATGTGAATGTCCTGCATGAAATGTCCTGCATTTTGTAATTGCCTGGATGCAAGGAGTGAATGGCAGAGCTGATAATAGACTCCTTTATCCCCTGTAAATGGAGACAAGCAAAGTGCACTTGCAAAACCTGCAATTTCGATTGAAGTCTGATTGCATCTATGTTTCAAAAGAGCCAAGGAACAGTCTCAGATAAAAAGCTTTTCAATTTCATATGTAAAACAAGGTGAAAGAGAAAGAATGCAAGACAGACTCTGGGTTTTTTTGTGGCCTGGTATCAAAGAAGTCAAAAGCAATTAGAAAATGAAGTTAGTGATAAACAGGAAGGCAATGACAGAAAGTTTTCTGGGAGAAGACACTATATTTTTTTTCCTGCCAGACTTCAGGTCGGATCGCAAATTGGAAGCTTTTGGGTTGGCAGCATTTCAGAAAAAAGTGCTACAAACTGACAAGCTCTTGACACACTTTAAAATGCATCGGTTATATAATCCTCAGGCATCTTGGAGTAGCAAGGGAACAAATAAAAGGAAAAAAAAAAAAAAAAAAAAAAAAAAAAAAANAAGAAAAAAAAAGAAAAGCATCCGGTGCTTGTTTTCAAAACTCAGGATGCAAAAGCAATACTGAATACCTGTTATATGCACAGGGTTCTTTGGTACTCACACAGTTTACCTGGCATTTAACTTTGAAATCASACCACAAAGTCACACCAGGCTGTTGCACAAGTRTATTCACCTCCTGCTGACCTATTACAAAACCAGGCAGGACTGCAGCTGAGTTACAGATACCAATAATAGAAAGCTGCTAAGCTTTTCTGATTGCAAATATCCTTTGTTTTTCACCCTTCCTCGAATAGGAGCACACCTGATCCAGCCCTGGAAGGTTTCTCATGGCCTACAGGCAACAATACATACCAATAAGCAGAGAATAGGGAGTTTTTGTGTGGGAGCTTACCTTGTTTCATCTCACTTTAGAGGCTGATAAAGCACAGGAATGATTTAGGACTGCCTTCAGTTTCTCAGCTCCTACTGGGCAGTAACAGCCTGTGGTGCATTGGAAATACCTTGTTACCCACCAAGCAAAACGGCCTGCAGACCTTGCTGCACCGAACATGTCCTTGTCACCAACTTCTGAGGGTGCTCAGCCAGGCAGGGCAAGCACCACTGACAGCCTTCTGGGTGACTCAGGCTCCCCAAAGCCACACAAATGCACGCACAGAGAATGTGTGTGCTGCAACCACACTTTGCATGGCTGTGAGTGAGGCAGCACTTAAACCACACTTGTGGAAACAGTTTTTTCACCATGAGCTGGTTTTGCAACCGACAGCAGCACACCCCTCAAGAGTTGGGACATAAACCTCACCTCAAGGGCAGAGTGGATAGATATATTTTTGCTTGGATTAGGCATAACCTTGCGTAAATAAGTGCTTTGAGCAAACTGATGACTTGCATCTCAGAATAAGAAAACCTGACAGAAGMCTGGGGAAAATGGGTTAGATCATTAATTAATAAGTCCTATTATGGAGTGTRGAGCAAGTCCATTGCTGTTACTGTAGTCAAAGAGATGCTGCTGTTCCCCTCCTTCATCTCTTGCTTTCCAGARTGCTCAGGGATTGTCTAGACACGGGTTCAGTGAGTGGTTCAGTGATGTGATGCAATGGAAAAATATTCCATTTTTTTTGTGATGGCATGCTAGGTTTTTTCTCTGATCTCCTTGCTTGCCTGTGACTGCTCAGTCACTGGCTTTGATGCCACAAAAGCACCTGCTGGGTCTGATGGGAGAGGTAGGAAGAAGCAGAAGGGGACTGKTTTTTTTTGCATTGGCAGTCTGCAATTACACCAGCTAAAGCAGAGCATCAAACTGCAAACACAATGAGTTACCATTTCAACTGTTTGCCTCTTTGAAAGCTGACTGGAAAACCTAAATATAATGGATTTTCTTTGAGACAGTTGCATTGCTATCAGAATTTCTACTTTCCGTGGCCATCCAATTTCCCACATGACCTACACATTGTAAAATCAACTTGCAGGACACTAAATGAATTTCACTTCCTAACAGTGGTAAAAATAGTGTTTTGCTGTGGGAGGTGTAGATATTGAATTATTTCAGGTTTGTAACATTCTTTACCTTTGAAGATTAAAATGCTCATATATACCAAGCACTCAACCAGAAAAGCTGTTGSTTTACGAGAAGTGATGTTTCTGAAGAATGGCATTTTTTTTCAGTGAAGGCAACTCTGAGAAGGTCACATAACATTTTTTTATCTTCTTCACCTTCTTTCAGTGAACCACAGGGCTAGAGAGCTTTCCAACAGGTCACCATCTCTTCAATATCAGCTTTTGTCTTCCAGTGCTGGTAGGATTTGCTATGGGATGATGTTTGTGAGCTCTCAGCAGTTCACCCACACCATTCTGCAAGTGACTACCCCCAAATCCTCCAGCTGACACTTTCTTGATTCCTTGGTGCTGTAATATTCTACACATTTATATATCTGAAGGAAAAAAGATTTTCAAAGTCAAGTTTCTTTATATTTAAACTTATTGACCTCCTGGTAATTTTGAAGATAACAGGATTTTCACATTGTTTTTAATTACAGTGACATTWCCTGTTTTTTCTGTCCCCACTGGAACATTATCTAGATTTTTTTAGTGTCTTAATCAACATTGAATTAACATTGTTATTTTAACAGTCATTGCAATAACCAAAGTAATAGTTTCCAGAATGCTTCCATCAAATTTCCCAAGTTTCTAAATAGGAAAACACACTCAACACAATTTAAATTATAACATGTTTTTCCAGGAACAAATGAGCTATATTTTTGAGCACAAACACATATGCACACAGGCTATGCAGATGAGTATTCTGTGTATCATCTTTCAGAAAAAGAAGGCAGAAAAAATGTCCTCAGTGGAAAAAAGCCAGGYAAAGTAACTGAAAGGTGATATTTCTGCTTGACTTATGGAATCAGATTCCGCTATGATTTCCAACCTTGCAGTGTGCTGTGGGGAAAAAAAAAAAAAAACAAGACTGCTGACATGCTTCTACAATTTAGGTGTTTCCACAGCAATTGCAATGAAGAGTCTCTTTTCCCCCATATCCAACTATTCCCAGCTCTGTGYTTCAGCAGGATGATCTCCAGGTCAACCAACACAACTGGTTTGGATATGTGTTAAAGTGCAACTTGGTGAATTGATCTGCATTTAAGTTATCCTCCCATTCTTTTTTCTTTCCCCCTTGTTTTGCACATTCTCTGTTAGGCTGTATCATTTCCCTGGTGTATCTCACTGTGYTGCATTACAGACAGGTATATTACAGTGCATGGAAAGTATGATGCTCTCAGTCAGAGAACTGACCAGATCATCAAACTATAGGCTCAGTCTATGCTTAAATTCCATCCTAATGTTATTTATTATTGCTATGATTATTTTTATTTAGCCTTTCGATACTGGCAACATGATAGAAAGCAACTTTTTGCCCACTAGATGCAATGAAGWAAATAATAAAATAACACCAAAAGACTATGAGGAAACACATGGTTGTTTCTAAAAAGAAAAAGTTCAAGAGAATTAATCACACTGCTTGTATTTGCATGATTACTAATTCCTGCACTGAAATAAAAAATGAATTATCCAAAAATCCCTCAAAACCAGCTTTCTGAAGAAACAATTCTTACCCCAACATCTGCAAACTTCAGTTGTTAATTTCAATCCCCTAGACAAAGTGCTGTACATCAAGATGAACACACACATCACACCCATTCTGTTCACAAAATTAACTCACATAATTGTTAGAAACTGCTTGAATTGTTCCACAGAGCAAGTGTCTTCCCTTAAAATCCATAAGTTTATAGCTATCACAAACGAATATCTACCTGCCYTCTAGAAACGTGCAGCAGCAGTTTCACTGTGAGGTAAACAGAATGCTTTCAATCATGCATAGAACTATATAGTGCTAAGCTGGCATAAGTACTCTGCAGTAAAACAAAATGACCAAATTTTACAGTGAGATAATGATCATGTATGAATTAATGCTCTGAAAAATAAGTCTTTGAGTACAGCTCTTCACTTTGGAAAGGCACATAATTAGGACATTGCTCTTGCAAAGCCATTGGCAGAACAACCCCGTCTCAGTAAGGAGCTAATTTCAGAGCCTACACAGGACCATGCAAATGCTCATATTCTTGTACTTTTCCAAAATAAGCAAAGGAAAAGGGAGTCTTCAGTTATGTTTAGGCTCTGATTTTTTTTWAAAATTAGTCCCATTATACTGTGCTTCAAACAGCTTCATCAGAAGCAGGGATGACCACACACCAATAAAAATGCAGCAGAGTTTGTAAGGAGTTATAATTTTTTATTAGCTTTCTGTGAAGCACTCCAGGCATGTAATCTATGTGTTCTCTTTTGTAAAGTGGATGGCTAATTAGCACCCAGATCATGGGTATCTCCCAGACTGGGGAACTGACTTGACTGAATAACAAACACGCCAGGGATTTTTGCTCCCAGGATTCTTTTCAGCCAGTTCATTWCCTCACAGCACTTCACTTCCACACACTTTCCATGTACTGCTTCCGCTTATACAGACAGTGACAAGTTAAAGAGGACAGGATTGGGTCTAGAAATAAAAGGTTTATTYGTCATTATTTGCCGAAGTTCTGTTTATAAGCATTCAACACTTGGTGAGCCATTCTTCACACAYGGTGACACAAAAGGAAAATCCGCCTCTTTCCCCATGCTACACCTGCTGATCACTGTGACCAAGGAGCCCTGGATCCTTTGCTGAGCTGATTCAACACTCTAACCCAGCAGAAAGCTATTCACCTTTTGGAGGGAGGATTTTCACTGTTTATTTTTGAGGGGTTCTCTCCCACCCCGTGACAGTGACTTCAATTGCCTTACAAAAAAGACAATGCATACCATAGCTATCAGGAGGTTACCAGACCAGCCCTTCCCCTTGGGGACAATAAACCATGGCACTGATTTGGTCCCTCCTTATCTGACTTTCCTCGGGAGATTGTAAAGCACTGACAAAACACAGTTTACGAAGGTCTTATAAGTGATTTGGCAACATCTTGGCTTCAAGAAAACAGGTAACAGTGTGACAGTAAAAAAAGTCTGTCACCAAACACAGATGTCCCATCTGATGTGTCTCACACACAGGGTGAGACATTAAGTAACTTAAGGCTGCATTTCACTGACAAATCCAGGTATGTCAGTGCTTATGAGGTGGGAAGATTTTCTTTCCATGGAAGTAATTAGCTTAGAATTGATACTGGATAGAAGGCACAGGGAGTGCCTTTATCTTCCACAGGTAAAAAAAGTTACAGCGGAGGAGAACTGGAGTGAACTTAATCGGCCAGACTGAACCATCTCTGCCAGGTCTCAGTGACCATTGCACAACCTCATTATGTAAAATACACCTCTATTTTTTTATAATCTATTGTGACTTCCAGGCAATTACAGAGAAACCCATATGGTTTTGTGCAATAACATCCTGCAGTGGCTGCAAATTGAAACTGAAAATTGAGACTCAAAGCACTGAAGAATGCAAAGAGGCAGGATCATCCAATCAGTGTCATGGGGATGAGATGGAGTTATCAGACTCTTTCTGCTCCTGCACATTAAACCAGAAGGACAGTAACACAGGCTTTTTCCTAAGGTCATTAGAGCTTTTGAGTTGCTCTCTAAATATGTGGAGCCAGAAAAAAAACAAAACGTATTTGGTAAAGAAAGGAGACATGATGATATAGCCACATGTGTTTGGAGAGGCTTGATCAGGAACGGTAAGGTGCATGCAATCGTATGGCACATCCAGCAAAATGTCCAGCTTACATGGCATGTCCAACTGCCTTTGCAAAAAAAAAAAAAAACAACCTAGAACTATGTTTTTTAATACCATAGCAYTACTGGATAACAGAGTCTTAGAGAACTGAATGAGCATTTATTCTCTTGTCTGTAACATGGAGGAAATTCTGTTTTCCAACCAAGTCAGTGCTTTAGAATCCTTAAAAGGCCTTTCTAAAACAAGTGTTTTAATCTCTTTTTTGGTATGACTAAGAGCATCTATTAGCTAGTTGCTCTAAAAATCAGCAGCAAAATGTCAAATTAATCCTTCCGCAAAAGATTGAGAAGATGGGATAAAAAGAAATTGATGGTGGTAAAATAATGTATTACTTAAAACAGTTTAAATTTACTGATGCAATTACTAATCTCATGATTTAAATCAATACAAAAATAAAATGGGACACTTATAGTTTAAACCTAGTTTAGCTCGTGAGTTATTTAAAACCGCACTTTTGAAATCTCTGATGAGCATCTATGGGTAGATTTATACCGGTTTAACAATATTTATTTTAAATTTATATCCATAGTCAAGCCAGTGCATCATTTTCATAGCCAGAATTTTCATACTATATGCATTTATTGTTCCCCAGAAAGGGGTTATTTTTTATATAACTCTTTTTTTAAATGAGGGTATATTTACTCATCAGCAAGTCTTTTAGCCTTCTTGATAGCACATATATCTTTGTAGATGGGAAAGCAGCACATTTTACATCTGAAAAGACAGTGGAAAAGGAGCCACTTCCCTGCACACCCATCCATGCACTCAAGGGCTGTACCCAGAGTCTCTTGGTTTGGTGGACACATCTTTGTCCCAGATAGCACCTGTTCCCTGCAAACACTCTGCATGTTGGACASGCAAGATTGTGCAGGTCACCAAACCTTCCACTTTCAGGGTGGGTTTTCAGTGCTTTTTGTTGACTCTGAAAGGAATGAGAAATGAGTGTCTTTACAAACAGACTGATTCCGGGGGTAAGATAAGGCTGATACTGGGAGATAGAAGGAAACAATGGGAAGGATTTCCATAGGAATTCCTTTGATTGACTTMTYCCAGACTATGTTAATGGACTACAAGAGCAGAGACACAGAGATGTATATTGAAAGGGGGCAATGTATGATAGAAGGGGGGTTTCATCAGGCGTTTCGGGAAGCCTGTATCTCTCAAGTACCTCAGCCAATGAGGAAAGAGAGAGGGAACCGCGGCCGGGAAATTGGGATAAAAAGAGGCTTCGTCCTCTATGAATTTGAGAGACCCTATGGGAAATGCCCATGACCTCTCCCTTTATTCATGAATAAAGTTGTGGTACTCCTCTGTCTCCTTTTTGGACATAAACCTCTAGTGCTTGTGGATTCATTTTCCTAACAACTGCTATGTATACAAAGTGTCTCAAAGCTGGTGCAGGGTTTTGGGGTTACATCCCRAACAGGGCTCATGCCGCATGGTTGCCTGGCTGTAACATGTGAACTCTAAGTCACTTTGTGCTGCTAAATCCATGGCGAAAGAGAGGCCTCGCCCTCCACAGCAGCAAGGTGCTGGCTTGCAGTGTCACCCAGGCCTGGCCTCGCTGGGGACATGCCGAGGCCTGGGGTTGGGCAGGAGGATCCCTTTGGGGAGGTAGATGGACTTAGGTGAAGAAGACACCCTTATTGGGGAAGGATGTCCTTCGAGGAGGTGGATGCGCTTGTCAGAAGAGGCCGACCTTTGGCAAGGACACCCAGCGGGGAGGAGGAGGCCCGGCCGGGGCGGGCCCGGGCCCGGGGGCGGGGAGGCGGCGGCGGCCGGGCCCATTCGAGCGGCGGTGTCGGTGTCGGCGGCGGGCGCGTTGCGATGGCGGGGTGGGCGCTGCGGGGCTTGGCGCTGGCGCTGCTGGCGGCGCTGCCCGCGGCCGTGCTGGGCGACACGCCGGCCAACTGCTCCTTCGCCGACCTGCTGGGCGCCTGGGAGCTGCGCGTCTGGCGGGCCGGCGGCCGCCACGGCAACTGCTCGCAGGCGGGTGAGAGCGCGGCGGCCCCGGCCAGCTCCCTCCCTGCGGAGCCCGGGCGGGCGGGGGACAGGGCGCCCTGGGAGCGGGGCGGGGGGAGCGGCCGCTCCGTGCCGAGAGCCCCCGGAACCGGCATGGGCGGCGGGGAGGCGGCTGCCTGCGCTGTTGCACTTCCACCTTACTGTGCGGTTTTGTTTCTCTTTTGTTTGTTTCGATTAGGGTTTGACTAGGCCTCAACGTGGGCCCCATGGCTCACGCCGGCTCTCTGCCCCTCTGCTGCCCAGCTCTGCCTTTCCTGGCAGTGGCCATGGCCAGCAGGAGAGGGTGGCAKTGCTGGTGACACCTGGGCACCGCCTGGGATGCTGTCAGAGCTGGCAGTGGGGAAACCTGACAGCATCCAGAGAGATGGAAATAGCACTTCCCTCCAGGGGATAATAGTAGTGAGGAGTAATTGTTGAATGATTGTATGTCGGTGTCATTTTAAAAATAGTAGATGCTTTGCATTTTTCCGTGTCATGTGCTTTTTGATCAGAGGAGACAAGTGGCAGTACCGGCAGTGGAGGTGAGGTGGGTGGTAGGGTTGGAGCACTGGTGTGAAGGAGTGTGGGATGTGTGATGCTCATCCCAGATGTTGTAGGGGAAGAGTTGTCATTKCAGACACGGTGCCTGAGTGATGCCACAGCACCCATGAACCTGCGTAGCTCTGCAGCAAATTGTGTTTAAATCAGCTGTCACAGCTATTGGTGCTGCTGCTAATTAAATGGGCAGATTCTGTCTAAAAGTGGGGAAAATGATCATGTAGACCCACTGACAGGTGAGTGGAGGCCCTGAAGTGTCTTGATGCCCTTTTGCAGAACACTATATTCAACAAGTATATTTTAGCATCTTTAGGAATAAAATTACAACATCCTTTATGCTGGTTTTTTGTATTATTTTTGTCTCTCCCATACAGTAATCATGCCATAATATTTCTTTATTTCTTTTAGRGCCTGTGGAGAAAAAGGTGGTTGTAAATCTTCAGAAGTTAGATGTGGCTCAGGATAGTCTGGGCAACTATGGTTTCTTCACTCTGATTTACAATCAAGGCTTTGAAATTGKGATAAATGACTACAAGTGGTTTGCATTTTTTAAGGTGAGTTAACGTGGTGTGTTCTGGATTTTGCTTGGCCATTTGCCAAAATGGCCTGCAGTTWAGATTCTCTTCAGTCCTTGAGTGCCACAGTGGGGTGGTTGGAACACCTGATAATCWTTGGCTCTAAGATACCAGATAAAGGATTTCTTCTTTTCTTGTTTTTAACATAAGGAAACTGTTACCAGTGGTTGGGTAGGGAGCAGAGAAGGAAGAGGTATTTATATTCCACACTGGCTATTTTCTGAAAAACASATGCTATTACTTCCCCTTCTGGGTGTGCTTAAAGCAACTGAAGGCCTTCATGAAGCTAACTTGCCTGTTAGCCTGGAATTTTTCTTTTTTGGAACCTGCGGACCCAAGTCAAATAGCAAATACCATTACCTTTATCTTTCCTTACAGATGTTGTCAAATACATGGAAACTTARGAGCCATCTATTCTCCTTGAGGGAGGATTTCTGGGATCTTTAAATTTTATTTCAGAACACTACTTCAATATTTAAGGAACCACTCTGCTGTCTCTAATTATTCCTTTGGAGTAATACTGTTCTCTTCACCCCCTGCTAATGCCTTTAGGTCAAGCTGAAAACAGTGATGATAGGCAGGGGTTAGACAGGAGTAAACACTCGTTAGGAGTGCTCTGCTTCTATCCTGATGAGTGGGACATGATGAATATGAAGGGTGGTTTGAAGTAATCTCTGCAGGATGACTTTACTACCTACAAGACAGATGTTTTGTGCAGCGGGGCTTCTCAGTTGATGAGTGCAGCCCTGGGCAGGAACAATAAATGTGATTTTGGTTGTTTTGAGAAGTATGAGCTTGTGTCTGGCTTTGGATGAGTCAACAGTAAACACCCAGGCCTTGTCCTTAAAATCTCTAAACTTTGGCTAGTACTAAGGAGACTGAAGAAATAACTTTTTCTTTAAATTGTCTTTCTGTGAGCAAAGGTAGATRGTTTATTTTACAGCAGCTATTTTAACGTCTATGTTTTGAGATAYTAACAAAGCTAGTGATCCATTCTTTCAGGAAATTTTAATCCTTACTGAACAGAAATTATGTGTAAGGCTSCAGTTTAACTGCAAACTCCTTGCAGCTTCCATCTGTGCCGATTTGGAYTCATATAAGGGAAAGGACTGTACAGACTGTTTAACACTGTGGAAGTTGTTTATGCGCTCATTGTTGTAGGTTAACCCTAGTAAACAGCAAAGCACAACTCAGCCATCAGTGGGATGGAGTAGTGAATCAGAAGGATAGAAGTGCAAAAACATGTAGGTTGAGATAAAGGTCAAGCAAAGCAAAATGAGGGATTCATTCACTGCTTGCTACCAGGGTAACTTGCCACCATAATAAGCAGGTATTCAGCAATTTCCAGGAAAGCAGGGCTTCATCATGCATAACTGTTACATAGGAGGGCAAATGCCATGATTCTGCCCCTCTTTTCACCTCCTTTCCCCAGCTTTTAATTCTATGCATGATATTGTATGGCACAGAATATCCCTTTGGTCAGATGGTGTAAGCTTTCTCAGCTATGTCCCCTCCCAGTTTCCTGTATACCCCAGCCTATTTGCTGTCAGAGTTGCCTGAGGAGCAGATGAAGCCTTGGTGCTATGTTAGTGCTGCTCAGCAGTAACTAAAACATCCCTGSAATATCAACACTGTTTTCTTCACAAATCTGAAATGTGGCCCTATATGAGCCACTATAAAATGAACTGTCAAGACCTAATGCATTCATATAACTGGAAATTTGGAAATAAGAATGCAATTTTTWAAATAAGACAGGGTCTTACACTTGAGCAGAAGCAAAGGATGAGAAGTACCTGATTGACACTCTCTTCTGTGTGAGATAGTGAAATTGTATTGTCATGATTATATTGAAACTCCTCACAGGTTTGGCAGGTGATACAGCAAAAGCACTGAAGGATAATCTAACTGAGCAGAATCACTCTGAAACTTCTCAGACAGGGATACCTCTATGAGCTCACCTGCAGTGGCAGGACCTGCCTTACAAGTGGCAGGAATTGCTGCCTCCATGAGGACAGCAGAGCACAGTATGCTGTTAGTATTGTCCATGAACTTGGTCTTGAGACGTCTCTGGCAGGTAGAATTCCACAGTCGTTGTTGGACTCATCTGAGGACAATATAGTTGAAGTAGGAGACTTTAGGCTGATACTTTACACTGAAATACAGAGTTGCTTTGCAAGCCTATGTGTAGAGCTGTAAAATAGCTGCTGATTATCAAAGGAATTCTGAGTGTGAGGAATTTAATCATAGAAACAGTGTGGCTTCTCTGGGATATAATGTATCTGTTTGGTGCAAACTTGAAGATAGCTGAGTGTCACGAAGGCTGCTGCTGTTCATACTTTGTGAAATACATCATCCCCAGGAGATGAGCGCTGAGTCAAGTGACAAATAAGCACTGATTTCATGTATTGCATTGGTTTAATTTATTGCATTGATTTCATTGCATTACAAAAGTACTTTTAAAACAACTTATCAAAACTGCCGTAGAATAATTTAAGCTGGAAGGAGCTTCTGGTGGTCATCTGATTCATCTTGCTGCTCAAAACAAAGTCAAATAAACAGCTGAGCAGTAGCAATGTGCAATGGCTTGCATTTTATGATCATGAATGTGTTTCAGCCCTTTGCGAGGTAATGGATTAATTATTGGTTTTGAACTTGGCTTTGGTATTAAGAAATAGCAAGCTTGTTTGGTTCTTTGCTCAGTGGTGGAGAATCCATCAGTGAGACATATTTAAATTAAAGACTTCTTTCCTTAAGCACCATAGAGAGGATTAGAGCTCAATTCGGTTAACCTCTCTAATAATTTTTCTGCTGTCAAARGAGCAGCAGATTACCAAGATGCAAGTCTATTGCTGAGAAGCATGAGGAAATACCACAGCACTTGGTAAATGGATTTTTTTCTTTTGCTGCAGACAGCTGCTTGCTGTTATTGGGCAACAACATGCAATGTGTCT
The DNA here is from genome assembly GCF_030028575.1 of Malurus melanocephalus. Lineage (NCBI taxonomy): Eukaryota > Metazoa > Chordata > Aves > Passeriformes > Maluridae > Malurus > Malurus melanocephalus. The sequence goes on from NW_026623436.1 coordinate 613,580, forward strand.
GCCTCCAAAACTCCAATTTCACAACTATCAGTGAGTACTTGGAGGGAGGAACTGGTTCTTTGCAAACTGCTTGACCTCGTGGCATATTTAACTGTGCATATCTGTTTACTTTTAATCCCGTAAATATTGTGTTACATATGAAATAAAAATACACCATGTCTGACATTGAGCAGAGGAAGGATTTGCCAGGTACAATGAGCAGCAGTATTTAAGCCAATACAGTACTTTTTGAGTTTCAGGATTAAAGAGCCACTTCTGCTAATTGAACCTCCAGTGTATTCTTTCCTAGTGTTAAAGAATTAAGCTGTTAATTACTGACAGGAATGCCGTGGGCTTGTMTAAGTGGTGGCTTTATCAGAGCTACTGTACTGTGTAGATATGGATGCAGCCTGTTTGGCTGTGCATGTTTCAGTGAGTTCATCATAGCTATTTGTTCCTGTAGCTTATTAAACAGACACCACTGAAACTTTTGTAGGGCTTCATTGCCTTTACAAGGTATTTGTTCTCTCACATGAGRCCTGTAGGGAAATGACATTATACACCAGAGAAATGGATTGGGTGAGCTAATCAATCTTTTTTTTTCCTCAGTTTACTTTAGTATCATAAGTAAGGAGTTCTGACAGTTTTATTTCTAACTATTGTACATAAACTTGTCCCTTTAAGTTTGCCAAATTAAATGCAGCATCCTACTGCATTCTTGCATTCTGCTTCTCACAAGTCACAGTTACTCTGCCTGGTGTTTGTTTGCAGCACAAAATAACTTGTTTAATGTGTGCTTCTGAAACATTCCTATACTGAACTTGGATGTGAAGTTAGTGTACTGACTTTTGGCAGAAGCTTGATCATGTGCTTCTGCTGGATGAYACAAAGATTCTTTAGCGTTATGCAATATATAAAGCTTCAAAGATTTTTTTTTTACCCTCAGAAAGGAAGAAAATAAATAGGAACAGCATAACATAAAAAGCTAGAGTGAGGCTGAAAGGAAAATTGAGGCCAACTTGTTTCAATTACTTGGTATCTTTGAGGTATTTATTTATTGTTAAGACTACCACTTTGAAAAGAGACAGTCTCATRAGATTGTTCCTGTTTGTCCCTTGGGCTAAGTGGCTCTGACATGTTCTTTAGCAAGTACCATAACTGGCATTTTTTTCTTACTGAAAGGTTACTACTTCAACAAAAAGAAAGAGATAGACTTTAGAATATTTCACCACTCAAGTTGCTAATCTTTTCCAGTCTGACTTGGTGACACCTTCRTCATATCTTTTTCTCTCTTCCCCAATGCTCCCAAATTTGGTTAAAATCAAGGACTATTGTTCTGAAATAAACAGCCTAGATAAGCGACAGCAGTTAATATTTATGTTTTCAGGATATGGGAAAAAGCCCCRCACCAGAATGCATTTTATTTCATGTTGCCAAAGTACAAGTGTTAGAGTTGCTCATGCTATTAAGTCATCTTGRAAATCAATTGAACGTCAGCTTTTARCTTGTCTTATTTGGGCTTGCTTAACTGGCAGTGTGCCACTGCTGCTTYCCTGAAGTGTAAATCTGAAAGTACAAAACTCAGAATTGCAGAATGTTTCCTAGAGTAAAGGAAATGCATCTGTAGTTGATATTTKCTTGCATTTTATATTGGGTAGCAAGATGCAGTAGTTTGTTCTGGTAATATCTACTGTATTTTTGTGTAGTAAGGCATCTGCAAGTCTGCAGCTGTGCTCTCATTCAGTGTGTGCTTCCCATATTAAAATGCATAGGCACACTTGTAAATTTGAGAGAGAAGTCTTTTTACCAGRTTTAATGGGTAGGGTAGTCCTGCCTCCTGGAACTGAATGTGGCTTATTGCCCAGGCGTTGCTTCAGTTGAGAGCAGTAGATGTAAAAGAGTCTGGAATGTCTGCCTCTCTATGTAGCACTGCTGAATTCCTGTTAAAATGCTGTGACCAATGAGGTCTCCATCCTGTCTTGCTTTACTCTTAGTGAGATTAAAGGTTTTTTAAAAGCTTTAAACAGTTAGGACTAGGATTGAACATGCAGTTAAATTGTATCATGATGACCAACACAGGAAAGACTTYATTAAAAGTATACTTCACTGAAAAGCTTACCTGGTTTCAGATATMTAACAGCACACTTTGAATTTTAGCTACATGAAGCCTTTTAAGGTTAACATTGGAGTGGCTTGGCTAAACTTYGGCATTAGGACATGAATTGTTAGGCTTGAGAAAAAATAGGGATTTGAGGTAGAATTAAATCTTACTACTTTCAAAGCTCAGAATTGGAACTATGGATACAGTTGGGTGCCTTTCTAAAGGAGTTGTCCTTTGGTCAGGTCATTGGATGGAGTTAACACTGCAGATGTGAGCATTGGCTGATGAAATTATCACATGGCACAACTGCAGTGGTGTTAACTCAGAAATGAAAGCCATCTTCTTAAGTCTGCGGAGAAATGCATGCAAGCAATTGTCCAGCAGTTCTGGTGATCACAGCTGTGTATTGTCCTCCATGAAGGATGCTTTTCTGGGGTGGATTCTGTGGATATTTTGGGTACTGTGCTGGCAACTTYAGTTGAATTTGACATTGTAATTCACATCCACCTGAGTCTTCTGTTGTTCATGCAATGGCACCATACCCCTGTATGACTGACTGTTAGCTGGGCAGGTGTACTCATAGTCTGTTCTCTAAAACTGGTACAGTCAAATTTCCTAGATCTCATCTGTCAGTCCTTCACTGGTAGAAGTAAAAAATGCTGCATGTGGTTTTAACAATGATTTAATAGTGTACCTTCTGGTAAGCAGTAGGCATCATTGTTATGGCACTGATGAGATTTTTTAAGGGCTTGTCTGCCGCTTCTCTACGTCAGTGGCTCTCAATTAAAAGTTAGAGGAGAGGAACGCAAATAGCGACCTTATGTGGGTATCTAGCTACAGTGTTTCTTGGAGTTMAAATTCCCTTTATCCAAATGTCATTCATGTGTTACATCTCAAAGTTTCCACATCCACTTTCCTAAGTCATTTCAGTAACAGCTTAATCTGGCAYTCTATGAAAAGGTAGCTACAGACAACTTGAATTGCCTAATTTCAGGCCTCTACACAGACTATCTGAAATCGGCTTTTTTGTCTTGTTTGTATTGAAGYATTGCCACTGGCTGTCCCCTCACCTCCTTTCTAGTTTTGCTGATATGTGTGAGCTGAAAGAAAGGTGTAAGAAATTCGCCACATTCACTTTTCTGAAAGCTAAGTTGCACAGATGGTGTGAATGCTTTTCTGGTTATCTCTCTACATCCTTAAAAAAGCAATGAATTTAATCTCCTGGAAAGGGAGAGGGATTTCTAGGAGAAAACCACCTTTTTCTTGTTTTTGTTATTTTAATTTGCTAGTTAGCAGATAATTAATTGCCTTTTTTTCCATGAAGATAACGCCCAAATCTGTGTTACTTGTTTTAACTCASTATAACACTCTGTGTGAGGCAGGATAATTGCAGGAAGCAGGCCTGTTCTCCTAATAATCTTCAGGTATTCTGATTGAAAGTCTATGGTTATTGAGAATTGCTGTACTTAGTCTTGTTATAATCTGTGGCAGCTTTTAGATAGAAAAGACAGATATTAATTTCTACTGTCATGAAGAGCCATAAAAAGTGATCTCACAGTAAATTAGATGTAAAGTCACTATCTGTTGCTGTTGGAAATGTCTGGATTTCTGTTTTGAAGAGGCTGTTTCCCAAAAGTCATCTCTGGACCTTGCCCTTGGTATTTGGCTAAGTGTAGTTATTTCCCACATTGCACAATCTTGCATGGTAAGATGGGAATAATAAAACAAGGCAACAGCTCAGCCTTCTAGTGCCCCCATCCTGCTCCAGTCAGCAAACACACTTGCTGGGTGTAGATATTTTGCCTCTGCATCCTCMAGACTGGTAACAAAGCAAATTTCCATTGTTCCAAAACAGTCAGGATTAACCTTTAATTTTATTCCTCTGATCGATAAACCTAAGTATTTTACTGTAAGTTCTCCTTCAGATTTCTCACAAAACCTCAATAGCCACAAACCTCCCAGTGTCTTTAATTAATCCTTTCCATGGGGTATTTCCATCACTGTAAGCCACCACTACCACCTTCAGTAAAGAAGCTGAGCRAACATTTTGTTGAAACATAGTTACAAAATCCATCTACCATTTTACATGTGCGACTCAAATAGGTTGAGATTTAATGAAGTTTTCTTGGACTAGGAAACTTGAATTCTGTTTAAGTGATAATTTTTTTTTGGTGATTAGAATAGTAAAATTAAAACCTTTCTTGCATGGGGTTTTCAAGGTGCCTTTGTAGTGTAATACAAAACATGCTTTAACCTTAGGAGATGAGTAATGAGCTGCACACACCCCCACCATGACACATTGTGTTGTCAGAGAATTGCTAATCCAGAAAATTTAGGTAGCTGGGCCAAATGTTAGTGYTACCTGTTGTATGAATACATACTTCACTGAATATATTGAATTACTAGTCCTCTTCAGTGGTAAAATGAAACTTGTGTTGCTGAAAAAAGTAGTATTAGTACTCGGGACTTGAGGCTTTAGTTACGCTATGTGCTGCCAACTTTAAATGAGCTGCTCTTAAGGGATCATCATTTCTTAGTGTCTYATTTTGATAGTTCACGTGAAATTGTTTCTTGATGCTTTGCCATCATAGCCCAAACCTATAAAAGTGGCAGGAAGTTTCATCTTTGGTTAAAGATGAAACAAAACCAGTGCCTAAGTAGTACATAAGCATATAAAAATAGTGCATAAATTTTAAAAGAGAAATAGTATGAGAGGTTACTGGATGACAAACTTGCCATCCACCCTGTGTTTAAGTCTTAATTTCTCAAACTTCTGTAGCAATCCAGAGTGAGCTTGACTAGTCATATATTTGGTGCAAGAAACCTCAGGACCTTGAAAACAAGGGTAAGTAGTGAGAGGTTTTTTAACATCTTGCTGAGAAAGTAACCTTTGCACCCAAAGAATTAGCACAGGTTAGTTGATACTGATAGGAATGCATCCTTTGTTGCTAAAAGTGCAAGTCACAACCCAATTGTCTTCTGCAGTTATTTGATAAATACCAGTTTCTTTCATCTGCTTAACCTTGGGAGTGTGTTTGGCCACTTCCTGTAAAACACAGTCAAGAGGCAGCTGAGTGGGTGGGGAGCTACTGCTGTGCTAACAAATGCATCTGCTCAACACAAGCATAACTTCTTCACATTACAGTACAAAAAGGAAGGCCAGAATGTAACCAGCTACTGTAATGAGACTCTACCAGGATGGGTGCATGATGTACTTGGCCACAACTGGGCTTGTTTCACAGGACACAAGATTTCTTCATCTCCCTCAGATGTTCATATCAACGAGCTACCTCTCCAGAAGCCCAGGGGAAGGTAAGCAACATATTTTTACTGAAATAAAATGTTTCATAACAGTGCTTGATGTTATAGCTAAAATCATAAGAACCAAATTTTAGCTAAGATCATCAGAACCAATTCCAATACTGAGGTTGAAGTTAATGCCAGTGATAATGTTGGAAATAAACCTGAACTCAGAAGAACACAGGAGGGTGTGCCTGTTGCATCACACAGTTTTTCCTTCAGTCTGTGGTGAAGCCCAGTTATAAAACTGGCTTATCTAAGGAGCATGGTTTTATCTAGTCTGTCTCAAGTTTTAGAAACCTTGCCTTGATCCAGTAATTCCATGTTYCTTATCAGTATGTACCAGAAGACAGTTCCAGATATAGTCTTTTATATATTGAGTTTAGAGAACACCTTTACTTTTCARTCCCAGTCCTTTTCTTACTGTTTTAGTTGATCTCTTTTTTTTTGCAGTCTTTCCCACAGACGTTATGTGCACAACTTYGACTTTGTAAATGCTATCAATGCTCACCAGAAGTCATGGAGAGCAACAAGATACAAGGAGTATGAGAATTTCGCCCTGGAAGAACTGACTAAAAGAGCTGGGGGTCTCTATTCCAGAGCTTCAAGGTAGTAAGACACTTTGTTCTGCCACAAACCTCACTGCTGCTAAGAGTCTGCTTGTATTTGTCCTGGTTTGTCCTATCTATGTTTTGGCTTGTAGTTTAGATATTTAATCAAGTTTCAAGGCCTTCCAGTTCACATTCATGGGGYTGCAAACATATTTTTCATTTGAATGGTTATTCTGAGCATCTGTTGTCTCAGGCAGTTGTGAAAAATAGAGTCACCTACCCTTTAGTCTTGCCCAGTAACTCGCTGCTGAATTCATATGTGCAGGGAGAAARTGGGGACAGTCTCAGTTGACACTCTCGTGTCTGTTCATCAGCTGCTTGCCATAGTCAGGAGTTTCTGCTTATGCTTCATCCTGGTTCTGCTTTCATATTTGCAGTTCATAACTGCAGTTAAAAAGCTGTGAACTGCAATCTGCTCCTAAACATGAATATCAAAGATTTTTGAGGGAATTCCCTGGTTMCTTTGATAATTTGCCACGCCTGCAACAAGAGTCCTCTAGTAGGAGTGTCTCAGTGAAGAAACAGGAAAGTAACCCATAAAATAGCGTCAGGCTCTTGCAGATCACTTAGATGAGAGTGGCAGTGGGGATGGGTGCATCATCCTATACGTAATTTGAGAACTAGACTTCTTTGATCTAAGGATTCCCTTCTTTATAGKTGTTTTACCTTCTTCATAGTTTTGCTTTGTCCACTCTTGGTATTTTTGTGAATAGGAATGCTACTTTTCCAAACTGTGTCAATTGTATGGTTGTAGAAGAAGGTTCTACTGTGGAATAAAAATACAGATTTGCATGGGAGTATCATGCAGATTATGGTTTCATTATATAGACAGTATACTTCATCTTGTAGATGATCTTAAATACATTAACCTATTTGGAAACTCTCTTCCACTTAGCAGTGCCATGACAGTATTTGGTTGGCTCTCTCCTGCTTTCAAAACAGACTTCAGTGTCTGGTGTTTGTGAATGGCACTTGAGGACAAGCATCAGGTTATGTGAAAGTTGAATGCAGGAAGCTCTTCTCCTGCTCATATGAACATCACATGGCTCCAAGTGGTAGATGAGGGCAGGTAGCGTTCAACACTTATGCAGTAGTCACAGTAAGAACTTGCCTCAGAGAAGATTCCAGGGCAAGTGGGACTGCAGTTAGTGAATTGTTGGTGTTARCCACGCCTGTGTCTGAAGTGAAAGGGTCTGTAGTTGCTGTCAGCACATGCTGCCAAGACAAGAGGCTTTCTCCAGTCAGGTATTCTATATATCTTATGGTTGCAGTAAAATAGCTGTTGCAGAACTGTGCTACARCCTCTGAGAGTTACCTCAGCAGTTYAGACTAGTGCAGAAGTAGYTGACTTCAGTAGCTTGTGGATGTTAAGCAAAGGCTTCTGTCTGACCACCCAGGAGCCACTCTGGCAGTCACACTTGCCCACCTGAGCTGGGACCAAGGCMSTTTTGCAGCTACACCCCACATACACACTCGGAGCAGGTTTCCTTACCTGGGTTCCCATAACAGAGACTCAGATGTCCAGATCTTTAAAATAATTTWATCTTSGTGCAATAACTAAATACCAAAATAGCATCTTGAGCTGGCTCCAAACAAGAGAGCCCCTGGGCTTTTATACACCCCGTCTTAAGTGTGGGAAAGTCTGGGGTTCTTTCTGAGTGTCCTGTCAAGCTGATTGGGCCATAGGTCCTTACACCTTTGGTTATGCAAAGGGATTTTGCCACACAGAGCACACTTTGAAGCTCATGCTGCACTGAATGTATTCTTGAACAGCGGATAGTTAATAATATAGTTCCCTCAGGGAGCAATTTGAGCAGGTCTTTAATCTTGCTGACACTTATCTCTTCATAGAATTGACACCCACTCAGTTTAGATGGAGACTGTTTTAAATTGCGTAGTGTAAAACAAGTCCAACTAGTAGAAGCCAAAGATAAAAACTGAGTGTTACGTAATTGTTTCCTTGCCTATAGTGTGATATGTTTCTCAAAAGCATTTTCTCTTCTTTAGACCAAAGCCAGCACCTCTAACAGCTGAGTTACTCAAGAAAGTTTCAAGCTTGCCGGAATCCTGGGACTGGAGAAATGTGAATGGTGTCAATTATGTCAGCCCTGTTCGGAATCAAGGTAAAAATAAATAAATAAACCCTCTAAATTAAATGTTCTTGAGCTCCTTTGATGTACTTTGTAATTTGCTGCTAACCAGAAGGTTTTGTCTAGTGTCTTGCAACTGACAGATTGCACCTTTACTGTGAATGACCTGTGGAAACTGGGTGGAGTCCTGGCTGACAACTCTGTACCAAAACAGGTGGTGGTACTGGCTTGTCCAGGCATCACTGAGTTGCTGGAGTGAAAGCCATTTACCACAGTACTSTGCATGGACACAGCTGTCCATTTTTCTCCAAACAATCAAAGACATGGTTTTCTGCACACTGACTTAACTGATGTGCATCTAATTTTTTTCCTAATTCCCGCTGATGCCAAATTATCATGCAGCTTTAATGACTAAACCCATGAWAATTGCTTATACTGCCTCCAAATCTTACCACCCTGATAAATTCAGGAGTTACTTAAATGGCTAATTGCAAGAGGATACATTARCCATTATGAAAATTGTGGAGAGTGACAAATATAAAATACTGGTAAAAACTTAGGATACAATGCTGGTGTATATTGATTCTGTAGGGAGTGTGTTAATATGACTTGTGTGAGATGCCTGAATTAGATGATTATGTAATGGAGGCCAGGAGTGAGCTCAGTTAATGTGTCCCTTTCCTGTGCCACCATTTGCAAATAAAATTGCTTCTACTGGTAGCTATCTGGTTGCAGCTTTTTGGGGGAAGGGGACATAACATTACCTTGGATGGGGAGGGCCTGCCTTAAATCACTGATCCCTCTTTTATATCTGACAAATTCTGCCAGCTGTACTCCTGGTAGCAGAAGCAGCATAGGAAGGCTTGTGGAATTTCTAGTTAYGTGGAAGCGCTGGAAGATGGCAACAGGAAATTATATGGCCTTGTGTAGGTGTGAGTCCTGTACTTTCTCCTGGTGAGAACTGTGAATATCCTAAAGGCTTTTTTATCTTCCAAACAGTTGAACACTCCCTTCCAGACTTACCCTTTCTCCATTGTGTTGCTTCAAAGTTTCTCTAAATGAGAACTAGTCTGTTGTTTCCTATAATAAAGCTTCCTACACTTCTTATGTAATCTGAGGGTCCATGCTGAGTGTGCTAAATGTCTGTGGAACATGCATTCTGCTCCATCAAATTAGAATTTTAGCTTTCAGGCTTTAAAAAAAAGACCCCAACAAARCCTACAAAAGAGGTCATTCTTTGGGCTTCATAAATAGCTCTGTGGTAGCAGGAAAGAAATGTAGCAGCCAGTCCAACAGACTTCAGACTGAAATGGTTGTGTGAATTGTATTTTTCATGTTTTTTGCACACATAATGCAACAAAGTGTTCTGCAGTGTGGCCCATCTCAGATGCTGTGACTCTACAGTGAGTGGGTGGCATCTTTCACTGCTTCACTSTGCCCTGCTGGGAAAAGAGTGTTCCTGTTTAGGCTGATTTTGTCCCTTCTCTTCAGAGATGCATCTGAGTGAAGGTGCAATTTCACAAACCCTTGCTGTTGTAATAGCTCTGCTTTTATACACCTACACAGTTCAAGAGAAAGTAYTTTGTTTTGTTCCTCAAACCTCCCTCGTTTTCATAGCTCTGCAATATTTGACCTTCCCACTGTCAGGAAACCAAARGAAATCAGGTACTTTGATGACAAGCAGTTGATAAAATAGGACCTCATCCAAGTAATTGTTCTTCCCTGTGATGCTTGTCATTCCCCTTCCAAAGGCTTTTAATGAGTGAAAGAAAGATCCTAGGGAGTGAAAAGGCCTAAAGCAAGAAGCAAAAATAAATTTTGATGCAAAAGTAAGGAGACTTAACTCTTTGCCAGGAAGYTGAAGGGAAATTAAGGTGGCTCTGAAAAGCCAGTGTACATTTACATGCCCTWGRGAAGCAAAGGAAGCTGGGATGAATCCACTATGTCAAACACGCTATTTATACCACTGTTGTCTCAAAAGTAAGTTATTTTAGGGATAGCTGTAGAGGTGGAATATTTTTTCAACTGAAAATTATGGGACTAAATCCATTGGTAGGTTGGAATAAGAACAATATTGTCAACATTCACTTCAAACAGTTCATTGCCCCTTAGCATATGTCCTCCATAAAGAGTGGATAGAGCCTTCTCAGCCCTGCTAATGCAGTCTCTGAAGGTTCATTCTGAAGGAATAGGGTAATTGGATGGCTTTTAAATGCTTCTGCTGAAAAACACTGGAGCAGTACATTGCCTCTTATTCTYGAATAAGCTCATCATTCCCTGAGAAGTTGTTAGAAGTGAGTTTTGAATTGCATTCATGATAGCTAAATGAAGATTTAAAGTTTTTGCTCTATTGGTGTTCAACTTCTAATCACTTTCTTGTAGGTTTTAACTCCTTTCAGTGGACTTCAGCAATAGTTGTGCCTGATGGCAAGTGACTAACCTTGTTTAYGTTACTGACTGCTCCTTGTGGTTCCTTTTTCTCCCCTTCTCAGGCTCATGTGGCAGCTGTTAYGCATTTTCGTCCATGGGCATGCTGGAAGCAAGGATACGTATCCTCACCAACAACACTCAGAAACCAGTCTTTAGTCCTCAGCAGGTTGTGTCTTGCAGCCAGTATTCTCAGGGTGAGTATGCTGGTATATATAAAGACACTTTTCAAGTAATGATAATACTGGAGAAGGAGACTATTTTGAAAACTTCCATGCCTTCCCAATCACACATAAATACTGCCAATACTTYYGTAAAGTATTTGGCAGGCTACAATYTATAGTAYTTCTTTATTTGAAATAAAAATAAAACCCCCAACTTTTCAGCCTACCTCACTGAAGCAATGGCACTGAACTGGGACAAGTTGCACTCATGCTCAGGATGTTACTGGATTTTACATGTAACTGTGAGATGGAGAATATCTAAGGATTTGGGCTCAAAATCTARCTAAATTGCAATGCTTACCTAGAAAGAATGGATCTAAATATTCTTGTAGTGGCATATTCAGAGGGAGGAGGAGCATACAGCGACGGGGAGATGAGCAAAAGCAATGACTGGACCTTTCTAGAGAACAGTATCCTTGTGAGGACAGATTTTTGTACTGCATGTAATTAGCTGCTCTTTCTGACAGGGATTGTCAGGAGCTTTGGGTGAAAGAGGGGTCCATGTATTAGTGTTGCCAGTAACAGCTCCCATGGACGTGAATTTGGCCTTGTGTGTTTCAGAAGCTGGCTGTAGCTAATAGGAGTATTAGGGTGATCTGGGTCTGTAGTGTGTGTTCAATACAGTATCTGTATTGATTCAAGTAGGAGAGTCTCCTGCCTCAAATAACTTTCCAAGAGAATAAGCATATGTTGTTTTCGTCCTTTTTTTTTTTCATTTTTTTTGTTTAGGTTGTGATGGTGGCTTCCCATATCTCATTGGTGGAAAGTATGTCCAAGATTTCGGTGTGGTGGAGGAGGACTGCTTCCCTTACACAGCCCAAGACTCTCCGTGCCTTTTCAAGCGCAGCTGTTACCACTACTACACTTCTGAGTACCGCTATGTTGGTGGTTTCTATGGAGGCTGCAATGAAGCCCTGATGAAACTTGAGCTTGTTCAGCATGGCCCTATGGCTGTTGCCTTTGAGGTTTATAATGATTTCATGCTTTATAAAGARGGGATCTACCATCACACTGGACTGCAGGATGGTTTAAATCCTTTTGAATTGACCAATCATGCTGTCTTACTTGTGGGCTATGGTACAGACCCAGAAAGTGGTGAGAAATTCTGGATTGTGAAGAACAGCTGGGGCACCTCGTGGGGAGAAGATGGTTACTTCAGAATCCGCCGTGGCACTGATGAATGTGCAATTGAAAGCATTGCAGTCGCTGCAACTCCTATTCCAAAGTTATAATGTGGAGGTCTTCATCCAGTGCCTTGTCCTGAGCCAAAAGAACATAATCATTCTTGAAGACTCTGGTTGAAATCTGTCCTCTAGCTTGAACAAGACAGCTTTAAGGAATTTTTCCAGAATAGAACAGTTTCCATTTGTGAGAGGATGAACACTGATAGCTCTGCTCTGTGCACTGGAAGCTTCCTCTCGAGTCTGATGGTAGATGACCCAGAATGGCTGTTTTTGTAACAGTGGTGATTGGTTACTCATCATTGAATACACATCTTCAGTTACCAATTGCATTTTTTTTTCCATGGGCAATCTTGACCTTCAGATCTCAAGGGAAGTGTCTGCTATGATAATCTGTAACTGCTTTGAAGGGACACTGTAGTGCCTTACTTCTCAGAAATCAGGAAGTCACTGCAATTTGGAATAAATGTGTATTTGTGAGGAAATGAGTGATTACACTGATTAAAATGAAATTCTAAAGCTCTAAGWGTCCTGCAAAAATTGCATGTCAAACCCTTACGACAAAAAAAAAATAAATTCTAAGTTTCAGGCTGTTACTAAATGTTCCAGGTCTGGGTTTTRTTGCTGTGCTTCATAATTGACCATTTCAGAGTTCAATAAAAACACCCCACTCCTATAGTAATTTGTGTTTGTRGAAGGAGTTGGTACTTTTGATGACCTGTCTATGAATTTTGAGCTTCCTGTCAAAAACCTTTTACTTTAGCAGGATCWAAACTGGTGGGAAAGAAGGATGAGAGGGGAGAACTGACAATGTTGCAGCTGAAGCTGTGATTGTCACAGCAGTATCAAGCAAGTTGTCCAGTAGTCCTTGCTGTGGATGTGGGACAACTCATTGAGTAAATTTGCTAATTCCCCAGTAATCCTGTCTAAATCCTTTCTGTTAATCTCTTGCCCTATTTCTTTCAAATATACAAGGTAGAAAAATAGAGTTGAGAGGAGGGATTGTAACACTTGGAATTAACCATTTCTCTGCTGCAATGCAATACTTCATTAGCACAGCACTGGTCTTTGCTATTCACCTGAGGAAATGAGTGGCATAGAGGTGAGTGCTGGTTTCATGAGTAGAAGATAATTTCATTAGTGAAATTAGATAATTCCATTTCAATCTTCCATCAAAATGTRACCAAAGTTACTTAGTATTTTTCTGTGCAAAATACAGTCTCATGAGTGTTTTTTTTTCCTACATGCAAGGAAATTTATAAAATGCAGGAAAGTGGAACAGTTGTCTGTAATCAAAATATCCCATTTAACTTAGAAGGGAAAACTCATTTTTACTTCGGTAACAGAATTTCACAAATCCTGGATTCTAATTTGCTCAAGTTGAGGGGCAGGGAAAGGATACCTTCATGCTTTTTTCAATCCCCTCCTAAAAGATATTAAGCCTGGTTGGTARCAATGAGCCAGCAGTACCCTGGCAGCCAGGAGGGCCAACCCTRTCCTGGGGAGCATCAGGCRCAGCATCACAGCTGGGCAAGGGAGGGGATTGTCACACTCTGCTCTGMYCYGRMSYSRSSYYRCCTCMSSTSCWGKGSKSRGSKYWGSKTKSSRYRMYAMARWWAMRAWRCWAWKSKAKWRRRRRRRSMRKGMSRWKRGKRWRGKGMMKKGMSKKGRRGSKGWGYSRKGWGWGGMKKRGSKSASKGSRYYKGKTCWSYYYRGMSKRGASKRRRSKGAGRSSWSAYCWYRKYMTRSWSYWYMSYTKYSWKGKGAGGRGRRGRGGMRGGSMMKGMWCTSWTCTCTCTGGTGACCAGTGACAGGACCTAGGGAATGGCCTGAAACTGCCAGGGCTGGTTGAGGTTGTATGTTAGGAAAAGGTTCTCACCCAGAGGGTGGCTGGGCACTGGAACAGGCTCCTTAGGGCCTCAAAGCACCAGCCTGGCAGAGTTCAAGAAGTTTGAASAATGCTGTCAGGGACAGGGTGTGACTSRTTGGGAGGTCCTGTGCAGGGCCAGGAGTTGGACTTAATGATTCTTGTGAGTCCCTTCCAGCTCAGCTTGTTCTGTGGTTCTGTGAAGATATGTTTGGAAATTTAGAACATCTGTTTTGCAAAAAGTGGAATAAGGACTTYTGAAATAGCTCATATTGTGCATTGGATTGTTTTAGCTGAGGGAGTTGAGGGAGGAGCTATRTTCCTGGATTCCTTTAATAGCTGAAGCACGTGAGATTAGCTTGAGAATAAGGATATAAAAACTAGGTGTTTCTTTTTACTATCTTTCAGCTGTTGGGAAATTGACTCCTTATCATCAAGCTGTTGYTGACACTCATGGCACTGAAAAAATAAAAATGCAATTCACCATGCATTGTATCACATTAGCTACATGTGTTTTGAATAACATTGTGCTATTTTCTCACCAATTCCCTCATCTGTCTGTCACTGCTTTTGTGTGGCAGCTGCACCSGTGCTAATAGGAAGATGGGAGAGTTCACAGACTGGTCTGTCACTGTCACTGGCCCCAGTGACTGTCGTCAGAYGTTGTTTGCCTCTGGCTGACTGCGCCGTGTGAATGTCTCTGTTTTCTGTATGCCAGAGCTGCACAGAAGAATGTCAGCCTGATGGAGCTGCTATGGGGCTATAGTTTGTTTAATTGGCTTCTTCCTATAAACAATGTACTAGCTGTATGGAAAACATGCTATCACTCAGGAGAATAATTGTAGGGCTGGCAGATGTGTCTTGTAGTGAACATGTAAGGCCTTAATATATGTAACTTATCAAGGAAGGTTAACAGATAATGTCATGGCTGATAAATACTTACAGGGGAAATAAAGCTTGTCATCAGCCCAGCAAATAGATATCAGAAGTTTGGTGTTTTGGAAATAAGTACATGCAGAGGACAAATAAGATACATCTGTTTAAAAGTGAGCATAATAAATATTTAAAAACTTTTAAGGGCTGTGGTGGAATCTCYGTCACTGAACTGGGGTAATTTTCCTGTTTGAGCACTGCCCCTGACATCAGAATTGCTCAGAGGCTCATGCAGTTGGTTTATGAAGGGGACGTGGCAGGGACATCATGACTCCTTGCTCTGTGATCTGAGAACTTGAAAGACAAGGTGACATTTAACTTCCAAAGATGTCAGTCTAACTTTGCAGTGTAAAATTCATATAAAGCAACAGAGATTTTTTTCCTAGATTTGTTCAAGTTGCTGAAATTAGGACTGAGTAATTTTAAAGTTGTGTTGGTCCAGGGGTCTTGGGAAGACAAGAAAAAACAATGCTCCAATGGAGTTTATGGAGATGTCAAGCTCAGGAGAATATTATGGCTTGATAGCTTCTTCCCTTTTTTTTTTTTTTCTTTTAAATGACTTGCAATTCATCAGTTGTTTTCTTGTTCATTGCTGAATGCTTAATACTAGCTTGTACAATGAAATTAAGGACATTAGACTACTTCTAAAAGTTCTGCTAGCGTCAGACTTCCTATGACCTCTGAAAATACTAAAATATGTTTCTAAACTACTATGAYTGAGATGTGATTGGAACAAGGCTGTAGGTATTGTTAGTGGAACATTTGCAAGGATGTCAAATGGAAAATTTTGAAAAGCACTTTTTTCTCAATTTTTGTATTTTAAAAGGGACAAAATTATTTATTTTAGAAGACAAAAAGGAAGATGGACTAAGGAGGCATTTTTTCGGTGGTTTCAGTCTACAAAAGAGCATCTCTTATCAAGACTTTCTGTTTTCAGTTTTTCATTCTTCCCTTTTGGGAAAAAAACAAAAAAAAAAAATCATAGCACTTTTTTACCCCATCAAATTATTAATTTCTTCAGAAAAACCTTTCTGGTATGTGATAAAAATCCTGTTAAAACATCAAAGCCATGACTGATTTTACTGTCACCTGATTTGGTGGAACTTATTTAATGCTGCTCTAGACAATCCACAGGGATAGAGTTGCCTGATACTGCTGGAAYTGTCTCACTTTGGGTTGAAATAATCTAGGAAATGATGTGGTGTCCACAGTGTAGTGAAGAGTGTGATATAATGCCAGGAGCTTCTCAGAGATGTGATGCAGCAGTGGGTGAACAGGGAGGTTTTTGAGGACAGTTTGCCCAGATCTGCTGGTGACTGCAGGAACTCCAGGGCATTGCAGGAGTGGGGTGGGGACAGCTGTGGGGCCTGAGCTGTTGTGCAGAGGGGTGTTCTCATCGTGTGTCTAGCAGCACAGCCTTATTAATTCCCTCATTTCCACCATCAGAGCTAAATAGCACCCGAGTTGTAAAATAAAGTGTGTTAGTGAGGTCCAAAATCCTGTGGATGTGAACATTCTTGTACTCAGAGCAGGTCATGGCTAATTCTTATTTTCCCCTCTGAAGTCCATTGCACATCTAGATATATCAAATTGTGTTTAAAAGCTTGATCTCAATTTGTACCTTGAATTTGAAATGTTGATGGTGAGCCTAAGCWTATTTAAAAGAAAATACAAGCCCTTTCCATATCTGAGCAATACGGGCAGCATGTCACAAAAAAAAAACGATGGAAGTTTTGACTGCAGTATGAAATGATGCAACATACKTGACTACTTCTGAACAGTGAAGGAGTTTTAAGTGAGTTTTAAGTGAAATGTCTCATACCCTGTTTGACTGAAACTTATGTGCTCAGGAGAAGGTATGGGAGGCTACAGCTCAAGCAGGTTGAGCTTTCTTTGCTTGTTGCTATGGCTTCTGGATGTGCTGTAGGCTGGAGCAGTCTGTGAGCGTSTGTATCTGTATGTTTAGGTTTCCAAAAAAGTGGCAGGTAAAATGTGATTAATAACCTGCAACTTTAGGAGGCAGTCAGGGKCAGGACATTAACAAGGCACCAGTTTTTATCAGTTCCCTCTGAATGACAGGTGGTGCAGGGGGAAGAGAGATTGAAGCCCTTCTGTACAGGCTAGAGAGAAACAGGCATGTGCATATGCAGAATTTTTCTGTATCTGTAATAGGGAAGGCACTGACACACTTCTGCCAATTATTCCTAATTGTTTCATTTGGAGCAGCTGGCTTGATCCAGCAGATGCTATTTAGCATGAGATGCACAAGCTAAATTAAACTCTCTCCCTCATGGTAGTATWTCACTAGGTTGAGAGTTTAGCTCAGTCCTCTCCAAGCACATTTTGCTATTTGCACTTTAAGATACATGTGCATGTTTATGCCCAAAGTGATCCTTGGGACCTCTGACTTACCTCATTAAAAAGAGAATAATTTAAAGGGCTGTGTAGAAGGGCTGATATCACTTTAGCAATATGAAAGGTGATGAATTTTAAGTACTGTCATAGCCGCCAAAGATATTAAAAGGGATGTCTTTGCCCTAGGAGGATTTCAGAATCTTAAAAAACTTTGTACAATCTTAAATGTACAGCAGTTCCAACCCTGCGTTCTTTGTGTAAGGTGGGAAAAAAATGGTTTCCCAAAACCATTAAGTTACTGTACAGAACCCTTATAATTATATTTTGCAAAGGATAAATAATACATGCAGTCTGTGGATTTTTTGAAAAGTTCATTTAATTAACTTCTCTATTACTCTCTTATTTAACACTTGTAACACTAATATAAAATGATGGCCTCTTCTATAGTTCTGTTTAGCTGRAATAAATAGGATTTTTGGTCTGGACATGGCATTCCTTAAGGGTTTTCTTCTCATTAGCACTAGCTGATTATATCAGAAGACAAATTTTCCTGAACGCAGACTGGCCATGACCTTTGGGAGCCCATGACTTTACCAGGGAATGGGGATACCCAAACCAACTGTCTCCTGACTTTTTACTCAGTAGTCTGGTCTTGGTCTGACTGCACCACTTCTTGTTCCCAGATCTATCTCTGTACCACAGTTCAGGAAAATCTTGAACCCACTTAAAATCCTGATCCTATTTTGGGACTCTCTCACTTCACCCTGTAGGTGTTTGGGCACAAACAGGAATACTCCAAAAGCTTGACATTCGGGTGACTAAGCCTGCAGTCTGTACTATATTTTACTTTGCACAAAGATTTCCTTCTACAACTCATACATTTATAAGGCTGCTGAGTTTCGTCACTCAGTTACACTTCTCCCTGTTTTTCTGAAACCCTTTATTAACCTTGGGMTTATATGCACAGGTTGACATTCCAACAAGATAATACCTGCAAGAAACTGCATCCAGTTGTGGGAGAGGAAAAAAYCAATTAGAAGAAATGGACTGAAAGGCCAAATCAAATACATAAAACTCAGCAGTAGGATAATAAAATATAAGCAACTAAATGCTTCTTTTCACAGAATATAACTATTTTCTATGTTTGCTGCCTTGAGGAAAATYAGAAATATGGTGATTGCATTTTCTTGATTCTTAAGGACTGACTTTTAAGCTATTACAATGAAAGGGTGATTTTATTTTTCTTTTTTAACTGAAGAGGCTGGCCAATCAGAATTTGAGCTCCCTCTTAYCCTTTAGGATTGTAGAGGTTTGTAATAGCAGCATTAAAACTTCTTCAAAAGGAAGATGAATGGGACCATCAATGTGGAAGGATCAGGAGGGATAGCAGGAGATGAAATATAGGAAGGGCAGGTGCTGATGGTATCTGGGTTGGCAGCACAGTAAATTCCCAGCACATTTGCATGAAGGGCTTCAAAACACCCAGAACAGGAAACAAARAGTAACCCAAAGTGAGGGGCATCCTAAAAAAACCCGACAATCTAAAGAAAAAAATGAATTTCAGTGATTTGGGTTGGTAGGGACCTTAAAGATCCAACTCCCTCCTCTCCTCCCGTAAGCATGTATGCCACTCGCTAGCCCAGGTTGCTCCATCCTTGAACTCTTCCAGAGATGGGGCATCTACACCATCCCTCAGCAACCTGTGYCAGTGCCTCACCACCCTTACAGTAAAGAATTTATTCCTGATATCTGATCTAAATATCTCCTTTTTTAGTTTAAACTKTTTACCCTTGTCCTATTACTACCTACCCACTTTAAAAAAATCCTTTTCTCTCTTTTTTRTAAGGCCCCTTTAAGTACTAGAAGGCTGCAGTAAAGTCTCCCCAAAGTCTTTTCTTCTCCAGGCTGCAAAAACCAGCTCTCTCAGATTCTCTTCACAGGAGAGGTACTCCAGGCCTTTGATCAATGTTGTGGCCTCCTCTGGGCTCATTCCAACACATCTTTCTTGTGTTTAGAACTCCAGAACTGAACWCAAGGATCCAGGTGGAGTTTCACAAGGGCAGAACAGGGCACTGCCCACACTGCTTTTGATGCAGCCTGGGACAAGTTTGGCTTTCTGGGCTGTGAGCACACATTGCCAGGTTATGTCCAGCTTTTCATACATGAGAACCCCCAGAAGTCTTCTGCAGGGCTGCTCTCAAAGATTTCCTCTCCTGGTCTGTGCTCATGTCAGGGATTGCTCCCACTTACACTTGCACATGTTGAACTTCATGAAGTCTTTGTGGGCCCATTTCTCAAGCTGGTCTGGGTTCCTCTGGCTGACGTCCCTTCATTCGGTTGTATCAACTGCACTGCTCAACTTTGTGTCATCTGCAGATTTGCTGAGGGTGCACKYRGTCCCACTGTCTGTGTTGATGATGAAGATATTGAGGAGCAATGGTGTCAAGACAGAACTTTGAGGGATTTCACCCATTACCAGTCTCCACCTGGAAAAAGAGCCATTTTTTAAAAAGCAAATAAAAGATAAAAGGACAGGTTGCCTGCCTGTGCCAATGGTAAGAAGAAAAGGGCAAACCCTTTTCAGCAGCTTCCAGGGAAAAAGACTAAATACTTTAATGAGCAAAACCTAAGGRAAGTGGAACAGCTATGAAGCAGCACAAGACCCCTCCAAAACCAGCACCTGAAGGCCAGCCTAGGGATGAGGAGTTGGTTGGGGCTGAGTAGCTGGCATCCCTTTTCCTTCCTGCTGCTGCAAGAAAACTTGGCCAAAGAACTGTGATAGATGTGGGTATAGGTAAGCAGGGTATTTTAACACAGAGCATGGCACTTGTAAGAAGGTGGGTGTCGAGAGTGTTGATGTGTGTTTCAAAATAGAATTACTTTCCCCTTCTATAGGTGTTGCATTGAGTTTTGCTGCATTGCTGCTAGAGAGAAGCAGTGTTAATTACCACAAAATCTCTGGCTTAAGAGTTCAACAACAGGTCTCCAAGTACAGTTCCCTTCCTCGGTGTTAATTTGTGTGCTGTCTTGAACTCACGAGCAATCTCGTATGGCAAAGCTCGTGTTTACCCTCTAATTTGTTTATACCCTTCCTTGCAATCCTGCTTGCACAAAGAAAATAAATGCCCGGACAGGTGGCCCTCTTGTGCTATGGATCAGGTAAAATAATCATAACTGGAGGGTGGTTACCAGTTGAAAGGGCAGCCGTGACGCTGCTAAGATAACTTCCAGAATGGGTAGGGAGGTTTTTTTTTGTTTGAAAAGAGTACTAAAACCAGGATAAAAGTGTTCAAGAAATGTGAATAAAACTGACCCTCCTGTTATTTCTGAATTACTTAGGGATTTTTTCGTATTTTGAAATGTGTTMATGAGAAAGCTGCAAAAAGGGAAGATTTGAGAAAAATGCAAAGTTTCAGCTCCTTGGTAACATGCCCTGATATTCCTTTTATATATATATAGAAGGAATATATTCTATGTATGTATATATACACAAACAGAAAGGACTGACTTTTTTATTTTCTTGCAGTTGAGAACACTGGCAAAACTCCCAATCTGGAAACCATTCACCAGATAAACTGAGATCCACACAGTGTTACTTATCCTCCTTATCTCTACTTTTTTGTCAGTCTTTCCTGTTGAGATAAGGCTTCAAGGAGCAGGCCTGGCCACCATCCAGGGTCGGAGCAGTGTTCAGCATGCAGGAGCCTTTCTCGCTGAGCCCTGAAGCGCTACTCTGATAGCMGGTTAAATAATGACCAGTGAAAGGTGAAAGGAACCCAAGCCCAGCACTGTCTTTATAAACACCTTCATGGTGTCTGACTTGTGTCTTGGGAGGTTTCTGGAGTGTTGATTGCAACGTCCTGGTGCTGATGAATGAGCTGATGAGGGAAGATGCTCTGCTGCATCACATACTTACAAACAAGGGAGTATTATACAGGAGTTGAAAATGGGGCAGCTTTGGCTGGCAGCCATGAGAGAGTGGAGTTGAGGATCCTGAGAAGAGTGGGATAAGGAAAAAGTTGAGGTTGCAAGCCTTGATTTCAGGAGAACAGACTTCAACCTGTTTCTTCTTGGGAAAATCCTCTGGGARGCCCTGGAATGAAGAGGGGTCAAGGGGGCTGATTTTCAAGAAKCACCTCCTCCAAGTTCCAGAACGGTCCATCTCCACATGTAGGAAATCAAGCAAAGGCAKCAGGAGGCCTGCAGGGATGAATAAGGAGCTTCTGACTAAACTAAAAAATAAAAAATTAAATGCATAAGAGATGGAAGGGGCAAGTGACTGGGGATGGATACGGACTCACTGTCCAAGCCTTGGTAAGATCTGATTATTAAAATTATTAGAAGAGAGCCTCTTCTCAAATTAAGGTGACAATGAGACCATATGCTGAAATCAATTGTATGGTTTTTGCTTAACAGTAAATAAAACAGTAAACAGTGAGGCAGAGAGAGAAAGAAGTAGAAAAAGAGARGGGAAGGGAGAGAGTGTGACTGAGATCAAGAAGAAAAATATCACTACTTTGTGGACTCCAACAGCATTCCATTGGTCCTCTTGTCTTTGAGTTCATGAGGATCCTGCAAAACATAGAATACATTCAGGGCAGGTGGGAATGCCCAGGTGCCTTCCCTGGTATCTTCAGAAAGAGAAAGGAGGAGAATCCATCAGAAAAATTCTAGTTTGACTTAGACCCGCCTATGTGCAACACTGCAACTCTCTGATTCTCATCACACAAATACTCTTCCTGAAGGAGGTTAAAACTGMTGCTTTTGTTGGTAGCTCCACAGTAGCATTCCTGCAATGAGTTTGATGCTTCCACCTGCAGCCTCTGTGAGTGCTCTTAGCACCTCACTTATTGAATCTGATATAAAACAATTTTGCTTTGGAACTGGCACATTTCTGACTAAATCTGCTGGATGATGCTTTCACTGCTGTCTGGCCACAGGGACAAGCTGTTTTACTTTGCCCAGTGTATTACTGATCCCCCTGTTATTAGATTTTGCCMTTGGCAGACATTCTGGTCCTTGCCTTATTGCTTTTTGAGTTGCTCTGTRTTCATGTATTCCCAGGTGACTGTTCAAATACACTTGGTGTAAAATGCACTGCGGCCCATCTAAATTTTTGCTACAGGCTCCAAAGGATAGACCTTAACTTGGATTTTAGCAGGCTGTATGGTTCTATATTAAAAAAAAATTATCCTTGTGAGAGGGAGTTACATCAAATTATTATGAATTTTTTAATCTGTTGGAGTAGAAGCACATATTTGCATATGGGCACTGACTRTGCTCAGACAGGGCTGATAGATATAGAAGGTATGTTGTAATATGCAAYAAATAGTCAAACTGGGTTCCTTTAYCAGAMAAACTGGGTCTCTTTATCCACAAACTTTCATTCTTTTMATGGAATCACTGCAGTGATTCATGCACCACTGGGTTGTTAATTGTGTTGATAACAAATTTATTCCATACTCAGCATTAATTGGAATACAGAAGTCTGTCAAAAAACTCTGTGTAGAATGTCAATGTTTTGTATTTCTTTTAAARCAGGATCTAAAACAATCTTCTAATACATGATATTGATTTGTATGTATATGTGTRTATACCTATGCATACACACASAGGTGTGTGCTGSCATGTCTCCSGATTACTGTGTCATTTATATCAYGTTAGATAAGKTCAATGTGATGGTGTAGATCAATCCCCTCAGGATATTCAAAGWTACTGGATATAACATTACTAGCTGTGGTGTGAAAACCCTACATCATTTTAAATGGCAATCTTTTGAACACRTACATTTATAATAATCTGAATTTTGGTCACTGCAATATAAGGAAGATATTTCCATGTACAGGAGGTCAACAAAGATGGCGAAGAGCCTTGAGGGAAAGCCATATGAGAGTGGCTGAGGTCACTTGGTCTCYTCAGCCTGGAGGAGACTGAGGGGAGACCTCAGTGCAGTCTGAAACTTCTTTGTGAGAGGAGGAGGAAGGGAAGGCACTGATCTCTTCTCTGCGATGACCAGTGTCAGGACCCAAGGGAATGGCCTGAAGTTGTGCCAGGGGATGTTTTAGGTTGGATAACAGGAAAGATTCTTCACCCAGAGGGTGGTTGGGCACTGGCACAGGCTCCCCAGGGAAGTGGTCACAGCACCAGCCTGGCAGAGTTCAAGAAACGTTTGGACAATGCTCTCAGSCACAKGGTGTGACTCTTGGGGATGYCCTGTGCAGGGACAGGAGTTTAACTTGATGATCCTTCCAACTCATCATCTTACCATGATCCTTTTAACAAAAACTCTTGCCTGGTATAGTTTCATTATCTCAGAAAATACTGTTGTTATTAAAAGGTATGTTGATAACAAGTCTGATGCTCAAGGTTGATGTCCTTTTCTGTGGTTTATGCCACACAAAGRGGAGTGATAAAATCCAGGATGCAGTTGTGTTTTCCTTGATTCCTGTCAAGAAATTGCATCTTCAATTTTATGACTTCTCTCAGAGAAGATCTCTACTAATGCCAGAGAAATAGTGAGGAATTTCTGAAAATTATCAYGGTAAAATGAGTTTCAGTTTTATGCAGAGTGCAACACAGACTGTTATGCCTTAATTTGATGGATTTTTTTTTTAATGTTATTATTTAGAATTGAGATGTATCGAGTTCCCATCAATCCTGCCAATTAAAATAGGATGTTATAACRTTCTATTAATATTGATATAGTATTAAAATAGAATGATGGATAGGCAGAAAATACAAAAATAAAACAGCATAGATATACATAATGTCACATGGAATTTCAATCATTTTTTCCAATGATTTAATAAAGTTTAAAATGTACATGTACCAGAGAAAACACAGGTAAATTAAATGTAAACACAGAAATATCAACCAAACTGCTGGCATGTTTACATGTTTTTATTGCCTGGACAGCAGAAGAATGAGGGCTCAGAGACAACATCTGGTTCTCCCAGCCTAACAAGTGACTCAGTGTCAGCTGAGCCCTGCTAAACACCTCCCTGTGGGTGGCAAATGCAAGCTGGTGTGGTTTATATCACCTGTCCTTAAGTGGTCTCAGCACTAAGATGAGATCTCAGACAGATTTTGCTGCATTGTCTCCAGGCTCAGTGGGCTTCCCTGGACACCTCTGCCTGCAGGAGATCACTGAGTCGTAGTAACCTGTTTGGGTGTGTRAAGGGATCAGCTGGCATCATCAAACAAATTTGGCAGTGATTCTTTTAAGTTATAACCAGCCCAAATTATCTGCCTTCTCCCACGACAGTGCTGCAGCAGGGTTGTAGRTTAATGATAGTTCCACACCTCACTGCCCCAGTGCCTTCAGATGACAAGAAGACCAAGGCAGTACTCACACATAGTTCCAAAAAGGTGGAGCAAGCAGGACCGAGGGYCTTCTCCCACTTCAGGAGCATCTCAGCAGACAGTGTCTATAAAAGCCAGCTCACTGAGGATTTAGGAGGTGTGAACACAGCTATCATTCAGCAAGATGCTTCAGTCCACACTTCACTTTAGCTCAGCAAATCATCCTGGCTGCAATGATCCCTCCTTCATGCCCACCCCACCTCTGAACACCTCRCTGAACATCTCACTGGTAGCCCTGCTGCCAACCCATGGTGACCTCGATTAAGCCTCTGAGGAGCTCACTGTACCAGGGTGCTGCTGGGGCCAAGAATTCAGCCACATTCAGAGAAGAATTGGAGATTTAAACAAGTAACACGATTATTCAGAGCTATTATAGCTAATGCTAACAAAAACTTTGGAAGAGAGATAAGGCCTCATGCTTCTGGGTGTAGGCCAACCTCTAACTACACTTACTAATAGACTGAGACCTCCAGTTACCTAATATCTGCTTTCAGGGACCTTTCACACACTGTTCTCTGAGCAGTGGCCATCATCAAAGGCTAAAAGATCAGATATAATTTAATCTTACCCAAAACACCAATTTCATAATTCCCTAAATTGCTAAAACCTTTCAGCCTGTTTTTTGTTTAAACTCTATAATGGGAAATCTTTGACTTTAGAGGGGAATTTTGAGCATTTAGAAGTGCTTGAGTATTGGATCTTCTCTGAAAACATCAGTGCTGTGTAGGCAAGAATTCAGAGACCACACACTACTAGTAATAACAATAATAAGTTTGAATCATGCAAGGTACTAATTGATYGATCTGGTTTGCTTTTCAAATTGTAGTCTTTTATCATGTCCATACCTAACGAGGCTAAGCCCTTTAAAATTTTCTTTCYGAACAGGATGCAAATGGCAGCTTGTTTTTAGAAAGACAATTTCTCTTATTGGAAAAAAGAAAGCCTCTTATATAAAAGAGGTTCAAGGAAAATAAGACATTTTTTATCTCCAATTACCTATTTCCACTTCCTGTATTTATGTTCATATACCTATATAAACAGACAAACTTTTAAGCTTGAGTTTAAAAACCGATCACAAATGATTGCATAATATGAATATTCTGAATTCTTTGTCTACTAAAATCCAGCTTTTTGGATAGATGACAAAATTCTAATGCCATTTCAGTCCACACTAATAAGAACTCTATCAAATAATATTACAATAAGTGAAAAACGCATTTACATTTTCTCAAGGRCATCAATAAATATAAAAATCATTCATTGATGAGTTACACATAATACTAAAATTCTGTGGGTTTGTTATCAAAGCTGTTAAAATTATTAAACACCTCTAGGTGATGGATAGGGATCTACAGCTAGGTTGCCTACAAAAACTCCGTATTCTTCAAAATGTAGGGAGAATCATGTCAATGGAATGATTTACTCAGATGAGTTCAGTTGTTTGCAAGTTTGATATAACTTGTTTTGAAAAACAGAGGGTTGTTGAGACACTGGCATTCATATGCTCTAATGCTGTTACGCTTTCATAACTTCTGATTACTGGAGTCATGGGATAAACCTGGATTTTTTTGCTTTTTAGAGTTGTATGAAAAAAAACAAAGCATGAGCTGTGTGCTGCATTCAAATGAGAGCATGCTTAAAGAGATAGAGAGAAAATCACAATCATGGTAACAAAATTTAAAAATATGCATCTGCTATAATTAAATTCATGCAGCCTTCCTAGGACAGAAGCAAAGATSCTGTATATTGCTATAAGTGCCACTTCTGGTGATGTAACTGCATTCACAATTGACTTACATRGATTAGAACCGTCCAAAGCTAAAGTCTCATCTGTTTACTTTTTGCACCTTAGGGGAAGCATGAAACCTCTGAAGTCAGTTTTCTGGGTTTTTTGCAGTCGCTGGCATCTTAAAGACATCTGGAAACAAGCATAGGGTGATAAATTAWCACCAAAGCAGTTTTACACAGGAAAACTGTGTGTTAAAAGTAGTGCAAAACAGAAACACTGTCCTTTCAGTAAGGAGTGAAACAGAGAACAGGACTGTTGCATGAATTTTCCTTSCAAAGTCTTTAGCAGCCAGACTAATCCCAGACACACCTCGTGCTGACCTTTACACATATACGCACAAAACTTTCTGGGAGACTTCCTTCCCCCAGTTCTTACTTACTTCATCTCCCAGCAGGGCTGCCTGCTGGACCTGGTGATCCCGCTTCCGTACGAAGGGAGAGAGCCTCCACCTACCCTGCTCTCCTTCCTTCCCTCCCCAGTCCCTCACTCCCTCTCTTCCCCTCAGGCTGGCAGGATTCCTCGGGCAGAGCATGCAATCAGTTTGCAGGGAGCAGCCGCAGCCACARCAAAGATGCAGAAGCACAACCAGAAGGAGCACCTCTACAAGCTGCTGGTGATCGGGGACCTGGGAGTGGGCAAAACCAGCATCATCAAGCGTTATGTCCACCAGAACTTCTCCCCCCACTACCGGGCCACCATCGGGGTGGACTTTGCTCTGAAGGTGCTCAACTGGGATGCTGAGACTGTGGTACGGCTGCAGCTCTGGGATATTGCGGGTGAGTACAGAGGGGAACCCTTTGCCCCACAAGGCAGTACGAAGTATAGACCCCAATTCATTTGTGCTGAGCTAAAAGCTGGGAACTGCCAGTGCCTGTGCGGTGAGGGAGAGCAGATGGAGGGAAAACTTTAAGGGTAGATGGACATTTTGGAGTTTCCCTAAAGCCAGGGGGCTCCCAAGCAAGGAAAGTCAGAGTCAGAGTGGAACCTGTGCTGTCTGATTTTTCTCCCTTGGACACATTCAGGTACACAGGCGCCTCTCTCCATATGCCCCGCTTGCTTCCCTGCAGCTGACAGTGTTCTTTTTTCCCTCCTTAGACTAACAGATCTCTGTGACAGGAGGAAGAGTAGCAAGAATGTCCTGTTATATATTTTAATTTGATGGAATAGAGGAGGCATTCAGTAAAATAATAAAAATTACTTTTATAGTTTTAAAAATAAAGGAAGTGTATATCTGAGTTAGTTTATCAAAAGACCTTCCTTTTTCCTGTTCTTCCTCTTTCTCCTACCTTCCCTCCTTCAGTCCAATGAAAGCAACTTCTTATGTGTTTTGAAAAGAGAAATGTTTCTATTTGGCAGTAATGTTGGTTGTTAAAATTATAATTACTCATGTTTAAATATCCTTGTTCCAATAACAAGAAAAACAAAAGATGATTCACCCTGTGCAAGGAGAAAAAGAGTAAAGAAGTTCAGCTATCCCCATATGTTTACATCATTAAAACCCACAGAATCTGACATTGTTGCTGTCAGTGCTTCAGACATTTTTGGTTTGGCTTCAGATTAAACACACAGCTTTTTTTTTTCTACTCCCTTTCTGAAAATTAAACACTTGTTTCAGCCCACAAAATAAGTTTACTTTGATGGTGTATATCACATGCTGTAAGTAATCATTTTTCATTTAGTAAGCGCAGGAATCCGAATATAGCTGTAACACAATAAACTACAGCATAAAAGATGACATTTAAAAACTCAATTAAATTAAGAAGTTACTTTCATTAAGGAGGGAATAAAGGTGAACATCATATCAGCTGTTGGGCAATTGTGTCAGCCTGTGGCCTGAGTAGTGGGCTCAGTGATCTAGTCTGGAACAGCACTGGGCAAAACTGGTGAAATGAAAAAATTCTTGACATTCTTATCGGCGGAGGGAGTGCCTTTCTTCTGCACTGAGCTGTCTCATGTCTGAGCTCTGAATTTGGCACTGAGGTACTGAAACTTATGCAACAACGCTGCTTTATGCAAAACGCATAAACTCCGCTTTTTCACACACTAATACAGCCTTGTGGTTTTATGYTGCTAAATACATATATGCTCAGTTTTCTTTATTAAAAGTTGGAATAATGGGGCAAACTTTTATTTTATTCTTCACCAGTGGCTGATTGTAACAACAAACACATATAGTGCCAGAAAAACTTTTCTGCGTGAGAAAAAAGCATTTAATAGTA
Source organism: Malurus melanocephalus (assembly GCF_030028575.1). Classification (NCBI taxonomy): domain Eukaryota; kingdom Metazoa; phylum Chordata; class Aves; order Passeriformes; family Maluridae; genus Malurus; species Malurus melanocephalus. The sequence goes on from NW_026623436.1 coordinate 642,018, forward strand.
AATTCTGAATGTATCAGGGACTTAAAGAATGTATTTTGCATGCCTTGTTTCAGAGATTTATTACACTACTAATCATGTGCTGGCGGATCATATGATGTAGCTTTCAGTCAGGCTGCAGAAGCAATTACACCTAGATGTAGTACTGAATGACTAGCATGCTTTCTGAGTTATCACACATGACAGAGAGAATTACAGCACAGTACTAAATTTCGTATGAATTGCCCAATTCAAAGCATCATTGTGAAGGTCAAGACAGTGGTCGGTGATAAAAAGAGTTGCTGTCTTAGTTTAATGACTGGTGCTTAAGGAGCTTTAGCTGCTGTTGGCTGTACATAGAAAAAAAGTTCTGTAAGCAGCAYGCTGAATTCAGATGGTCATGCTGCAGGCATGGAAGTTATCACAAATAAGGCATCTGTCTGGTGAGAGGAAAAGAACTTTTAAAATGAAAGAGAAGTAAAACTGATTGGAAATATGGAGAGAATGGAGCTGGTTTCTTCTGGCTGTCGCTGGTCATCTATCATCATTTGCAAAACACAAATAGACAATGAGAAGATGGAGGAAAATAAAATCTCGGRTCTCAGAACATCTTCTTTCTTTTGGGAGACTCTGTTATTAGGCCAGGTTTATCTGTGGGTAGGGAAATTAACTTTCATCCTCTGAAGGATGTTGGCTTAGCATGCAGGACACCTTGAATAGGCAAAATGCTGCAAATGTATCAATAATATTGCCCATCAGTGTCTACATATGAATGCATATTTRCACATTTATGTATATATAGGTATCAGGTATCATTTTGGCTCTTAAACCCTTTCCCATCTCCATTATATGGGCAGTGAACCCAGTACCAAGCATAGATGCCCTCTTCCTTGTGCTTCATGCTGTGGATCAGTGGGTAGTAAATTGTTTAACAATCTAGAAATAATTTTCTCAAAAAATGTTGTGAGTGTAACCAGCGTCAAGCTTATCTACATTATTAGCAGGATTTATGTATATGGTGACTTCATTGGAGGAGTGACATATTCCAGCTGTGGTAGGATCAAGCAGTTTAGCCTGGTTTACCCTTGCCATACATAGGAAGGAAAAGTAAATTTGGTTCATCTGGTGTCACCTAATTAAATGYAGTTAATATCTCTGTAACATATTTTTGTGTATTTTTTAATTTGGTAAACAAATCTATAATACAATCTAATAGCTAAATGCTGAAACTGGATTTATTTGGATAAGAGAGAAATGCCAAAAAACAAGGATAACTAGCATTAGAAAAATTTATTCAAGGATAATGTAGGCTCTGCATCACACATTGTTACATTAAGATAGGATTTTTAAAACATAATATATTCCTGAAGCTATGAGTGTTGGGCAGGAATAGTTGGATTAACCTTCATGTTTTATGATGATACGATGTTTGTAACAACATGCTGACATTAAAATCCATGAACTTATGTCTGATTCAGTGAAGTGCCYAAGTTTGAGGTGACTGAACTTTTAATATTGTGTGTGGGAGGAGATATACATGATAAAATTCTTCTTGTCTTTAATTTCTTCAAAACGATTCTATGTTATTACACCTTATGTCACAAATTATCAGTTTTGGTGTTCCTGTTAAAGTGTGAAATCACCTCCACTGCTGTGTCATTCAACTTTAAATCTCGCTCCTCAGTCAGTTTCTTCTTGCTTCTTAATCTTTTCTGCTGCTTTTGTGTACATATCCTTTAAACTCATTAACCAGTTGTTAGAAGGAAAGCTTTAAAATAAACTTTTAATCATATTTTGCACAGGGTTACTGTGGATGGGATTGGCCCTGCAGATGCAGGCCAACACACAACTTCTGAAGAAAATAGCTGTTGCAGAGAGGAGATCTGGTGTGTTTGCTGTTCCCTTCTCTACAAGGCTGCTCTCTATGCTGCTTTCTGGTTTCATGCCCACACAGCCCAGGGATTTCTCTGAAGACCAGCTTTAGATTCACTGCAGGGAGAAGCTTTGAGTGCACCAGAGAGCAGAGAGCAGCACATCAGAGCCTGCTCACTGCTCCTTTCCCACAGCCATCTCAGCATCCCCTTTTATCACTCCTGTGTGGGCTGGATTATTCATTGCCACCAAAACAATGTTGGTTTGTGTTTAAAAGGCCAGTTCTCATCTTGTTAAGGGTTGGACCAGTGCTTTGGGGAAAGAACAGTTCCATTTCCTTTCCTTTCCATTTCACTTTCACCTTTGGAAGCAGCAGTCTTCCTRCAGATACAGAAGGGTATCTCTGCAGTTGTAAAGTTTTTAGGACYGTTCTGCTGCAGAGGGAGTAAGCAGAAATCTGCTCCCTAATGCCAGGCACAGCACGTCCTCAGCRTTTTCAGCTTTCAGCAGCTGCTAAGCATTGCAGCACATCTGCATAAATGAGATAGTCATGGTGATTTCTAGGCTAAGTTACCTTGAAATTACTGCTCTGCAAACATCAATAAGTCTCTTGCTGTGAGGGTTTTATTTCAGTGTAGATTGGTGGTGGGATCCATGGGCCAGATCCTGCTGACAGCCTTTTATTCCGCATTCTGCAGCAGTGAACATCCTCTCAAGGCTCGCTTAAGCTTCAGTCCATAAAGACAATTGTTTGAATTCAAGTGTGAGCATTCTGAAAGTTGTTTTGAAGTGAAAGGTAAAAAATGTTCAAATCTTGCCCACAATTTCCAGCTTCTCAGTGTTGGATAAGGGTTGTCTGTAAAGCAAGGTGCTTCCCAAAAGCATTTGTCTCTTGGGATGGTGGAAAGAAGTAAAATGCATCACAAAACTCAGCATGGAGCAGTTTTAATCAATTTTTAATTTCAATTTTTGTGCCACATTTCAGATGTTGTGGTCAAAATGCTGGAAATTATCTGAATTTTAGCATTTCATCATTATTTTTTGTACCTTTATCAGAGATGATAGTGGTTAGTGAAAATTGTAGATTTCTGTACAAATTAATGTGGGATAAATGTTTATAAACTATGAAAATCCAGCTGTTGATTGCTTTAAGCCCTGATAGCTTTCCCTGCTGCAGAGGTGCCACTGAGATTAGGATAAACGTGCAGGCAACTGCCCTTCAGACAGGGAGTTCTTCCCCGAAACAGAAATCTTGTTGCTTTGTCACGTTGGTCTCACTTCCAAGTAGAGTAAGATTCATCTGAATTAACMATTAGACATTTCTTCTCAGACCCTGACTACAAGGCAACACTAATCTTAGGCACTCCCAGTTAATTTTTTTAAAATCTAATTTAGGGCTGATAATCCCAATGTAAAGCACCATCTCAGTAGGCAAAGGCCATTGGATTTACAGGGTTTGATGCAAGGGGTGCAGTAAAGTACAATGGGTCAGATCATATATTTCCCAACTTCCTGACCCTTCCAGGGAAAAGCAAAACCYATCTTCCTCAGTCGATCTTGCAGTAAAGCAGATTCTAATGCTCAAGGCTGCCTGCAAGATACCATTGAATTCCTAATGGCTGATCTATTTTCTAACCTAATTCCTGCTTAAGCCATTGTGTTCCTGAAAACCTAAGGCCAGATTTTGACATCTTTAATACATAAAATAGTGTATTTTTACGAGCAATTTTTATGAGCAATTCTGCTAAATGAAAAGGTTTTAGGAACCTCATCTTTAATATCGGATTTTGTTCACATGAGGCAGAATCTGTGGAAAAAAGAACACTTCTGCATCCTTAGACATATTATTTAGCTCTCCAAGCAGAATGCAAATACTAGAGATCACTTTTTCCACAACATAAATTGAAGTCATTATGCAAATGTCATAAAACTAAAACTCTGATTTATAAAGAACCTTCTTTTCTGTTCAAAATTGTCTAATGTCTTTTCTGWCAAGTATATTCAGTAATTATAACTGATGGAAAAAAAAAGACCACTTCTAAAAGAGTTTAGACAGTTTATCCAGCCAGCAGCTCCATTCTTCCTCTTTCTTTGAAGTGATTGATGATGGAAATTGGTTATTCCTGTCTTCCTGCATAATGCTGCTTTTGCAAACATGTTGACTTTTCTGTGCAGTGAAAATCCTGTGTGTCTGAAAAAGCAGCTGAAAGCAAGAGGAAGAATTACAATTTGTCAGAAATTTGTGGGCCACTAATCAGAAGATCACAACATATTYCTCTAGCAACTTTCTTTGTGGTGAATGATTTCATGGTGCAAATGAATAATTTAGTCCATGTTCTATGACACCATGTCCCACCTATCTTAGAGATTTGTGTCCCAATTGATATGTGTGAGGCCTGAGTTGAGCTTCGCTTATATCGCCTACAGTGTAAGCATCCCAAGAGCTTTGTATGAAAAGAATAAAGCATCAGTGAAATACAACATCCATCACAAACTATTATAAATGTTGCTGCTTACATCACTTCTATGTTTCTAACCAGACCTTGGCTTTTGTTTGAAGGCACCTTCCTGCAGATGAAAAAAGAATTTCTCAACAAGGAGTTTATTGAATAGCACATGACTTAGCCATTCATCTGATTAGCCCACTCATAGGAATCATAAGACATTTGAATAAAATATAGACCTAAGAAATTTTGAATATGACCTCTTATTTTCCTGAAATAATCTATTTCTATCTTCCTTTATCAATAGGACACAGTGTTTYTTTAAGGTAAAAAGAAAGTTGACATGAATTTGGAGAAGACAGGCTTCCTTTTTGGTTTCTGTATCACGTGAATGACTTTCTCCTTGCTGCCACAGTGCTTAAAACCAAAGATAAACATCACAAAATGATGTTTTTGACCCCCATAAGGGGGTTCAATGCTATTTCCATTAAACGAAAGTGCATGGACTAAAAGCCCAGCAATCAACACTCTTCCCTTCTCAGCCCTTCCTTGCATTTGACAGCACAATTTCCATCAGATAAATCCTCCACAGGTAACCTTCATGGGGTCAGAGGCAGACTGCCAATCTTCTTGTCTTCCTAACCTACTCAAAATTACTCACATTGAGAAAATAAGGCTAGAAACAAGTTTGCATTGAATCTTTCTATTTTCATAGTACTTTTTCCCAGTTATGGAAGAACATGCAGAAGTTGTCTTGCTTAAAGACTGCTATTGTTGTGAAATGTTTCAGGAGTTTATAATTTAGATCATAGCTCAGCACTAGACATTAATGGAGATTCTACTTTTTATTTTCAAGAAAAATTCTGTTGAATTTATTTTTTCAGAGTTCACATGAGAACAGCAGATTTATCAACAAATCCACAGCTGATCAACATCCTGATGTCAAGTGTGTTGTCATACTGTTAGTCATATAAAATGACAGATATTTACAAATGTCCATGTTTGACTATAATAATATATATTATACAAAATTTCTGTACCTTCCCAGAAAATTCAGCAAATAAAAACGTAAACCTTCCAAACAGATCTAGTATGAAACTCCCCTCCCAGATTTTTTCACTGGAGCAATGTTGCTCTTCATACTGCTACTGCTGTGCCATTTCTTAGAGCACTTTCCACGTTTGCAAGGCTTTAAATTCATCTTCTTCACCTCTGTGTTTTAGTTTGCCAGTGAAAGTAAACTTGTAATTATTCTGATGCCTGGTGTGACTGCAGAACTGAATTATGTTACTGCTGGTTACTGTCGCTTGCATGAGGTTATGCAGGATCCTCTCCATGCATGAGCAGTTCAATTGTGTTATACAAAATATCATAGTACCAAGGAGCTTCCAGTCTGGTACCTAGATTTCTTTGTGACTCTTGTTGGAAGTCCTGTGATCTTAATTCTGTCCCCAGCACATGAAATCTAGCAGCCTAATTATGATTCAATATTRCACTTATTATTCAATTGTTACACTTATTACTCACTTATTGCACTTATTATTCACTTGTAATGAGCTTCATTAAATTTCCTTGAATGTTTGCTTAAAAATTCCTTTTTCATGGAGTCAGGATCAATAGTCTCCTGCATTTTCATACAAACTAGTCTAGCATGGTACTTATAATTATTTAGTTAAAGAGTAGTTTCCCAAAGACTTATAAAATGAAGCCGTGCCTTCAGTAATGTTATCTTAGAAAACCTGCCAAGTGAAATACTGACCTAGACTGGAAACACTGATTTTTTTTTCCCCTCCTACTTTCTTCATTTCAGGACAGGAAAGATTTGGAAACATGACCAGGGTGTATTACAGAGAGGCTATGGGGGCGTTTATTGTCTTTGATGTTACAAGACCTGCAACATTYGAAGCCGTGACAAAATGGAAAGAGGATTTGGACTCTAAGCTGGTTCTTCCAAATGGCAAACCTGTGCCCACAGTCCTATTAGCAAACAAATGTGACCAGGGAATAGATGTTCTTATGAACAACGGCATCAAGATGGATCAGTTCTGCAAAGAGAACGGGTTCGTGGGCTGGTTTGAAACATCAGCCAAGGTAATGTTTCTGTTTCTTTTTAAATGTTTCTAAGGACAGAGAAATCAATTCCTAAGCTAGTTCAGTTGGCCTAAATGTAAACCTTGAAAAGCTCCTCTCTTGATGGTATTAATTAAAGGTGAATTTATTTRTTTTATTTATTTATTCTATTGCCATGAAAATTACCTGAACCATTCTGAAATACAGCTGCTCTAATATGATAGGTCAGTAGTAAAATATGTGCCTGGTCAACAGGTGTTAACTGCACAATAGCCTGGGAAGGAAGATGACCTTAGGCAAGGCATAAAAGCTACCTCTTGAGTATGATATGAGGATGTTTTTTATCATTCTTAACATTGAATATTATCTCTAAATATTTTTTATAACCACTTTGCCTGAGAAATGCTGATTTGAGACAATAGCTTCATTGCCTYAGATTGTGGAAATAAATTAAGCCTATTGAGGTGTTTGTACAATGTTTGTTGTTATAAGCTCTCATTCTCAAAAGCTTTTTCAAAAAAAATCACATATCTGGAGAGGAAGGAAATATCAGTGGTCAAAGCACTGAATGAGCTTCTCTGAGGGTCAGTTCTTTGCCTTGGTACAGATTTCCTGAGTGCATTGAGGAATTGAAAATTGAGATAAAAATCATAATGGGCACTCGGACTTTCAGATTATAAAGGCCCAAAGTACATTGTTCTGTATTTCAATTTCATATGTCTCAGATAATTTCAGTTCATGCAGGATTTGGAGAGCTGGCRTGTGAAATACTGATTTGAACACAACAATTCAGTGGATATCGTGTTGATTGCATCCTCMTATTATGAAAGCTGGTGCCATCATTGACACCTCTCAGGAACTTTTGGATATTTTGAAATGGAAACAGTTTAGTTCTGCTTCAACGTAGTTAAGAGTCTGAAAGCCAAAACACTACATTTGATTGTTTAATTCATTTTGAACACTTTATGTAAGGTACTTAAGAACTTTGAGGGCGTATATTTTGACTTTTCTGGTCTTGACACCTTCTTTRAGCATTAATATTTAAAGGCTGTTTCACTTGTAATCAGCAGAAGTAACAGCRGGGGAATAACAGCATGTCCCAGACTCCCTCAAGCATTGCAGAACTCTGGGCTGAGATTGCAGCTTTTCAGTACTCAAAAGAAAGATGGGGACAAGACTGTTATCAGGGCCTGTTGTGATAGGACAAGAGGTAATGATTTTAAACCAAAAGAGGGTAGATTTAAACTAGAGATAAAGAATAGGTKTTTTTCGGACAAGGCTGGTAAAACACTGGAACAAGTTGCCCAGAGRGGTGGTGGATGCTCCAGACCTGAAAACATCAAGGCCAGAATGGATTTGGCTCTGAGCAACTTGATCTAGCTGAGGATGTCCCTGTCCTGGCAGGGGGTTGAGATAACTTGAAGGGGTCCCTTCCAAGCCAAACCATTCTATGATTCTATGATTCTATGATTCTATGTTTCTATGATTCTATGTTTCTATGATTCTGTGATTCCACGATTCTGTGTCTTTGTAATTATTGTCTTTTTTTTTCCTACTGAAAGGGTCTCAAATCTAGTCACTGTTTCTTCAACACACCATTTATAGGGAGAAATTTTGGTCTAGATAAGTGTACAAATTATCTTGCTCCACAAACAGGGTWTCTCCTATTCCTTCTTGTGCAGCACCTGGTTTGTATTCAGGTCTGTGGTTCATCTGCTGATTTATGTTGGGTGAGATCAAGAGAATCCAGTGTTCCTCTTTAGTATAAACTACTTTTTAGTACTCGAATGGAATCTRTACCATGAATTCCATACATCAGTCCCAGCAAGCACGGATCCATCACTCAACAAAAGGACAACCACATTTATTGTGCCAAGGGCCACTGCAGTTCATAACAGAAAATGAATGCATAAACAATTTCAGAAATCACAGAAGGGTTTCACCATGGTGATGGAGACAGTCAGGGACAGAACTATGGAAGTATAAAAGATATGTAAAAGACATATAAATTTTTTAAAAGTCACAACAGAGGAAATTTTTCCAAGTTTCTCTAAATCACATAGAATGAAGATCTTCCTGTTACTTTCAATATTGGAAATATCTTGATTATTCCTACTTTATTTAACTCCMAAATCCAAGCAGTCCCCAAACTGCCAATGCAATCATGTAAGAACAGAAAAAAAAAATCCATCTATGACAAGATTTGTTTTCAAAAGCCACCGTGAAGGGAGTGGTGAGAATTGAGGGCACACAACTGCTATCAGACAGTTCTCTGCTGGTATACACCAGAGGCTGGGACCTGTTATTCTGCAATCCACACACCCAATTTCCACCCAGAACTGGAGGCTACTGACTGTAAAATTAGGCAAAGAAGAGCCATTCCAGTAAAAGTGGTAAAATCATAACATTTAAACTAAATTAGATCAAAATAATTTCCTCACTTGGTCTAAGTTCTAAAATAAACCCTACACTTCATTTTCTRAACAAAAGTTATTATTACTGCTATTTTAGAATATTGGATGTTATACATACCTGGTATTCATTCAGCGTAGGGCATCATAAGTAATTGAATTTGGGTCTGAGAAAAATAAATACTTTGTTTGCTGCTGAGAATAGAAACTCCTCTGAAGCAGAATGAGAAAGGAGTCATCATATTTCAGCTAGCAGTTTTAGCAGTTCAAACAAGTAATAACTCTCTTTTTGTGGTACCCTGGAATAATTAGATCTCTGGAGGTTTTCTGGAGATGTGTTGGAAATGTAAAAGCCTTCAGAGCAAACTGAATGTGATTTACGCATTTTGGAAAAACAAAGGTGATTACTTATAAAAATAACATATTTTAGTTCTGGTTGCCTTGCAGAAAGCAGCATGCTATATCTGTATCTATCATATTTCATGTTGTCAATGGTTTTAAGCATTTTTTCTGTGGCACTGGAAGATTGCACTGAAAAAAAAAAAATCACTCTATTTTTCCCTGGTGCTCTTTTTTGTAAGTTAACAGCTCCAATATAAAACATTTGAGCCACCTAATGCATTCTCATGTATTAGTTTTGATCCTTACATTAATCTGAAAGAAATACTCAGCCTGTTCCAGTCTTCTGCTCCCGACAAAGAAAGAAGATTTTGTTTGGGTAGTTTTCCACGTAAGAAGGACTTTATTGGGCAACACCACAGCACAATATAGTCACAAGTTACACTATTGCCCTATATCCGGTGGAGAGCCTGGTCTCTTTTATATCTACATATTCAGTTTGCTCATATTGACTGCTGTCTGAAAAGACATCCCCAGAGAGTCATAAAATAACCCTTAATAATAAATTCTTTAATAAATTTCATGACCACAACTATTGCAAAAGATACATTCTTTAAAAGGAAGGAATTTTCTTCTTCCTGTCACACATTTAATTATCCAGCACATGGCCAGAGCAGCTGAGATCTCCACTCACATTTCCAAGCCTTTAAACTGTTTTCAACACCATTTCTAGTTCAAAGAGGTGAGCTTTTGACTTGGATTAGAAAAGGAGCAATTTCAAGCTTATTATCACTTTATAAAGAAAAKGGAACATGTGCAACAAAACAGGCAAGTCAGGCAAAACTAAATGTGCTTGAAAGTAYTTAATTCAGAAATAACTTGAAATACCTTACAACTGGCCATGGCTGTACTGTGATTATGCCTGAGTTCCTCTTTTTCCTGCTGTAATTCTGCTGTCAGCAATACAGAAGTAGATGAAAAGACATTTATGTTTTGTCTAAATTGCCCAGAAATGCTGGTAGCTGTGCTTTTCAGAGGCTTACAAAACTAGGTTAAGCACACAGCTCCTTGTCTCCTGAACATCATGGCCTGGAGACTGATGAGCAGTCTGAGTCTCTGGGCTATTTGGACCAGGAGTATATTGCAGAATCTTTCTCCCTCTAAGAAATGTGCATAATAAAATGTCCTTTATTCAGCTTTTGTTTGATGGGCAGTCCATGGTGTGTCACSATAGCTTCATAATGATTTGGGTTGGAAGTACCTTAAAAACCARCTAATTCCAACCCCTCATAGGGCCCAAATGCTGGACTAGCAATCAGAAGTCTTCTTTGCCATTGATCTGCTGTTACCTTCAGAAAGTTATTCTCTCCTCTGATCCAGCCCTTTCTTTTAAAAAGCAAGGACAGTAATTCTGCTCATCTTACCAGTGGACTCTGTGAATAAATCAAGCTCCACTAGCCCTTGTTTAARTCACAAATTTTTCAATTCTTCTGAGTGGACAATTATTATGAAAGATGAAAAAAGCAAGCTATGCAGTAGACTTGCAGAGGAACAGTATAAGCAGTTCTGATTTCCATAAAGTAAAACAAGGTTTGGACATGTCTTTGAATTAGGCTGACACTCTAAACTAATCTGCTGATCTGGTAACTTAAATCCAAGCCATCCATTGAGACTGCCAGACCCAGTTAGGGATGTGTTGTTCCATATCCTGTCTTTTTAATTCACTCAAAAAAAATTAACCAATCTCACTGCACAGAGACTTAGAAAATATTTAATCTTCTACCATATAGCAAGAAATAAAGCTGACACTTAAGGCWGATTTCATTTCAGATGTACAGTTATTCTGCTCAGAATCCTCTGCAGAGTTTGTTTCCTTTAATTAAAAGGATTTGATTCAGATTCTCCTATGGGTATTAGAGCTGTCCTGTAGYTTTCTGGATCACTTTCATGAAATACAATATTTAGTGTTGTCCTAAAGCAGGAAATTCAGAAAATCACAAAATTGTTGAGATCGGAAGATCAATCAGTAAAATAATTTATTTGCAGGATATTCCACCAGCTGTAATAATTCAATCACAGAAATTATCTTGTTCTCAGAGTTGCATTCACAGCAGTTCACACTCATGAATTTCATGTTCATGAATCCAGATGGCTTTTAACTTGTGAGGCTGTATTTTCCTAGAAACACCACTGCAGCAGTATGGCATCTTAATAAGGTTCTGCTCCCAGTGGTTTCCAAGGGAGTCCTGCTAAGGGAGCATGTGGAGCCATTCCCTCAGACTGCTACCCCAGGAGAGTGCAGGTTAAAGCATCYTTAAAGTCATTTCCCTGCTCCAGGATTTTAGTGCATAATGGAAACAAAATGTGGAAGCTATGAGCTTCTCACTAATAGGCTCACTAAGGCTCCCATCTAATACCTGAATATTTCACAATTTGTAAATGCTTGCTTATGRGAAGTCATTTTCCTTCAGCTGCAGTGGTAGTTTAAGGTCACATCTCTAGGCAGCACTGATTTAGAGCTCCCCAAGCGCACTGTGCCTGCATACACACTGTTCTTCACTCTGCCTTTCAAGGTAAGACTCAGAGGCACCAGATTCAATAAAAAAAAGAAAGTATCATTGTAAAAAGGGAAAAGCTTTATACCAGAAAACAACCAGATAGACAAATATAAGGTACATGCATGGTAAAGAAACAGAAATTTCTTTCATCTGGAATTGAGACAGGCCTTTAAAATGAGCAAGGGTCTTTATTGTTCTACAAAGAGCTAAGAGCCAGTCTAGTCTGTGGGGACTTGCTTCATATATTAAAAAGGAGTGACCTAAATGTTAATGCTCTGCATCTGCAGGAGAGATGGCAGATAAGGGGGAAGGTAATCCAGGATGCAAAAAAGGTTGCTGGGCTTGTGTACTACTTTGAGTCACATTCAGTAATGTATTTGTTTTCCTTTTAGCTGATTGTTGCTTACAAGACGTTATTTCCAATAGCAATCAGTTTAAAGGTTTAAAATAATGCAGCTCTCTTTCCCTGCCCTCAGTTGCTATCCTTTCCATAAAACTGCCCTTTGAAAGGATATATTTAAATAAGATTGATCTATAAAGCGAACTCTAATTTCATTTGTGTCTTCCAGTGTTCCTTTCAGGCTTTCAAAGRTTACGCAGAATTATTTTCTCTGCCTTGTTTTATTTGTTAATAGAATAAAGAGTAGCACRTGCTGATTTTTGCTTTTACATTCTTTCTTGATGAGGTCAGGAGAAAGACTGGCTCAAGTAGGCAGACATCATCACAGAGGCAGGGTTTAGGTCCTTGCTCTGGCAGATTTTGGCAGRTTGAGGGAGGATAAGTCACTTAGGCATGGATTCACAAATCAGYTCTTGCACTGACTGGGACAGTGACTCTCAGCTGCTGGGGCTGCTGAGGCACTCAGAAATGGGCCAGACACCTCTGGGGACAGGGGCAAGAAAAGGRTTTTACAAAGGCTGGCATGTTGAATCAGGAATAGAAGACTGATAGTCACTAAGACACCACAATTTGGGTGAGATCCTTCTTTTTGGTCTTGCAGAAAAACCTCTCCCTTGGGAGAGAGCTTTCCTTGGGAAAGTGTTGTGTTCTTACCTTATCATGTGAAGATTTCATCCTATGCCATCTCCCACTTCCCAACTAGCCACCATGTGCTGGACCACGTTTCATGTGGTTTCCTCTGATTGTGGCTCTGCCTTTTCTTCATTGGACAAATGGCCCAGGCAGCAGTTCCCTACCCCAGAAAGATGCTGGGTCGACAAACACATCAAAGATGCAGCGCTGAGTCACACCAGCCCTAAAAGCAATACAGGGAGAAGAGATCCCCTGTTTTTGGAGAGCTGTGAAGGTAAAGCTGGGCCCAGAGGAGGCTGGATAACCCACACCACATCTGCATCCAGTATCATGTTGAGATCCAGGGAATGCCTGGACACCTTGCTGGTCAGGAGGACGCACAGGAGGTCCCCCAGTATAACCCAAAAATTTGCTCAGAACATGAAAGGAAGTTATTAAAAACAAAGGCAAAACCAAATGAAAAAGAGAACAGAAAAAAAGAAAGGGAAGGGAAGGGAAGGGAAGGGAAGGGAAGGGAAGGGAAAAGAAAAAGAGAAAAAGAAAAAAAGAAAAAGAAAAAGAAAAAGAAAAAGAAAAAGAAAAAGAAAAAGAAAAAGAAAAAGAAAAAGAAAAAGAAAAAAGAAAAAAGAGAAGCCTGAACTTCAGCAATCATCACAGTTCCTGTGGTGTTCTTTTGTTGGGTAAATGCCATACAGAAGATGACAGTTATGGCATTTCAACACAGAGATCTATTGAAAGATATTGTTTCCCTCTGCTGTCTCACATGTATTTTCTTTCTCTTTTGAAATATAATTAATCTTATTTTTAGGCATAATTGAGGCTGTTTCCATGTCTCAATACCATTAGTAGGGTGTCTGTGATTGTTCCTCTCTGTCCAATCTTATGCTGTGATTGTTGGTTTCTTTGTATTTAAATGGATTTTYGCCTTCTCTTTATTCTCTTTCCTCCCCCTGATTGCCTTTCAGCRCTGACTAAGATCACCAAGCCTCTGGATATCTGTGTTTGGATAGCAGATCACCTTCTACTGTCTGCAGCTGCTTCACTGCCCATCAGGCTATAGATTTTTCTTTTGCAAAACACACTGTAGGAGGAGAGGTGGAGAAATCAATATTTCATTAGTCAGACCAGAACACAGCGATGTCTGATCTGCAGATCCAGGACACCACAGGATTAGGGTTGTAACAAAAGGCAATAGCAGCCTCAGAAAGGCAGTGGTCAAGGCAGGATTTGGGACAGCAGGAGTTGCTCTGCTGCCATGACCACAGGCTCCTTGCAGCAGGTGGCTTAACATGTCACTTCTCATCCATGCCATGTGCCAGTTGTCATCTGAACCACGGGAGCAGGCTGGAGCTAGACACAAACTCAAAACCAGCTGTGCTGCCTGCTGGGTTTATATTTCATCTCCTTGGACCCCAGCAGAAATTGTCATCCACACAGCTTAAACAGTTCAGGGTGAGAAAATGCCTTTACACTCAGGGCAGGACTTTTTATTCCTTCCCTCTCATTTCTTTTTAGTTTGAGTACTGGGTGAACTTTTTTTTTTTCTTCTGAATTTTTAGGCTCATGTCTGTTCCATCACCAGTAGGGATGAAGGATGTCCACTTATAYCTATGTAATGCTTTTGTGGGCTTGGGTTCCTTCCCCATTTTCCAATTCTATAAAATGATAGCCATTGACAARGAGGCTTTCTGTTAACACATCTGAATATTAACAATATTGGGCAGAATCTTAGATAGCTTCTAAGAAACTATTGAATAAGCATGTTCTGCCATTTCAAGGCAGAAGCAGCACATGGGTAAATGAAATGCTCACCAGTCAATTAGTARAGACAAACACAATGCAAAAGATTTTTACATTTCTGGGTTTGTGCATTTAATAATCCTGTTTCGATTTCAGATTTCTAAGCAGTACTGAGAAATGTTTTTCATTGTCTGGGGTTTTTTCTAATAAAATTTCACAGTGGTCTGAAAAAGGTTTTCAGTGCATGCTTGAGGAATTTTCTTGTCTGGTCTGAGACAGCCATGTGATGCAGCAGAATTYTAACATCTCAGTACAGAGACAATTTCCAGTTCCAGTTACTTGTCTAAAGATTTGGGAGGTTACAACCTACTGATATTTTTACATATAAAATACTTAAGTTCACATATGTTGTTGAGGAAACCTGTGAAATCTTGCCCTAATTAATATTTACAGTTAGATCCACAGATTTCAGCTCTTTACTGTGGTACAAAGGGATGGACAAAGGAATCTGTGGAATTTTGCCATTGATTTCAAGAGGATCGGACAAAGTCAGCCTCACAGAATCCATTCCTTTAGCTTTTAATTTTCCTATAAATATACCTTCTCTACTGAAACACACAAGAGTGCCTGTCTTTTATAGTTAGTTTATGGCCTCAGTACAGCCAGCTCCAGAGTGCCATCCAGAGGGACCTGGACATGYTTGAGAATTGGGACTAGATGGATTTTAAATATTCCTTCCAACCAAAACTATTCTATGATTCAGTGATTCAGCTTGAAAACCTGGGTAATCTTAGGTTGCAAATAAAACAATATGTTTACTGAGCAAGAGTAGTGTGTGCATATACATAAACGTATACACATAYATCGGGATGCATTTCCATGTGGATGTATGTGGCTGTGTGATACAATTTCCTAGAAGATTGAAGCTACAGTGAAGTTTCTATCTCCTCCTTATAAAATAAGTAATCAATGCMAATAGCCAGGCTAGAAGAGTGCCTTTTATGCCAGAAATCCTGACTTTTCATTCCAAACATATTGGTGGCTGCCATTTAATAAAAAATCCTTACTCAGTGCTACTGCTTATTTTCTCTGCTGCATTGAGCTGTGTCTCACTGATCAGGCTGTTTCAGCTGTACTTATTCTACAGAGTAAGGCTTGCTGCAAGTTAAATA
Organism: Malurus melanocephalus; assembly: GCF_030028575.1. NCBI lineage: Eukaryota > Metazoa > Chordata > Aves > Passeriformes > Maluridae > Malurus > Malurus melanocephalus. Next base: position 657,633 of record NW_026623436.1, read on the forward strand.
TGCAGTCAGTGTAAGGCACATGCAGAAAAAGATGTGCTTGAGATTTCATTTTAAACCCCTAGACTAAGGATTTCTGTCCGGCAAATGAAACCAGGAGTGATATATCTCTTCTGAAGCAGTGCATTGGACATAAGTGAGCTTCAACAAGAAATATGGGAGGACTCCAAATCATAAAGAACTTTTTTACTGTTTTGCTAGCAATTTGAGATTGTATCATTTATTCTGGTTCATCACAGGTTTCACCGTGAGCACTGCATACAGAAATCTTTTTGAAACTGTGGAAAAGGTTTTAAAAAATAAGTGCTATGCATGACTGTAATTTCTGGCAGGTAATTAACAATTTGGAAATCAGAGTAACCCTTATTTAAGCAGTGCAATATGGGCTTTGGAGCTTTTCTTCAGGCAGTGGTCTTCAACACCTCTCTGGCATTTGTTTTTTCAGTTTATTGAAGCAATCAAATCACCAAGAGATTGAGCTTATTTAAAGTCAGTTTTGTGTACATTTTAAAAGAGATATGAATTATAACATATAAAATAATAAAACTTAACCAGATTCGAACTCCAGTAATCACTMTTTAACACAGTCAATTTTTAAAAACTGTTTATTAAGGTAAGTAAATTTTTGATGTTGCCAAGAGAAAAGTTTAATTATGCACAGGAAATATGTAGCATATTTAGGTTTAATTAATATTGACTAACCCACCTCTCTTTCTCTTTCACTTGCAGGAAAATATAAACATCAATGAAGCTTCCAGATGCTTGGTGAAACACATAATTGCTAGCGAGAGTGATCCAGTTCAGTTTATTGAACCAGATATTGTAAAGCCACACTTGAATTCCTCCAAGATTGTCAGTTGTTCAGCTTGTTTTAAATCCTAAGAGACTTCCAGACTATTACAAGAGCTGAACAACTATGATTCACAATTTATATTTTATTCAAYGAATCCAGCCTGCCCACATTGTCCCTAAGCAGATTGCCAATTTCTCAGAAATGTATTTAAATTTTTCCTTTTTTGTTTTTCTGCTAAAATTTATTATAAGCTGTTCATTGATAGCAAATATTCAAAACTCTTTTAGGCTACTGGTCAAATATGACTCATGGTGACTGCTGTGTTTTCCTATTTRGGTAGCACCATTGATATCAAAGCCTATTTCTTTGCCATGTGGTTTCTGAAAATTCCTATTTGTGATGTGACTGCAGTAGCACCCTACTTGTCTAATGATATTTTCTTTTTCATTTTCTCAATACCTTGACCAGGCAAATGTCATCATTGCACTCTTTGTCACCCCTCAGACTTGAACAATCTTGTTTCATATGTGGAAGATGATGATGATAATGAAAATTYAGCTGTTCAGAGACACCACGAATGCTCACAGTTAAATCTTCTCATTGCAAGTTCAGTCTCCCAGATGGAGTGACAGAACTGAATGTGAAGAAACATTTCACATCATACATTCTCCAGCAGATCTGAGCTCCTGAGACTGATGAAGTTCCAGCTCCCTCTTCCTGAGGACTTACATTCTCATAGTTGATGGCATTCTCTTAGATTGAGCAAAATGGAACAAGTCAAGTGTGAGGGGTGACAAAACAGGTGATGAGAGGTACAGTCTCACAGGTGAAGCAGCTCAGGGTTTTCAGAAAGGTTATCTGTTCTATAAAGCCAGCATTTCTTCTGACAAGTCCACATTGATTTTCTTTCCCTGACTCTCATCCCTCATGCCACAGATATCCCTGTGTGTTTAAACTGCATGTTATGTAAGTCCTTACATTCATCCCTTCATTATGTTTATGCTCATGGTAAAATTACTATTAACACTGCAACATAACAGCAGAACTTCTCCGAAATCCATCTGTATTGAATAGAAGGGTATTTGCTTTCTGAAAACATTTTTCTAAAATGTATATGAATGATCACAGGAAGCAAGCAAAATGAAACAGTCCTAAAAGACATTTCTGGAAGTCGTGAAGAATTTATTGAGCTGTATGTACTGTGGAAATGAAATGGTTGATTTTCCGCATCTCACAAAAAATGCAGATTGGTGGAGTCGTTCAGAAAAGTGTGTCTAGAAAAGAAGTCTGAACATCTGTCTGCAAGCCCCTTCAAACAAACTTTGCCTCTATCCTGCCACAAATAAATCACTTGCACTTTCTGTTCTTACTCAGACTTTTCCTTCCTAAACTATGAACTCTCAGTTGCAAGAGCTGTCTTCAGAGATGGGTTCTTTTTCTTAGAGAGGTGTAGCACCATGGGAGGGAGGAGACATCTGCCTTGTTTGCAGATGTCACTGCAATACTTCACTGAACACGTAGTTGGAAACGAAGGAGTGAAAATCTCAAAATCTAGTAAATACCTGCTGCATAAGAAAAATGAAAAATAAAAAGTCCTCAAGCTGACCTTATACTGTGAGACCTATGAGGTTCATGTGCCTGTAAAATTCATCCTGCTTGGCAATGTAAGGTTTATGTTTGGATTCAGTTTTAAAGTTCTTTTCCAACCTAAATGATGCTATSACTTTGTGCCTCTATCACTAAATGCTCTGTTACAATATTGGCACTGCAGACAAGCCTGGAGAGACAGGGGGAGAGACATAGCTCTTTGTGTGCTGTTCCTAAAGCCTTCTGTTTTTGTCACAGGATTGTGGAATAAGAAAGCGAGATCTCTAGTTTTAAAAATTAACATGCACATCCAGAATTAATCTGCACAGATGTAGATGTATGGATACATATATATAGATAATGAGCTGCCTTTTTTGAGAGCAGTTTTCAAGTTGTCTTGATTGCTGTGTTATCCTTTAATACCTGTGTTGAAAATCGTTTAACTCCTGCTGTGACCTGGGTCAAACACCTAAAGCTTCCTGCCTCRGTTTCCTCATCTGTAAAACAGGGATCTATGTACATACCTACCTCACAGCACTCCCTGTTGGCAAGTCACTGTTGGCTCTGTGCTTTGGAGATACATGTTCTACAAATGCCAAGCTCTGTCACTGCTCAGAATGAAATGTGAGTGCCCTCTAGCATAAATACATGGTGCTGTAATACCTTGGGTGTTTATAAATCTATCGAAGGCTTGCCTGGGCTGCAACAATTAGCTTTGATTATTCCATCTCAGTTAACCTGGTCAAGGTTAGAAAGCACTGTGTGACTTCATGGGATGCTCAGATTGGCTGCAGATGGTTTGCAAATGGAAGCTGTGGCTGCACAGTTGTCATGGTACTAGTTTRGTAATCTCAGCAACAAAGCTGCAATTCAGAACTAGTGCCACATCAGTTATTTCAAATTTAAAGCATTATTTAAGTGAAGTCATRTGCCTTATTAAGGATAACAATTCATATCCTGAGCCAACACTGYGGGGAACACAAGCAACTAGGTATTCAGATAGCCTCTAAAAGGCTAATTTTTCATAAGTCGAACCCCATACTTTATTTATAAATTTGCAGGTCTCAGGTGAAGCAGAGAAAGTTGCCATTTCATCCAAAAATTATTTTGTGCTCAACTCACAACAAACAGAAATTTCTTATGTGTTTTACTTATCCTCATMTCACCTCTATTTGGTAGCTTCCAACAATATTCACCAAGCATAACAGTAAATTCCATGAGACTGAAACCTATGGCTAAAGATCTGGTTTAACCATAATTAAAACAACCCTGCATAAATAAAACACTTCAATGACATATAGACATTTCTTTTCTTCTYTTCTGTACTACATAAACCTGCTTTAAAGTACAGACTCATAAACTGTTCACCTTGTTTCTGTTGTCTCAGGTTTTTCTGCAGTCAYTGTTCTTGGGCAGATTTTCCACCTCTGGTACATGGTGGACAGGATGTGGCCAATTGTTAAACTAAGGACTACACAACACAGAAGTTCTAAAGTCATACGTATTTACAACATAAGAATTAGAACAGTATCACGAACAATCAGACCTCCTTAGGAGGTTACATAACTATATATGTTCATTTTTATTTGAACTCAAGTGATAAAAATCTCTCAAGTTTTTTCTATAACACAATAAATGTGTGAATGCAACCTGGATATATAACAGAATCTTTTTAGAGAAGGTTATTGTAGGCAAGCCAGAATAAAAGCTTTAATTTAGAATTAATGAGCTCAGTTTGTGCCAATACCCTTTCAGGAAAAAAAAAATGTAAAATTTAATTTTACTGTGTCAGTCCCAAGCAGAATGAATTTCTTTTGGTTTTCTTGATACAGTCTGTGCTATGTTCTCTTTGCTGGTCACCAGGGACCAGGCATCTTAATCACATGTCCATTCCAAAATTAAACATTTTCACTTTCTGTTTGCTATAAGTAATGAAAGATGGGGGGTTTTTTTGCCTTGCAAATGGGCGAAGGCACTGCAAAGATTACAGTTCTCCAAATATACCCCTCTGGGTATSCCAGAACCTCAAAGCACATGTTGATGAGCAAGTGAGGTGCTGGACATGAGATATCAGCCCAAACCACTCAATTAAATAAAATGGTGGTTAAGCATCTTCACCCCAGACATCATTTGCAACTCAGCCACAACAYCAGTAATGACAGAAGATCTTTCATTTTCCATGTTTGAAGCTCCATACAAACAAAACCTCATACTTTGGGAAGTATATACATATTAATGAAAGATAATTACTCTGTTACTCCAGAAAGACCACAGTTTATTTGATCAGGTTCAGTTTTCAGCAGGAAGCCATTTGGACTCTGAAAACCAGGCTTTGTTATTCTCACGTATCACTCTTTTAGGTATCATATTTTCATTAACTTTTCTATTCAGAATTAGAAGTTCCAACAGTACTCTGTGTATTCAGCTTGAATTGTTGTACATCAATATTTTATCTTCAGACTTTGTTTTTTTCTGTTTTAACCTACCTGACTATATAAAATGGGGASGGAGGGAGAGAGGGAAGGAGAATGTGCACCTTTAATAAGCAGTGTTGTTTTACTTCTTGAAACAGCTTGTCTAGATGGATGAAGTGAAATTGGTAAGCAGATGTGGGAAATGAACTCTGTGTCAATTGCCAGGAAACAGTCAATGAAAATAACTTTTACTGCACCAATATTTATGCWTGTGACCGCAGGTTCTATTGTAATAAAAGATGATATTTCTCACAACACATGGAATATGAGTAATTTGTAAAATTAATTCATTAACCAAAGTAGGCACATACAAGTAGCCACAAGCTAATTCAGCTTTCCTCATATGTAGCCAGCTTACAACATATATATGTTTATTTTAATAATTTAATTTAAACTGCTTACTTTCTGTACAACTTCTCTTTTAAACCATCCAGGTTAGTGTTAGACTTTGGTTAAAGAGACAGAAACTTTCCACCTTTTCTCCCTATTTTATACCCAATTCCAGATGCAACTTTTATGGCTCCAGCTCTTCAAAGAACCTCAGTTCAAAGTCTGATTTTTCCGGCAGAATTTTTGGCTCACAAATAGGTGCATCATCAGTTTGGAGGCTCATTAGTAACCACAGGCTCAATTGTTGGAAGTCTGACTGGGTAAAAAATGGCCTAAATTTGTAAAACAGGCAGCTGCATATCTGGGGTGTAGTAACTGCATTTTTCTTCAGCTGTCAGGACAAGCTGGTACCTGCAGTAATGTTACACGCTTTACTTCTCATGATTCCCTAGAAATATTAGATTGTTATATTAATTTAAAAAAAAAAAAAA
>NW_026623436.1:665365-777976 GCF_030028575.1 Malurus melanocephalus
CCTGGCCTTTGAGGACTGGATTAAACAGCCGAAAAAAAGAGAGAAGAAGTTTGCCCCCCCCCACGATGTCTGATGCTTAGAAGAAGCTGTGCTCTGCCAGGGGTTTGTGATAGTCGGTCTCACGCCACTGAAAACAATGCAGTTTGGCCTTGAAGGACATTCTTTCTTTTTTCTCCTATGAGGTAAAGAAATACTCCCTCCGCCATGAGCGGTTATGCATTGACTGTTTTTTTGGGAAAGACTCCCACAGTTTGGAGCTGAAGAATGCTTCTCCTATAATGTTTGACAACAACTGTAATGAGTGCTTTGATCTGTTTTAGACTTTCATTCCTGCCCCCCTTTGTGTGTGGGAAAACATGGGGGCTGGAGAGGGATTGGGGACCCGGGAAGAGACGAATCCCCGGAAAGGATAACAGGTGTCTTAAAATGTCCATTTTTTAACTTTTTTCTCCTTGTAAACCTTTCCCCCATCTCTGGTTTTTTTGGTTTTTTTTTTTTTTTTTTTTTTTAGTATTCTTAGTAGTTTGTAGTAATAAATCTATTTTGCAACTCAAGTTATTCTGCCTGTCTGACTATTTCTTTGGAGCACATACATATCTTTCTCTCAATTACGTTATGTTATCTGAAAGCCATAAATTTTCGTGTTAATTGGGTTTTCGCTATCCCTCCTCCCTCTCCGGTGGGGAGGGAGGGAACATCGTTGGGTGCAGTGCTTTTTAATTTTCAGCACAGTCTAAACCACTACAGAGGTTAACCCAAATCACAGACCAAGAGAGCTCATGTTATTTATTCTAGAGAAGAGAAGGCTCTAAGGTGACCTTGTTGTGGTCCTTCAGCATCTAWAGGGGGCTACAAGAAAGTTGGAGGGGGATTTTTCTCAAGGAAATGTAGTGATAGGGCAAGGAGGAATGGCTTCAAACTGAAAAAGAGTAAGTTTGGATTAGATAGTGGRAAGAAATTCTTAAYTGTGAAGGTGGTGAAGCAYTGGATCRGGTTGCCCAGAGAATCTGTGGTTGCTCCTCCCTGGAAGTGTCCAAGACCAAGCKGGATGGGGGTGCGTACAACCTGATCCTTTTGAAGATGTCCCTGCACRTGGTAGGGGGATTGGAACAAGCTGATCTCGAAGGTCTCTTCCAACCMAAATCATTCTGTTTCTATGATCCTATGGCTTTATATTCCATGCCATATGACATCTTTGTCAGCAATGACCTAGAGGGAAGGTAACTGATGGGGGTGGGGGTCACTGTGTGATGACTTTCTGGCCATCGGTTGGCTGGTGGTGAACAATTCATTTGCATCTTTTGTTTCCCTAAATTTTTATTTCACCCTGTTATTTTCTTTTCATTACAAATTATTGTTACTATTTTTGATCTGGAGTCACAAATGATTTAGGAAAACAGAGACAATAAAGAGCAATAAAAGAAAAAAAATGCAATGTTGTGGCATTGTAGGGTTTTTAACCTTAACTCAATAGCAACGCCAGGCTCTTTGCTGGGTATATGCTCACACATGGAGAAATTGTTGCATTGCATCTTTTCATGTGCRCACACTAATAATTAGTGTTAGAGTCTGAAGAGAATTTTTATTTTGCACCCATGGTCCTGAGTACTGCCCAAAAGTGATCTGTGATTATGCCTCAGCTTGTCTTTTCAACTTCARCCTATCAGAAAAGAATCACTGTCTGGGAAAGGTGACAAAATTGAGACACCCTCAATATGCAGTCACAGTGGAACAGAAACAGGGCGGATTCTGCCAGCAGCTTTGCTGATGAAATTGGGAGAGAAACTGAGCTGAGAGGGAAGAAGAAGGAAGACCAGAAACAGTTACCCCAAATGGATTATAAAGGCTCTTCATTTCAGGTAGCTCAGACAGTAACAAATCCAGCTGGTAGAAAGCCTTCAGGGAAATTGATGAGYGAGGTTGCCTGAGATTAATGAAAACTACACAAATAGAGCAAATTGGCAGAAGTAGGGGTAAGAGTCTGCCCTTTCATAGGTCTCATTAATATTAAGAGTCTGACATTACAGTAGACACCTTTGATGTTCTAAGGTCTCCAAAGCCAAGAATTATGCTTCCTSCTCCTGTCTCCATCTCTATCCAAGTGCAGATATTAGACTAATGGAACAAAGTGAAATGCTTTGTCCAAAAGAGGCTTATAATCTAAACACTCAAAAAGATATAGGTAGTGCTAGGAAATATTGCAAACTGTAWGACCAGCATAATAAAACTAGATGAATATTTATTGTGTTCACTAGATCTACACCTCCCTATAACATTTTATATGCCTCATCCTGCAGTGTTTATTCATCTAGCTGTATGTACATACATAAATGTCAATCATTTCAGGGTTTCCATCTCCATAAGCCCACGTGCATTGTTTGGGTCACTCTCCATGGGAATGCCCTAAGCTGCAGTCTGGTGTGGGAATGCAGAGCAGCAAACCTGGAAATACCATCTCTTGGGGCAGTCTGGGGCTCACGATGTTGTGGTAAATCTCTGCTGGAGCTCATATTTTCAGCTTTTTCAAGGGAAATACAAGCCCCAGGCAGTGTTTTGGATTCCTGGCAAATGGAAACAGGGAAGCAGCCACACAGCCTCAGCCCAAGCATGCAGCTGAAGAGGACATCAGTCCTATCTCCTGAAGCACATGGGAATGGGTCCAGCCTGTCACACAAACCAGCAGCTTACACCTCCTGGGAAGCCTCACCTGTGCTTTAAGAACACAGCCCCACATGACTTTAGGCGCGGTTTTACCCACCAATGATTGAACTCTAAAAAGAAAGACAGATCTGAAATGGAGTGTAATCACTCAGTGGAAGACACAGTTTGATATCCACCACTGCAGTCCTCAAAACACTGGGGCAGCTGCCAGCCCTGAGGTGTCCAGCTCTGCGGTGTCTCAGCTCCTGRCAGCAGCAGTGCTCCTGGTGCCTCAGCTCTGTCTCCTGGCATGCTCATGGATGACCCTGTGCTGATAACCCTGAGCAGCTTAGTATCCAACTAATTCTCAGTTTTCCACTCCCACATAGCTTCTCATCAGGAATTTTTAAACAGAAGTGCTACTGCCACCTGCTTTTGCATGTAATAACCCATTGTTCAACCTTTTTTCTCTGGTTCAAAGCCCCATCTCATGTTGCCTTGAGGTGGAGCAAGCAACAGAACTGTTGTCTGCCTAAAATMAAATATTGTGGGGCAATTCAGGGTTTAGACCGGATTACACAAAGGATTTATCTCATCTGGAAGCAAAAGCACTCATTTGGAAAGAGGGCAAAGACTTCAATTGCTTTCCCTGCTTGACACACTTATTTGTACATTTTAGTCCATTGTGCTGGTTTTGGCAGGGGTGGAGTTAATTTTTTCCACAGTAGCTGGTATAGTGAAAGGTTTGGAGTTTGTCCCTGAAATTGCTGATAACACAAGGATGGTTTCGTTATTCCTGAGTGGTTCTTACACAGAATCAAGGCCTTTTCTGCCTCTCACCCCACACCACCAGTGAGGGGCCCTGGGGGTCACAAGGATTTGGGAGGGGACACATCAGGGGCAGCTGATCCCAATTGACCCAAGAGATATTGCAGATCATATGGCAGCATGCTCAACATACAATCTAGGGGAAAAGCTGACCAGGAAGGCAACTGCTTGATGACTGATTGGACACTTGGTCAATTGGTGGTGAGCAATTATTTTCATTCAGATCATTTTTCTTTCTTGGTGTTTGTTTCTATTTGTTGTTCTTTTCATTGCAAATTATTATTATTATTATTATTATTATTATTATTATTATTATTATTATTATTATTATTATTATTATTAAACTGTTCTTATCTCAATCCTCAAGTTTTCTCACATTTTTCCTTCCAGTTCCCTTCCCTGCACCCCTCCTGCTGTGGGGGCAGAGAGCAAGTGGCTGTGTGATGCTCGGTTTCTGGCTGGGGCTAAACCACGACATCCATGGGTCATTTTAAAAATGAGAAAAAGCACAGGATTTGTGTGTYTCCCTTTCCTGGCCTGCTGCAATAACCAACACGGTACAAATGCACATGGCCACAGGTCTCCTGTTCCTTAATAAATCCTGAACTGCTTGATGGAGGGTGAAAGCTCCATCACAGCTCTTACAAGCATTAWACCTCAGGTCAAGAGTCCCATGGCCTGGTGATCTGGGGACAGTTGTGGAAGTACAGTTAAGAATCAAGCTTAAGATTTAGAGGTACAAGGCCTATAAAATTTATGAAATATCCTCTGTGGTTTTATAAGTGCTGTCTCTTTTCATTTTTATATATTGCTTCTGTGTGTTTATGCATCACAAGTAAACTTTGTGAATATAAATGAAATAGCTGCATTTGCATTTCTGTAAAGCCAGGTTTGATTTAAGAGATACAAAAACTATAAATACATCTGGATGCACGTCGGTGCTCCATTCTGAAAACAATATATTAGTCATGTAATGTACCATGTAATAAAGAAATAAAGGACAAAATAAAAATTTAAAGATGCGAACAGGGAGAAATTAATTTCAAAATATCTCTGGAATCTTAATACAGGTATAAGAGATAATCTTGCAGCAGAGATTCATAAAAGCATACTCTTCTTAAATAAATAATTGGCAATCAGAACAAATATGTGTGTCAAATGGATGGGGACATGGTGGAGCAATGTGTTGAGGTGATTAAAGAAAAACATAGAATAGAGAAAATATCATGATGCAATTTAAAAAATTTAAACAGGAAGAAAAACAGCATTTCAAATACACCAGGAAAACAAGGAGGTATTGTAGCTCTTCTTGTGACACTTTGAGTAAAGCTGCATCAGCAATACCGAATTACCCCAGGCAGATGATATTTATAAGAGAAGAAATCATTGTGCAACTCATTTCACAGATGGCACCAAAAATCATAGATATTTAAACCATGTCTCAGATTTGTATATGCTCATTATCCACAGAATAGATACATGGCGTATCTGCCTCAGAGAATTAAAGYAAAACCAGACAGAATTCTGGAACTGTGGGAGTCCTGAAGTGCCCCCTGATCTTCAGTAGATCTGTTACTGTTATATAAGGGAGACACAAAAAATACAAAGTCGACAACAATGCTTTTCAAGTATTCAAAGGTCATGAGGAAAAATATCCCCAAAAACAAGCCTCTTCATTTCAGTCATAGGATTCTTAAAAAAAAAAATTAAAAAATTAGACCCTTCTCTTCTGGTTTCTGAACACTGAAGACTTCATACAATTTATTTCTTCCAGCTTTTCTTATCAAACAAAACCTGCAATGTCTTTTTGCTAAAAAAAAGCAATGAAAATTCCCACAGATCCATGTGATTCCAGAAATTGGAGCTTAACAAGGCCCAGCAAAAGCACTGCCCTAACTTGTGTTAATTAGCAGCTTTCAGTGACTGTCCAAATTCAATTGTCATTTCTGAAAATATTTGCTTTAGTACAATATACTGTCCAACATAYACATAGTATTTATAGAAAGAATACTATGTATACAAATAGGATTTATAAAATTACCTATAAAATGAGAAAAGTAGGACAGTCTAGGAAATGGAAAGCAGATGGCTCAGTGGAAGGCAGTGTTTTACATTATAGCTCTCTGATTAAAGCACCTTCATAAGAGGTGTGAAAGGACCATTCATTGCAGTCTCAGGGGATCTACCAATCTCAGCATGTTACAAAAAGAATTACTCTCTCCTGTTTCTTGGTGACTGCCATACAAAAGCAATAGGGTGATGATCAATGAAAATCACCCTCWAAGATTAAATCTCGAGTGTGTCTTTCTTTCCTTGGTAAGGAAGATAGAAATACCAAGGGGAAAGATTCAGCAGCAGCTGAGCCACTGAAGTGTACCCATCATTCAGCAGATGAACCAATTCTGTAAGAATAACCCAGTAAGGCATTTAAATATCTGTCTCCTGGGGGRCACACTTCAAACCAACAGCTGAATCCCTTATTCTCACCTTTTCTTTTTTGTGCTCATTTTTTGCTGTGACATATGAGGCACCAGTGAATGATTGGCCTCACAGAAATCTTCACTAAAACCAGAGGTGGTCTGGCAGCCACAGAAATCGTTGCAATTGATTGAGCCATTAGGCTGTCTAAGATTTCAGTCATTAATAATAAATCTTCTTGTTTGCTCACAATAACGACAACAAAAAATAAGCTCTGACACAGCAAGAATCTCAGGGCAGCAAGACTGTGTAAGAGCCAGAGAAGACTTTACGTGCATTCAGAGACCAGAAAAATTTGAGGGAGTGGAATCTACTGAAGAACCACAAGGAGTTTTAGATGTTCTTGAGACAGGAATAGTTGGTAGCTGAGGCAATACCAAGGATTTGCACTTTTCTTGCTCTCCCTCTGTTGCTTTTTTCCAAAGGTTCGTGAGAATAGGGCACTGGACCCTTGGTCTGAGACAGGATGGATCTTTTCATGTTMCACAGAAAGTGAAATGAAGACAGTTGAAATCTTTTGGTGGTGGGGGGACAACAAGCCTTCATCCAACAGGAATCCAGGGTAATTGGGCAAAAATTTCTTTGGCCTGCAGAGATCATGCCTTACTCCATGTTAGGAAAATTGTTGTCCAGTAACCATGCAATTTGACATCCTGAGTATTTATATTTTAATTCTTACATGATGCAAAATGTCCTTTTGCATAAAATGTGGTGGGTTGACACTGGCTGACCACCAAGTGCCCACCAAGCCTCTCTATAAATGCYCTCCTCAACAGGATGGGGTGGGGACAAATATGATGCAACAGGTCATTGGTCAAGAAAATGGTCAGGAGCATCACACAGAAATTACCGTCACAGGCAAAACAGAAATTGGGGATATTAATTAAATTTATTGYCAATTAATAACAAAGGATAGTGAGAAGTAAGGACAAATCTTAAAACACTTTCTGTCCACCTCTCTCTTCTTCTCTGAGCTTGTTTCTTTTTCCGTCTTTGGACTGTGGAGAGCAAGAAAGACATCCCAAGAGAAGATCTCACTTGTTTAGGTATCTGTCTTAGAGAGTCAGGAACAGTCTTTGGATATGATTTGGTATTGGCTGTGGCAGAAACATGCATGATAAGCAGAAAAAGTTGGCTGACCTTTCGGCAAAAATTTGGGTGAAATGCATTACCATATGTACTAGTAAGTCTGCCTACAACAGATAAAATGGAACCTTGGAAAGGTTTAATTGAAAAAATGCGAGTACACTATAAACATGGGAAAACAGACAACATACAAAATTTCTCTGTCTTCTAATAATCCTAGGTTAACAGTAACTCCTGTAAAGAGTTAAATTTTTTCCAGTAGTTTTAACCTTTTATATATATATATATATATATATATATATATTTAATATTTTGAGAGAATATCTTGTTTTTCCCCAGGAACTATAGATTTTCTATGAGGTAGATGACTTTAGATTTCTCTTTTCTTGTCCATATCTTCTTTGTTTCCTTTTTTATTTGAAATTGTTTCACTTGCATCTACTTTGATGCCCTTTTACGAGACAAAGTGAGACATAARTTTACAGTGGTTGTTTTGTGTTAAGAGTCAATTGGGTTTTTCTTGACTTTATCTTACCTTCCTGTGTTTAATTAGACAGCAAGAGATAATGAAGATGATTTTTTCCTATCCAACTGAGATTTTAACCAATTTCAGCCAATATTCCCACTGCAACAAATGGTCTCCTCCAGGTCATTTGGTAGAAGATGTGCTGCCATTTCTGAATGACTGTGTGTTAATCTTGTCATAACTCATTTTTGAGATTTCAGCCAGTTAATCTATAATAACACATTCTATCAGCCAACAAGTTGATACAAGTTTTGCCTTTGTTGCATTCTATTTTCCCCCATCTTTTTCTCAGTGGTTGTCCCCTTTGTGGTCTGTATAGTTTTGACAGYTTGTGGTTGACCCCATTACACTGATCTAATTGATGACCACTTGAATTATGAYGACAAAGCAGCTGTATTAGTCATGTAACACATCTGACTGCTTTTACCACATTAGCCCTCTGGGAAATCCTTTAGCAAATTATGTCCACATGTTAAGCTCCTTTGAACAATCAGTCCTGCTAAAGCCTTAGCCACCAAAATCCATTTCTTTTCTTTAGAAATCAGTCTCTTAATTTCTAGCCACTTAGCCTTTTTTCCACCAGGTTAAAACCAAATTATATGAACATTTCATGCACAAAGACTCATTTTAGTTCAGGCAAAYGGAATTAACACAGAGGCTGTCAAATTATTTGAACTGTGAGTACGTAACAGCAGCTCGTAAGCTTGAAAATCTTCACTGTTCTTCCTTTTTCTTATGTGCTGAAAATTACTTGGAATATTTACATCCATTTTTGTGGCTTCTCCAGTGCTCAGAGTTCTGCCTAGACTCAATAAGGAGAGATTTAGAAAGAACAGGGTTATAACTAGTAAAAGCTACCCATCTCACTGCACATGTCTGATACTAAGTGAATTAGAAAGAAATGGCGAAAGTACTGATTTACTTAGGGCAATTTTATGAATTTAACTGCAACAGTTTCAAAGATCACAAATCTGCTAATCCTTCACAGACCCAAAGGTTGCTATTGCCCCAACACAACAGGATAATTAAGTAGGTGAACCAACATCCTGCTTGAGTGGAATAAAATCTCTCTTATTATTTATCTWTACACAATGAAGGTAGCTCTAACAGGTGTTAATCAAAAGTTGCAGGTCTTATCTCAACAGATTTGAGGTATAATTACTGGCTGCATTGAAGTGTGAGACCACACAAGTGGGACAGCAGTMAGTTTACACACCTATGTTATTGCTGGATTTTATTTCATTTATCAGTGTTTTTAATACTTATCACTCTGTGTATTACAGGTCTCATGGAGCTACTCTTACAGGACATTTGAAATAACAGGAATAATTCAATATGTTAAATAAAATATTTTTGGAGCCTTCTTAGTGGGAATTTTTTTCCAGCTATTGCGGATAGTTCTCAGAAATTATTTAGTTTTATTATTCCTCCTACCAGAATCATACAAATTGCACTAAAATGTTAGATCAGTGTATTTTCTGATAGTCAAGTATCTTGTATGCGTGTGTGTTGTGTGCAGTGAATCAGAAGATTATGAAACGTGTTTCAGGAAGTGGTTGTGCACCTAGGAAAGAGAACAACCTAATCTGCTGTTGTAAAATACAGTGGTTTTCTCARTAAGTCATGCTGACAGAAAATCATCTCTACACAAAGCATACCAAAAAAAAACTGCTGACGCTGTAAGGGATCTACCAAGCTACCTTAAAATGCTGACTTTTACTCCCACTGTGCCTTAGCAGCAAGAAATATTATGGGATTTTTCCAAAGACATTCTCATGACATTCATCACATTGATTACTTCATAAGGTTTTCCTTTTTGACCTCATTAAGCTGCAAAAGACGCTGCTGCTTCATTGTCTGCCCTTGGGGCTCAATCCACACACAGAGCTTGCACTGTCTGGATCCCACCAGGTCACAGAATCATTGRATCACAGAATAATTTGGGTTGGAAGGAACATTAGTTCATCTAGTTCCAAACTCCCTACCRTGRGCAGGAAACCTTCCACTWGACCAGGTTATTCAGASCCCCACCCAACCKGACCTTGAAMAATTCCAGGGACTGAGAGTCCACAACCTCTCTGCTCAGCAGCGAGCACA
Source organism: Malurus melanocephalus (assembly GCF_030028575.1). Classification (NCBI taxonomy): domain Eukaryota; kingdom Metazoa; phylum Chordata; class Aves; order Passeriformes; family Maluridae; genus Malurus; species Malurus melanocephalus. The sequence goes on from NW_026623436.1 coordinate 675,021, forward strand.
TGGCTGAGCTGAAAGAGAAATCTCTTYATATGAGAGTAGCATACACAAGTCTGCTTAGAGTTAAGACTCAGTGAAATCTCCTTCCAGTTTCCCTCCTGAGAAGGCATATTTTGGCATCTAAGAGAAAATTTTCTAGGATACACAGCAGCATTGAGCTCAGCTACATTCACCAGAGGTTTCAACCAGTGTAAYATTTTCATTTTCATTTTCACAATGTACTGAATACACTTTTCTCCTGTACTGCATTGCCTCTTAGCTACAAGAAGAAGGTATAGAGAAAATGCAATCGCCTTGATTTGAATTTTGGGGGACAATAAGCCTTCAAGARAGAAACAAATTTCCTGAGGAAAAGGACAGCCAACCAGAACACCAGGTACATTTTATAACACAATCATTATTACCAGAAGAGACAACCAAGGCTTGCCAAGGGGCCTTGTCCCTAAAGTGTTGTATCCAACTTGTATACAACATGGAAAAAATGAAATCCTCCATTGACTGTCCCATAGGAAGACGTGTGTCTATAGTCTTTTCTCAACATGGCCCCATTTGCATAATCACACATCATTTCATGGAAGAAAAAATGTTCAGTAGTTCTGCACAAGCAGATTTTCACCCTGTATGCTGTCCTCCACTTGGTCATGTTTCTTTGTGCATATTTATTCTCAYGAGAATCATTAACACAAGATTAGAYGTTTTGGYCAATGTTAATAGAAGAARGTGTGCTGCTGTTTCCCTGTAGTATTTTTCTTCTTTCCYTATCTTAGGTAGGAAAACAAAGGAGGCTAGAGTGCAAGAAACCGTTGCAGCCTAAAAAGCTGTAGACCATTAGTAATGCTGGAATTAAAAGATTAAAACACTTGTTTCAAGTGCTAAGTAGTCATGTTCTCTTATTAATGTCACACTCTACTAAGCATGATGCCATACTTTGTAATGCATGGATTCATTCCACATATCCTGTGCAGAAAAGTGCTTTGGGCTTGTGTTTAAATTTGAGTGCTCTCCTAAATCAAGATTCCAGGCTTTATACTCTCTGACCCTCATTTCCTCCTCTCATYCCCCCCAAACCCAGTTCTCAATGACCTCAAATGTGCTTGCTTTGAAAGCCACACTTTGAAACTCAGTGATTTTGTGAAGACCCAGAGCAGACACTTAATCTAGAGATGTCCCCAGACATCATACACCCCAACACTTCATTGAGTCAGACCCACTGGGCTTTAAAGGGACTCTGCACTTGCAGTTCCTGCTGAGGTGTTTCTATTTGTGCTCAGAGGCATTTGTAACATCTGTCTGAGTTGCCTGTACTGCATAGCAGGATGTATGACACACTCACAGACAGACATTTATCACTCCACTGTTCTTGCTGTACGGTAGGGAAGAGCCTCTCTTATCTCATTAAAAATGCAAGGAACAATTAGAGAATCCCACTCTTAATGAGATGGTACTTCTCCCATCAATTTTAAGCAGTGAATATTGCAAACTCCCTTTCAAGCGTGTTAGATTGGTACTCACAACTCTCTGCTGTCAAGAACAGAAGCTCCTGCTGAAATGTGCTGAACTCCTGACACTTGCAGGATCTGCACCGAGACTGAGTGTTGGGTGGCTGTCACATCTAAYTAATATCAATCCAACCCAGGGATCCTACCTCTAATTCACAGTCCCTGGCCAGACAGGATGAAGTGCTGTGCTAACTAGAATCCATGGAGTGTAATTCATTGAATATACTAAATATAAGATGAAGGGACAGAGAAAGCTTCTATTCAAAAATGTCTAATTTTTTCCCATGAAAATGAATGGCTGTGAAATTATTTAAATGTTGGAGATCTTTTMGGGGGAACAAATCTGTGAAAGTACTGTAGACCTTAAGGGAAGAAAACTTTCATCACGAGGGGACAAATCTATCTCTGACAAAAGATAAAACACGAACAAGCACCAGAGAAAATGCAGCATTAATTGCTGCACTAATCGAGTGAGGCAGCAGTGTGTAACAACTCTGCCCATTCTAGAGGCAGCTACTGAAAGTGTTCAAGTGACTGAGATAAAGCATCCTTCACAACTTTTTAAACAGAAGGAGGATTGTGAAACCATGATGTCTAACATTGAGTTGATCTAGCTGGTTAGTTGAAACTCAGTGCTGAGGGAAAATGTAATTCCTATGACCTAAGCATATTTAATCTCTTTTCTAATCAAGTTGTATATTCAAATTTGTGATTGTAACCTGAATCTAAGTTTTATATATGTGTGTAAAACCTTTTACAATCTTTCAGCTTGGATAATATTTAGAAAGAGGAACAGAATATTATAAGTAAAGTTAGTTCTTTTTATGGCAATTGTTCAGAAATGAGCGAAAAAGGGTTATTTACTAATAATYTCTATGACAGTTTTATGGTATTGCTCAAAGTATGGACAGAGAGCTCAGACTCTGTACATGTGTATGAAATTCTGAAGGGAACAATAATGAGGGAGTAATTAGCCCAACACTGACCAAAGAAAATGTTTTCATTGTGTCAGGGTTGGGATTCCTACTTGGAAAAATTTAGGTGGGAAGTGAGCTCTGTAGCCTATTTAGTCCACCTGCCTCCTCAAAGAAGGTCTGATTTCACACTTAGAGCAGAATTCTCAGGGTATTTACTGGTCAAATTTTGAAAATCTTCAAGGATGACAATTTCACTGCCTCACTTTGAAATATTCCTTGTTGGGAATTCCTTGTAGGTTGTGTTTCTTCCTCCTTGTCTTTTTTTTTGTACACCTTGGATAAGGGTCTGGCTCCATATTCACTACTTCCCTTAAGATCATTTAGGATACATTTAGGATGTCATCTCCTGAATTATTCAGCAGAGATGTTGACACATCTTTGTCACCAGTTCAGGCAGCAAATTTAACTCAGCTTTCCAGAAACAAATTATGTACAGAAACAAAGATGTCATGGTAGGGAGACAGGATTTTAAAAGCAATGCTCTCTCTAGTCACCCAGAAAACATATATCTCATCTTGATTCAAACATTAATTGAAAACAATTAGGGATGGCTGTCACAGTTAAATGCAATGAAAAATGCCTGCAGTTAGACAGCACCAAATAAGATGATAAMTGTTAAAGCAGTTAAAGTTAAATGTACTTTTATTGCCAGTGCTCTCCAGCCCAAATGGGAATGCATCCCAACCCAGACCTGTGGACTTAATTTCTACAGRAAAACTCCCTCGAGTGCAGGATGTCTATAATTAAGATGGTAATTTGCCTCGTATATAAACTTATAAATCTTGGATAGTCAAATCAAGGAATTTCTCACATTCATTTTATTCTATGGAACCTAGAGYTGGGTGCAACACTCCAGGTGGGGTGTCTCTAGAGCAGAGAAGAGGGGAAGAATCAGCTCCTGTGACCTGCTGGTCACCCTTCTCTTGATGCAGCCTAGGACATGATTGGTTTTACACTGCTGAGTCATGTTATGCTTTTTTTCCACCAATACTCATAAGTCTTTCGACATAGGACTAGTCTTGATCTATCCTTTGCTCAGCCTCTACTTGTGCTCAATTTATTACAAATTTGTGGAATTTTAGTTGCTAATATTCCCTATGCTTTCTATTTGATGTGTGTGCATCTGTCTGAGTTTGGGCTTTTGGGGATTTTCTCCTTGTTTCTTTGTTTGGGATTTCATATTTTTGGTTTAGGGCTTTGTTACTGCTTTTCTTCTTTTTCATGTGTTTTTCTGGGAGAATATATGCCTATCTTTTCTCCAAGACTATGGTCTTTTGTACTGAAGTGCCTTGGGTTTGAGTTCAAACTCCTTCACCTTGGGCCAGCGAGCTTTCCTGAAMTTTGGGTTGGTAAAGAAGTTCATTAATGATATGGCAAAGAGGGCTAGCAAGGAAATGTAACACCAGAGGAAAAAAAAAGCATGAGGGGATAAAACTCACAAAACCTGAAGAGTTTTACAGCTCTTCTATGACACCCAGATAATTTTACTTGAAGATTAACCTCTGCTAATCCCTTCAGATTTAGTGGTTTCTACAGACTTTAGACAGGTTAAATTGGTATTACTTACTCTTGGGAGTGCACTAAACAGAAATAAAAAGAAGAGTGTTGCAAAATATTCACTCATTTGATTCCAGAGCTGATATTAAGCAGCTGTCATTATCAGCAAGTGCATGACATTTAGAAAATATTTAGAACATATGTACATTATAATATATATGTACATACCTAAATATATATAGCTGCTTTACGCTGAGGGGCAATATTCCATATAATGTATTCTCTCTGAATTAGCTTTGATATTCCTTCTTTCAAYCATGGCTGAAAGATTTTTTCCCGTAAGTTTTTGCCCCTGCTGATTTTCTGTAGGTCTCTATGCCTAAAAAAGTCAAACTCTATTTTCACACTAAGCTGCACCATGACTGAGGGGTTTATTGGACCCCTACAGAGACATATTAATGGCGGTCTGTTCTTGAGCAATAATGTCACCATTATTTCRTGTCATTCTAATCTCTGTAGATTTCTATAAAATATGCTCATAAAATTCAAGCAGCAATCTGAAATTTCATATTTCCCATTTCTTTTAAAGGTTACCTAAAAACATCTGCAGCACAATAACAGTAAACTACTACACACCTAAGAATACTTGCTGTAAACTGCTCCATTGTGCCAATTAAATGCGGTATGAACTCTACACAGGGGAGCACTTTATTGCTTCATTATTGCTTTTATATAATTTTAAATCCTGTTCACTGCAGAAACAAACATCCAAGCAAATATTTAAAAAGCTAAACGGGGAAATGTAGAACAAGTTAATCTGCTACTGGAAACTCTGATGTGTGCAACTCCACATATGGCATATCTGTGCTCAGGGTACAATAAAATATATTCAAAGGCACAAAGAAAATGGCATATTTGCTAGTTTAATACATGCAGTTAGATATAATGGGAAGGGATCTAACTGCTACACTGGACTAACTTAGCAACATGTACTGGTGTTACACATATTGTAGTGGTAATTTAGGAGAAGCATAAATCTAAAAAGGTCCAATTCACTGTTATAAAAAATGTAGTTGTGTGGAGGCATAAGAAATTGCCTGTTGAATAAAGAATTTTACCAGCAACGTAACTCATCACCATCACAACAGCTTTAAAATTCTGATCAACAGTTGCCTTTGCTGCAATTAAGATTTGAGAAAAAGCAGGTATGTTTTGAAGTTGTTTCCTTTACAAGTCTCCAGCTGTCTGAGTTCGGAGAGTCAGAGCCCTTGAGCTGCTATTGAAAAGCCAGCGAGGTGGCGCAGCTGATGTCTTTCTTGTGTGATTAATGACAAAACTGGAGGGCTTAAACAGCAGGCGCCTCAGAACTGCAGTGATGATGATAATTTAGTTCCATTAGAATGTTGTCTGTCTGCTTTTTCTGTTATTTTATCATAGGACTTTTTGTCAAAGCCTTTCAGCTTTCAGTCTGCATGGTCATAGAATCATAAAATATTTTGGTTTGAATAGAATATTTTGGTTTGCATAGAATATTTTGGTTTGGAAGGTACTTTAAAGACCATCTTGTTCCAACCCTTCTGCCATGGRCAGGGASACCTTYCACTAGACCACATTGCTCAAAGTCCCATCAAGCCTGGCTTTGARAACTTCCAGGGATGATATATCCACAACTTCCCCGGGGAATCTGTTCCAACACMTCAGCACCTTCACAGTAAATAGTTTCTTCTTTATATCTAGCCCAATTTTCCCCTTTTTCACTTTAAACCCATTACTCCTGTTCCCTATCACTATGTTCCTGATGAAGAGTCCCKCTCCAGCTTCCTTGTAGGACTCCTAAATGTCCTGTCCTGTCCTAGATACAAACAGCAACCAAGGAAGACATCATTTATTATGAAGCCACAAAATGCTGCAAAGACCCGTTTCTGTTTCTGGAGTAATTTATGCAYAAAGAGTTCTGTACTTTTAAACTAATTTTCTTTTTTTAGGATTACACTACATCTACGTCAGATGCTCCAACATGGTGTTCCCTCTGAATTGTCCTGTTCTAGATAAGTTTAGCCCATCTGACAAGCCAAAAATTGAAGAAATTACTGCCTGTCCTTGGCAGCAAGGCTGTGCCAATACTYCACCAGATTTCCCAATCTTCCCTAGCAACCCTGTAAAACAGATGAAATTCAATTCGAGAGGGAAAAGTGAGTGGAAAAATGCATTGAGTATATTAATGATACACTGTGGAATGCAACCAACTTGGCTCTCTCTGCATAACCCCTGTAGGCTTTCTGCTTTGAAATAAAAGTAATTAATTCAGAAATACACAAAGCCACTTCATGAGAAGAACAGCTATTTTAGGCTCACACCACTTTGATTTCAGAATGCAGTGGCCACTTGAGGGCAATTCCAAAGTAGATGTGAAGTGATACCTAATGAACCTAGCTCAGTTTCTGGTGATGACAAGGTCATGATATCACTTGTCACCATGAAATAGCACATAACCTCATCAGCTTACAGTTCATTGTGTTTATTCTACTATTTCTTGCTTATCTGAACAAGTTCCCTATGAATCTGTTCAGCACTAGTTACTGCAGCCACCTTTTACAGAACTAGTTGAAAAGCCTTGTAGAAAATTTGGTATGGTGTTAAGATCCCAAATGGGATTAAGATCCCAAAGATTTTGAAAGAGAGATGGAAGATATAATCAAAGGATAAACCAAGAAAACAAGAGGTCCCAGTAAGAAGTCAAAAAGAGTACCTAATTTTGGCCTTGGGTAGGAAGGAAAAGGACAAAAAGCAGCAGTGAACTTGTTCTGCACCAGAGCCCAGAACTTAGAACCACAGATTCAGCCACATATTTCTATTTACCATGCAGGCAGAATATGGCTCATACCACATCTTTTATTCAAGGTGAACCATTGAATGGTTGCAAAAGAAGTCTCAAGACAGAAATACAGTTGGTAACTCAGAATTGAGAAGCAGGGTGTTCTTGTCTACATCTAGTGTTTAGTCACCTGAGCAGATACTCAATCCTCCTACTCCCAGGTGTAAGCTACTTTCAGATTTCCTTTTCTGGATTTACAGATATAAGGAAGAAATTCTTTGCTACAAGGGTGGTGAGACACTGGAACAGATTGCCCAGAGAAGTTGTGGAAGTCCCATCCTTGGAGGTGCTTAAAATCAGGCTGGATGGTGGTCTGAGAAACCTGGTCTAGTAGAAAATATCCCTGCCAATGGCAGGGGGCTGGAACTAGACGGTCCTTAAGGTCCTTTCAAACACAAAACATTCTGCTACATGATTCGACAATATTTTTAAATAATTTAATCTGTCACAGTGAATGGCCCCGCCACATTTTTTCATTCATGAAAGACTAATCTCTTTGGATATTTGCTGCAGTCCCCATGATCTCAGAGGAAGGAAAAGGAAAGAAGTCTCATTATCTTACTGCCAATATCTGGCCAAGAAAAAATTATTTAACACTCTTTCTCTATGACTATGATGTGATTATAACGGAGCTGAATTAGATTTTAAGCTCTGAAGAAAACCAGAAAAATGTAATTGAAGCCAATAATTTGCATTTTAACTGTGTGATAGAGGTCAGGACTTCCCTCAGTTCACTTCTTTACTGCTGGTTTACCTAGTATAAAGTCTGCMATGGGAATACTTTTGTTTAAAATAAAGGTTTTACCCTGCTTGGTTGGGTAGTTTGTCTACAGGATACAAATGGAAGGTTTAGACCTGTGCCCCACCGATGAATTTCAGTCATTTGTGTATTGAAACTATCTTAATAATCTGGTAGCAGTTTCACTCACAAAAAAAAACAAAGAACATATTCAAGTAATGATGCATATATAATGTTAGGTCTCTGATTCCATTTTACTTCATCCTGTGGCTGATTGCCTCACTGCAGACTGCCAATTAGTTTGACTCCCAGCTGTATTTAGGAAGCCGAGTGGGAATGCCTGCGTAAGCCTTTGAAGTCCTTTACATTATCAGCTAATCTAAAAAGCTTATCAACACTGCATTTGAGGGGAAGAAATGAATACTTATGAAAAAACATTTATCTTCTTCAAGCTTTAGAAACTGCTTTGACACAATAGGAGATGCTAAAGTAGGCTTTGTCCCCAATCCAGTCCTCTCAATTCTGTCAGGATGCTCTGATAGCACTGAAAAGATAAAAAAACCTGCYGTTTTAAACAATTCTCTAGATATTGATGAAATTCAGTAGGAAGGAGCAGCAGGACATTTTTGTTAACGTGCTGATCATCACCACTAATAAACTCTAGACTCACATGGCTAAAGAGTTACCATTGAACTTGACATTTTGTGCCTCAGAGATGGAGTGTCACCACACCATGTTTAAAGCAGGTGAGAAAGTGCCAGAGGGCTGTGAAAAGMCTTGAGCTGTTTGACCTGAGGATGGAACATTTATTTTCCCTCTTTCTTTACTAGCAACAGTAAATGAGCAGAAACAAGAGACATACTGTGAAGACCCAAATTCTAAATTTATTTCTGCTGATTATTCCTCTACAGTCTTGTTTTCCTCCAACAAAAACAAAAGCTCTCACATCTGCTACTGCATGCCATGGCTGATGACAAGAATATAATTAAGTAATAATGATATTACACTTCAGTAATATTAGATTAGGTTGGCTGAAAGCTGTTGYCCTGTAAATCAAGCAGTCGACAGGAGTTTAGGTCCTCCTAACTTTGATGAGGCGTGCAAAAAATACTCTAGTCCCAATAACAGCTTCTTGTGGCTCACAAGCTCAAAACATTGTCTTACCTTATCTTGGGTCTCGGGACATGAGGAAGGATCTGAGATTTTGGAAAACTTCTCCTTTGCCCTACAAGAAGTAAGGAAAGCCAGAAAARGGGTTTGGTTAGGTTGGTAAGGATACAAAACAGCGTTTCTACTTTTCATTACTTCTGGTCACTGCTTCAACATTTTTTTCTGGCTGTACTAACTTGGTTTGCTCTCARCATTCAGTTCTGTCAATGCCATACATATCACCTTATTTTCCTTCTTCAAATCTATTGAGTCAGAATAAAACCTTTTCATTAGCTGCTGGAAAGAACTTAGTGTTGGTACTTTGGTTTTCTTTCTAGTGTTTATTTTTTACATTTCTAGGCATTAGTCAGTCATATGTGAAGGAGGGCTCCTGAAGGAGCTACAAAGTTAAATACATAATGGTGATCTCTTGAAGATGTTTATCTTTCTTTGTTGTTGTTTCCTTTGAACAAATTATCTGAAGTTGTTTAAACTGGAAATCTGCTATCATGCTTTGTCAACAGAAAAACAAATTGATTTTCATCCTGGAATAAGTGATTCACCGTGCTAACAGAGAAGCATGAGTAGGAGGAAAAAATATTACAAAATTTCAAAACATTTGTCATGAATTATTCCTTCCCAGCAACTTTTTACTTAATTTTAAATCTTTGCTTTTTCTTTTCTCCATTTTTCATCTTGGGTCATATCTCTGTTTCATGTTCATATGTTTACTTTTACATTTACTGTTGGWTTTTTGAAATGCAATAATATTATGTAAGTATGGGAAAGAAATAACTTTCTCTTTCCCAGTTGTGTGTATTTGTATCCATCAYGAATGGATGGATGTGTGGATGGATGGACAGACAAACAGATACGTAGATAGACATATGTGGATGACTGCAGAATACTCATTAACATATCACATTAAAAATCRTTCAGATTTGCATTTTAGTATATGCCATATAAATGCTCTATGTTATACACAAACTTGAAATTAAAAAGAGAAAGAAGTAGATGCAGTGAGGCAGAATAATGTACTGGGCTAGAAACTGAAAAGAAAGTGAGTTTCAAGCTCCTTGAAGTATTCTCCTGGTGTAAAGAATCAACTTTTCTGCTGAGCAGTCCCTCTTGATATGAGGGAATGGTGTGAAGCTGTGCTTTCGCAGCTGATGACCTGTAATTCCCTGGGCTCAGAAAATGAAACAGGCAGCTCTGCACAGTCACTGGACCACAGGGCAGTACTTTTGTGAATGGTATAAAGAAGAGGATCCAGGATATTCAAAGCATCTGTTACTTGAAAGCTGAGAATAAGTAGCAGTTAAGGTGTGAATTTTTTCATTACTAATTTTTTGAAGGGACTGGCAATTTTTATGACAAGTGATCTTACCCACAATTAAAGCACTGCTGCAATTTGTCTTTCCCTGGCATGCAATTTATGTTGTTCAAGCAGAGGAAGAAAGAAGAGTGGGCAACTACAGAAATTACAATCCCTGCATAGAGGGAAAACCAGTAGTATGGGTGCAACTTAATCCTGATGTCTCTCAGATTAGGTGRAATAAGAGCACTGTCACTGGTAAGAAACTTCATACAGAATGATATTAAACACAGAAAGTTCCAAGACTTAAAMACTATTTCAGGTACATGCTAAAAATATATTGTTGTCTCTGCAAGTTAAAAAGTTAGTGACACTTTGAAGGTGTTTTTTAAAAGGTTGAAATAATGTGGATAGACTTATTAATGTAACAGGCATATCACACACAAAAAGTGCTCACCTGCTAAAATGCTTATGAAACTAATTTTATAGACTAGCATAGGAGCTCCTTCAATTAGAATGTTATGACCCCTAGATTAAGAAAAAACACATCAAACAGTTTAAAAAAAATTATTGCTGACATTGGACCAGCTTAAGAATGTCTCAGGCAGTTGTTATGATTCCATCTGTTTCAACAGTAGTGAACCATGCAGCAGAAGTGAAGAAACCCTAATTATATAGCTTGGCCTGTTCTTAAAACTTTCAGGATGGATGAGAATAGCAACCAGTTTCCATTCTGATAGGAATAAAAAGAAAATAATTAACAGAATCAGAGCCCTGCTAGGCTCTGAAAAAACAGCTGCTGTCTTTCCAGGGTTACTCTTCAAAATATGCTGTCTAAAGAATAGTCTTTTCAGAAAAGAAGTTTGCACACTTTGACAGAAATAGCCAGAGATCTCCCCGCCAGTTACAGCAGATGGCAGTTCAAAAGACAGAGGACATCTGTTTATGATTCATCCAAGAATCTTTGTAAAAGATTATGAGAATTTGAGATAGTGCTCTCARCAGTTTTTATTCCTCATAGGTGAGAATGGAGTCACCTCCATCTGGCAAAAAGTCTAACAATGGTGCCAATTTACCAAGTAATCCTCATTACTGATCAAGAASTGACCTTAGGTGATATGCAGGTCCTCAGGGGAAAGTTACATGATGTGGATATGTAATGTTTTCAGACAGAATGTTTTGCTCCTATAGACAAAATTGGCTTCCAGAATGTTTTTCCCTTTCATTTTGCAAATGAACCATAAAGAGCCAGGAAGTCAGCTAAGAAAAGATTCTTTCACAAATGTTTCATTTGTAGTTAAAAAAATTATGAAATAAACTATTGTTGGTGGAGTTGCAAAACTGCAGTGATTCAATGATAATGATTGTCTCAACTATTTTTCTTTTCCATTTGAAGCATCATTGACAGCTGGAAATATAATTTGGTGCCATGCCAAAATAACTGTGACTTTGTTATGAAAGGATATCAAGAAATTTTCCACAATCGACGATGATTTTATCTCTTGCCAGCTGGTCTCTTGCATTTCAAAAATGATGTTCAAAAATGTTACTACAGTTAACTGTCCTCGATGTACACACACTGGGCTGCCTAAGAAAATGAAGTTAAATAACAGTGGTAGAAAGTTTATTCTCAAAATTTCTCCACAGTTGTGCCAATTAACTTCAGTTGACTTATGACATGACCTCACACGGGCAGAGCAGCTATCAGAGGATCACACAATTTTTAATGTCTTGTAGATTGAATAATTGTGTTTCTAGAGTGTAGATGAGCCAAAGACAGAGGCAGAGAGGACGTGAGTGTTTCTGGAAATATATGTACAGCAGTCTAGTTGGTGGATAACATTTTGACTGCATTGTTTTTAGCTTGTGAAGGCAATTAATAACTTTTTTTATTTATGTCATGGCATGTAAAACACAAATTAGCAGGTACCTGTCATAAAGAGAAAAAAAATAGATTTACTTTTTTCTAAATGTGTAAATTATGAGACATTTTGTGATAAACCAAGGGTTTTAAACCAGCACCTGAACTGCATGACTGAAATTGTCTATTCTATTCCCATCAAGAGGCAAATACTGTAGGTATTTGTACAGTAGTGATATTACCATATTATAGATTCATAGAATAGCTTAGGCTGGAAGGYACCTTGAAAGATCCTCTGGTACAACCTTTCATGGCAAAGAGWTTCTGTATGAGATGAACTTGGCTCTGTCCAATGGCAGCTTAAAACTTTCAGTGATGGGGRCTCTACCACATCCCTGGTGATGGCTATTCCCTTGGCTGTTCTTACTGCAAAAAAATGTCTTTCTTACTCTGAGGTAAAACTGCTGGTGCAACTTCTACCCATTATCCCTCATCTTCTGCCTCGTGAAATCAGAGCCTCCATCCTCTTTTTAGCTGCTCTTTGAGTACTGGAAACTGTGATGAGATCTTTCCTGATCCTTCTCCATAGAGAAGAGATACAACATCTTCAGTCTGTCCAGACAGGGAATTCTTCAGATCTTTGATCATCTTTGTGGCTCTCTTTAGACCCTCTCCAGTCTGTCCGTGTCTTTCTTGAATTGTGGGCCCCAGAAATGGAGACAATACTCCAGGTCTGGGCTGAAAAATGCTGAGTAGAGTCAGATGATCATGTACCTATCCTTGCTGAAAGCCAGATATACATCCACTGCACTCCCCATATAAATACAAGATATTATTTTGTTGTTAAAAGGGATCCAGATTAGTCTGGCTTGATTTGTACTTGGCAAATCCTTCCTGGTTTTCCCCAATAATCTACTTCTTTCWGTTAGTACTAATTTTTTGAGGGCTCATTCCAGTACTTTCCCAGGGATTGAGGCCAGACTGTGGAGTCAGTAGTTTCCTGGGTCCTCTTTTCGGCCCTTCTTGTAGATGGGTGTGACATATTTCATACTGCTCCTCTACTTCTATGACAAACTACTTGAAAATATTAACATAGCCTAAACATAGATGCCTTAATCTCATACCTAATCTTGTGAAATTCTGCTTCTGTCATTTATAATTTAAACCAAAACCAAAGTGATCCTCATGTCACAACAAAGCTCTTAACTGGAATTTTATTGAAACAAGCAAACAAACAAACAAAACCAGAAAAAAAACCAAAAAAACACACAACTGTCTTTCCTTGATGACTTTTGTCAAACTTCCAGATGATGGAGGCCAGGCTGGATGGGGGTTTGAGAAAACTGGTCTAGTGGCAGATGTCTCTGCCAATTGCAGCTGTTGTAACCAGATGATCTGGAAAATACCTTCCAAATCAAACCATTCTCTGAGTTTTGGCTGTTGCTTCTCARCCCCAAGAAAATGAAAGCTGGTCACTCACATTCATTAGAAGTGTCTGAACTTGCATCTGAAACAAGAATAAGATTTTATGAAAAAAAGCTTTTCYGGAGAGAATTCTATTTGAAATTGAAATCTCACAGTATGGTCATTTTTAATGAATACATCTGGAAATAATATTRTATATATATAATTTATATWTTCACACAAATGTATACAACTACTTGTGAAGCTGACCTGAAGATTTGTTTTGTTTTGTTTCTGTAGCTCAACTCATGATTGCATATTGTACAGCAGTAAAAACATCCCATCACAGGCAGTTTAATGGAGCACTCCCAGCATGAATACATCACAAGAAARTAATTACACAGAACTGATATACCTTCTGTGGATTACTAAAAACTATTTATGAGTTAGGGCACCATGCACCTATGAAAAGACTATTTTGTTCTGTGTGTATTCACTTGGTTCCTCACTTTTTAAAAAAGGGAATAAATAATACTTTCTACTCAGCTTGTTTGAAGGAAGATAGAACAAGTGCGCATTGTGAGCTTTGAATAACTTTACTGCTTCTCYTTCTCTGGCAATRGAACTATCGACTATAATGGACCATTATATAAAAACTTTCTTGACAAGTGCTTTTATGAAAATTGAGTAGTAGAATATTTCTATGGATTGCAGTTTCCCTTGGGAAGAAAAAATGATAAGAAATTCCTTTCAATCTTGTCAGCACAATAAAATGCAACATTTCATATATACAAATAATGGGAAGAAATTGCTGCAAAATGCAGCTCAACATTGGATGTGTAGAAAATTGAGATAATCAATCAGAAATGTTTTTGTCTTGATGTTCCAAAATAAATGCAAGCAATAAACATTCCATTTTCAAATTAGTTCATTATAATAATGCATCTTTACTGAACTCACATAAGGAAATGAATGATTTGGTGTAAACACAGAGAGCATCACAGAATGCATAGTGTATCAGGATAAAATGTTCATAGGAATTCATACTAACTGGGARGTATTTCACAGTAAGAATTGATATAAAAAAAACAATCTACATTAAATTACGTTAAGATGTGAGCAACAGACAAAATAGAGGCTGGTGGAACCTGTTATCCCATTCTTACTGAAATGACACTTTTCTTTCATTCAAAGCCTCCTACTACATTTTTAACTCCTTGCAGAATGGATCAGAGTCMCACTTATCATTCTAACAGATTATTATATTATATTTGCATGGATATATTCAAAAACTGAATATGTCAGGCAAAAAGAAAGCATTTTTAATGTATAAATATTTACTCTTTTCTCTCTTCATTAGTCTGTAACACCAGGTTGCACCCAAAGGCACTATATAAGGTGCCTTTTACCCATGTTATTTCCTTGTTCYCTTCGTTGCCCCTAAACCCAGCTTTGTCCAGCTCATTTTTTTTAACTGATTATTACTGAGTAATTTATARTGTGGGGTCTGCAGTGCCAGGTTGTGCCCCATTCCCTGCAGGAATTTCTCTGTACTGATTATTGTGTTAGAGTCATAAATATCTCATTCTACCTAGAMCAACTGGTTGCTGCTGCTATCTATTTAAAGCTGTAGTTGTACTACAGTAGGATAAATAAAAAGGAATGATAGTCAGAGACTGTGTCGAAAACACCATTTAATGCACTTACATTACATTGCTGATTTCAGGAATCAAGTTCATTTATAAAGTCACAGTCATTACATTGAGGTTAGAAGAGGTARGATGGATCTGGCCTGAAGTTCAATAATTAAAAAAAAAAAAATCTCTTTGTGAATGTATACATTCTATACTATATTTTACAATGTAGTAAAATACCTTACAAAACAACCTATCCCTAGATTTTTGGGATATTTGAACTAAAAGAGAGGAGAAATATTTTGCAATGTGCCATTYTTCTCATTCTGTGGTCTTATAGTCTAACAATATCTTACGAAAAAACTTTGTGCCTGAGAGTTCTTCCAATCACAACAACAAGTAGAGCTGATTTGGGTCAGGAGAGGGAAAGCAATTTTGTAGTCATAAGAAGAAGATAAAACTGACATCTGCTTCATCACCATTCTGTGTTTCTAGACAAGTAACACTGGAAAGGACTTCTATCCATACYTTGAGGGCCAAAGTGGAGTCAACTTCTCACTCCATTCCTGAATGAGAAGGCATGGTCAGTCTGCATCAGTCATGGGAAGGATTTGGTAAAGGGAACATGGAATGAAGAATGAGTGTTGGAGGGAAGGGAAAGTGAGTATAGAGGAGGAGCAGAGGTGGAGCATCTCTGTTGTCATTAGAGAAAAACTGGAAATTAGGTGGAAATTAGCTATRACAAATTTGAATGTGACAAAGGGTGGGAACAGAAATCATTGTGAAGCAGAAGAAAAGGAGGGCAAGCACTAGTAGTATCACAGCAGAAAACTCAAGGCTTTAGGATTCGGGTAAGTCCCACTATGGAGGCAAGGACACAACTTAAAGGAGGTAAAAATCCTTTTTTTATTTTCCCTGCAGACAGAAGAAAGCTATTGTGACCACCACAGGGTTGTTGCCTTTCTCCTGCCTTCCTGAGGTAGTAGAAAAAAAGCTTTCTCCTATTCAGGATGTTGAAAAGTGGAAAGCAAAACTGGGAAGAGTACAGTATGTGAAGGAAAATATGATGGTCTGCTTATAGGGTGTGTTTGAACATCAAATCTTCATGCCTGTGAAATAGAAAAGGAGCCAGAAGATCCCTGAGCAGGTTGGTAGTGTCCTGCACCACGAAGAGAGAAACAGCTCTGTGCACGAAAATTATAGTCATGTTTTCCCCTGTGCAATGTAAATTTTCCAGAGCATCAGTACTGAGGAAAGTTTTTATTCCATTGTTGAAGACAAATAGAGAGAAAGGTTCACTATTCAAGCTGGGGCAAGCTGCAGGGAAACAGTGTTTGTTACCTCCCTTATTCCACTGAGGAGAAATAAAAGTAACAAACAAAATATATCGTAAATGTATCTGACAGTAATAATCAATCCATGGGGAAAAAAAAGATTTTGAGAAATGAGGAGAAATGCATGTATGACTGTGAAAGATCTAAAATACTCTGACTTTCACAGAATTAYGGAATCAAACAATAGCTGAGGCTTGAAGGGACCTCTGGAGGTCATCTGCTCCAATCTCACCACTCTGGCAGTGTCACCTCCAGCCCTGCCCAGGAATACAAAGATTTCCAATCACAACAGATATCAATGGTGCTCAGGSTGAAAGGGAACTGTAGCAAGGATGCAATTTGCATTAAGCAGGGTACATGATAACCTTCTACAGTGAGGTGATTAGCYTGGTGGATAAGAGGGGAGCAGGGACATTTTTTATGCGATATCTTGTTTGATGGCTAAAATGTGAATTCCACTGTTTTTCATAGTAGAGGTTATTTGGAAAACTGGTGCACAATTTCTTGGTACACAGGTTCTTCTCATTGCAGGGTACAAAAGAGAATTAATAAGGCCTGGCATCTTCCCAAAACAAAATGTATTACCACTTTCCAGTGTGAATTAAAGACATTTTATGAGTAAAATAATGACTTAGAGGGCTAAAGCTTTTGTCCCTGTGAATAGGCAATCTTAGGAAAGCAGTATGCAATGGAAAATGGTGCTGTCTGATTTCTACAGAAGACAAAAACAATGCCTAAAGAAAAGCTGGATGACTCATCACACAGCCTGGAGATATTTCTAAAGTAGCCTGAAGACAAAAATGAGAGTTTAGTCACCATAGCCTCCCAGAGAAAGAAGAGATGTAAACACACAGGGCAAAGAAGAAAACACACACAATACCAACAGTACCAAACATGTCASAGAATTTGGCAATACCAATTGATTGTTTCTTTTTCCATAGAAGTTCTYGGCTGAACTTGCTATCTGAAAAAGTAGACATTATTTTTGACACCTGCATTTCACTTATAATGATAGTTTAAATTGCAAAAGAGATTTTGACAACAGTAATTTCCCTTTACAAAGAGTAATGGGACTTTGAGAAATGAGTCCAACTCATGCTGAATTTGTGACAAAATATCTTCAAATCTACATTTAGCCATTACAGTAAGCTATTGCAAGCACAGACATTTCCAACCTGTGACCTCACACATTATTCAAGAWCTTTTGAACATTTGCATCAGAAATGTTTGATTTTTTTATTTCATTTTTGCTCCAACAATGCAAAACATGAAATAGTGTTTGAGGATTAGACAGCATCACAACCTTTCTTGGTAAGTAGCTATTGAAAACGAGGGACAAAATCCAGTAGAGAGTTTTGTTCTMGGTGGGGATTGAAAACAATAGCAAGATCATTTTAGCAGCAAGAAACCAGATGTCCAGGGCAGATGGTTATGTTCACCAGTGGGCAAGAGGCTGAACTATCAGAGTATAATGGTGAAAAAGCCTACACTGAGTCACCCTCATCGTATCGAATACTAAGATAAAACAGAGAGTATACCAAATCAAGCATATCAAGCCCCTCTGAATTAGCAGCATCAAAATTAACAAGCAGTCTACAGTAAAGATTCATACACCTGAAAAAACACTTCAACAAATTCATGCAACTTAAATATCATCATAAAACTATAGCTTCCTTCTCCTCCAGAGAGAAATGAGGGGTGAAATACTAAAGGAATCAGGTACTTGGTGTGAAATGGCCCGACAAACTGCTGAAAGCACAAAAAAGACAATCAGTTGCCCCTGTCTCCTGATGCATAACAGAGACATTGGAGTCCCACAAACTTCCTAAAGAAAAAAATAAAACCTTTCTGAAGAACATTTTATTCTGCTAAAACTTTTATTGCAGAGACACTGTCGTAATGTCACAAATATTGGTTGGAAATAATGCCAGAGTACCAGCAGAATTTTGTGTTCAAAAGCCATATACTTTTAGTCATCTATCTAGTGATTAGGAGTTTAGCCTTCATTGTTTCTTCTTCCACAAATATAGTAGAATGGACTTCTGCCTTCCRAAATAAAAAATAATCATTGAATCATTGAAGGGTTAGGGTTGGAAGGGACCTTAAAGGTMATTTGTTTCACACTTTCCTACCATTGGCAAGGATTCCCCTCTCTAGATCAGGTTGCTCAGGGCCCCATGCAATTCCATCCAATCTTGAACWCTTCCACCTATGGGACATCCACAGGCGTTCTGGGCAATTTATTCCAGTGCTTCACCACCCTCTGGGCAAAGAATTTCTTCCTAACCTCTAATATAAACCTGCACTCTTTCAGTTTAAGACCCTTATCCCTTGTCCTGTCACWATCACAAGTATAAAAAGTCCTTTTCCCACTTTTTACAATCTCTCTTTAGGTGCTGGAAGGCCACAGTGAGGCCTTTGTGGAGCCTTTTATTCTCCAGGCAGAACAATCCCAGTTGTCTCAGCCTGGAAAGGWGTTCCAACCCTCTGATGTTCTTGGTGGCCTCCTCTGGCCCCGCTCCAACAATGGGCTTTCCTGTGCCAAGGACCCCAGAGCTCAATGTCATATTCCAGGTGRGGTCTCATGAGGGCAGAATCCCCTCCCTGGTGGCCATGCTGATGCAGCCCAGGACATGCTTGGCTTTCTGGGTTACAGAAACACGTTGTTGGTGACAGAATTGTCTTCTGATGCTGATGTTTTATCTTCAATTATGCCACAAGTGCCMAGGAAATTACTGGCAATGTTACTGGTCTCTCAGAAGGAGAACAGGATTGTCAAAAGCAATTTCACATGCATATAGACTGTGGCTCTTGTCCCACGTAATCCAATTTTAGCAGATAATTGTGATTCAAGGAAGAGGAAGATCATATAGTCTGTGACTACCCAGATTTTTCAAAACAGAAAAAAAGATAGGAAGATTTTTTTTTGTTAATTTAATAACTCTCAAAAAAACAATGTGAAGACCTATTTGTACTATGACAAAAGAAACCGGTCTTTTCTGTGAAGATTAGTAGTTAATTAAAGACAGGTTCTGGTACATAAGAAATGTAGTATCAGAATTCCTCATATCTGTAGAATAAAAAAAAAAAAAGTATCTGCCAGAGAAAAATGAGATAAGGTCTGTTCTAATTATAAGCTACTATCTCAGAAAAGGTAGAAGAAAAAAAGAAAATTTAATTAACTTAACTGCCAAATGTCAAAACTATTTCGGTACGACAATAAGACTAAAGGATGAGGCACACCTGAAAAGAAAAGTTATATTCTACTTTCTATAAAGCATGAGGCCACTCAAAAAGCTAGTATGTGTATTTATTCAGAATAAGAAGCAAGTGTGTTAAAGACTGTGTAAGTTCATATCTAACTGTGAAGCATGCAAGCAGATCTCAGCTTCAGACTGCAAATGGGAACCAATTGGTCTTCATTTCCTGGTTATTTACAGAACAGCTGGAGGCATATTCACTTATTAAAACTAAAAGCGGTTTAACATTTCAAACCATTCCCATTTAAAAKGTAAGGTCTGAAATAAACTGTAAAATATTAATGAAATTCTTTTAATATCTTTTCTTCCAAGGGGGTGGGGGTGGAGTTTCCTCACTGATAAAATGTTCCCAGAAACTGTGAACTCTACAAAATGTACACTGACATTTCTGCATACAGCGGGAAACAAGCATCTGACCACATGGGGACATGTGGTGGAATCAGGGTATTTGGTGAGAATTTAGCTGTCTAGAGATGTCTGTAGTGTAAATGTCTGCATTCAACCATGTCTGCTTTGCATTCCTTTTTAGGCAATAGATACGGTCACTTATGTGAGTCGTYTGACCATCTGTGGGATTTAATAAGTCACATCCTAAGTGTATAAATTGCACTGTATCATCTATAAAGGGATTTCAGGGTCCTGAGCTTGGATATTTACATGGAAATTTAATAGGGCGTGTTCAGAAGGGGCCCTTAGTATCTCTACCTCCTGACCATCTACTTCCTTTAAAAGCCACAGGAGCCTCAGAGATATAGTTTAGAAATGTGTTAATAGGTTTGTTGTGATGTTTGGTTTTTTTTTTATACCGCCATTTTCATGGGAAATCTCTATGCTACGTAAGCACTGGGATGTGGTTGAATGTGAAGTTTGTGTCTGTCAGACTCACAGGCAGGAASAGTCTCTTCATTCATGGTAGAGCCAGCCTGCTGTAAAGTGTCAGCAAAGCCAGGCACAGACTTGGCTGACTGAYGAGAAGTGGCAGGGTGGAGAGAACACACTTCAGCTGCAAATGAAACTGGTTTGGCTTCCTGTGGAAAATACAGAGGGTGAYATCCTGCCTCTTTCAGGATTCTGAGATCTAGTGAGACCATCAATCAAAGCAGACATGGAAAGTTTGGGTGCCTCCAGATTCCTGTTTAAGACTAAATAAGTATATATTGAAWGGTTTGGAAACAGTTAGAAAAGAGATGTTGAGTCTTCAGTCCAGGATCATAAAATCATTAAGTTAGAAAAAATATCTAAGATAATTGACTCCAACCAACTTTTGGTTAACCCAGCACCACAGTATTTACCACTAAYCCATGTCCCCAAATGCCACTATGTGGTTTCAGCATTACAAGGGTCAGTGTATCCTTCTGGTCTGGTTCATTGTGACATCTGTTGTGCCATAAGCTCTGAGAGGAGTCGTCTGAGAATATAGTCACGACTTTGAGAAAACTGACCTAGCATGGGCAGGTTTTGGAGTTACAAATCTCTTGTATGGCTGGAAGAACAGTTACCATGTCTTGGAAGTAAGGTGTTCTATTTTCATTYGGACCAATAATAACATTAAAGCAAATTTCTAAGACAGCTTTGGGGTGACAAAGCAAGAGAGCAAAGGAAGCTCTGCAGTGAGCCCTAACAGTGACCATGGTRGGGTTCAAGGGAAGTGCTGGCAATGCTTGGCACTAAGTGGCTGCTCAGTTTATGTTTTGGGAGACAATCCTGGGTAGCAGTAAAGCATCTTATAAGAAGCACAAGGTCACAGTGCAAGACTTCTGTATCTTCTGTATCTTTGCAGTGCTAGAACTAAAACTATCTCTGGAAAAACTAGGCATGTCTCATAGTCCATGTTGACTGCACACAGAGATAATCACCTAAATGAGRAATATTTAGGACCATTGTTTTCAATTCAATTTTATATGTCAAGAAAGATTTACTTAATTCTGCTTTTAAACAAAACAGAGTTTTGAAAAGCACWTTGCAAATCTATGCCAAACCAGTGACAAGTTACAAGTCTAAATTAACTACTCCTGACAGCAGACATTTGAAAATGCGAAGAGGTATCAGACTATGGTTATCCAAGCTCTTCAAAAGAGACAACAAATAAAGGAATGGACCACCTGTTGATTCAGTACTGCTGAAATACAAACTTTGGACCRACAGCAGCTTCTGCAAACAGAATTCTGGAATAAAATGTAGTGTTACCCTCCTGGCCTAGTACAACTGCTTTTGACAAATTAAGAAAAACTTTGATCCRTAGAAATAATATCTATGTGGTGTGCTTTTATTATGGTTAAAGGAAAGAATTTGGAAATAAGGAGAAAAGATGTCAGCAACACAGGCTCTAGCAAGTGAAAAACTGTTAGAGGAACATAATTGGAAACAAACACTCAGCAGTATATCAAAACATTCAACTTTATTGCTTGGGTGTAGAGATCTCTATCATACCACCACAGGAGCTTTGACTGACATTAATTTCACAGATGATTTTTAAATACAGAAACTACAGGAMTGTGATGGGCAACTGGAAGCCTGAGGAGCTTTCCTCCCATATCTCCAAACATTTGCACCAGTCTTTTAAGAACCAGTAACAACCTTTGGTAACTGTATAATACGTACAAGGAAACTGCATTGCCTCTTCATGATGTAGAAAAATTATTCTTTTCAAAGAAAAGCATGTTTTTGAGAATATAATTCCAATGCAAGTTGACTTTGCAATAATTGAAAAATGGAACCATAATTATTCTAAAGACAGATGTTTGTATTGATTGCATTACACACAGCAAAGGTTCAAATTGTAGCAAAACAAATCAGAAATTTCTTGATACATTATTAGTAAATCATTGTAAACATTGAAAAATGTCCCACAAACAAGTGTGGTAGGTGAGATCTTTATTATCAGRTTCATTAGAATTAGCTAATGACACATTAATCCACAGAGGTAAAAATGGGCACAGACATTCCAGTCATTTGAAATATTCTAGCAATATTAAAAACCTGGTAGGAAAATGTAGAAAAAGAATACGAGAGAGAAATACTCTGTCCTACTTTTCAGAAGTTATGTAACTACTTTCTCTGAAATTAGTCAAACAAAACCAAGAAAAACTGTAAAAGTATATGGTTTCTTTTCGTAAAAAATACCCTATTAGGACAGCAGGATATTCAGCTTAATTATGAAGCTGAAGACTTGACTATCAAATAAGAGTATAAAACATGTTTGGCTGTACTATTTTCAGATAAACTGAAATCTCTATTTTGACACCTGCTTCTTATTTGCAGAGATTTCATTTATGCCAAGAAAAATGTACATAACATAATCACAATGTACAAAGAAAAGGGCTAAGAGAAAAGACTGATACCTCCTACTGAAAATTGTTATGTACTGATCTCCAATCTTTCTCCAGTGACAGGCATTCATAAAGACAATATAAACCCTTGATTAGCCACATCATTCGAGAGTCAAGTAGAGCTACCTCCTGACTACATAAACCACAAGGAGAATGAAGAGGAAGGTCCATGCCTGGAGAAACAGGAGAGATGTCCATAAATTCTTCTCAGGGGTATTCCTTAAGAGTAAGCCCAAGGGGAAGTCATGAGCTTAATAACACAGTAGTGGTGCAGAATRTCCAAAAGAACCCTTCTCCATGCTTTGCCTGAAGCATGGAGCTATAGAAATCCTAACCATATGTAGGAATGTGGCCAGTGTTGGGCACAGGACATGCATCAGCAAAGCAAAATCAGATTTCAGRTGCACACTTTGCTTGATGGCTAGGATTTGACTTAACAAAACTAAATTAAAAGCCCATGGGCTTGCATTTTTCTACAATTTTAAGATTTCCCTTGTGGAATTAAGAAGACTATGAGAAATGAGCATCTATCAGCATAAATCAAGCTAATCTCTTGGAATTCATCCAAGAGCAAACAGCTCCACCTGTTCTGGAATGGCAGACATGGGATAGGCTGAAGGTGGAAGTATTTTTATGGCATCCTGCAGCAGAAACAAATCAAAGAGACAGCTTACTTTGATTTCTCCAGATATGAGGGAAGAGAAAGATTACTCTGAACATATTGAAAACATAAAAAAGAGCACTAACCTGCATGTAAGGCATTTAACTTTATAGCATGATTATAAAGCTGTGGAATAGTGCAGATCACTGACTAGAGATTTTACTATAAAACCATGTACATAATTTTCTCTATTGCTATTAAAAATACCTTTTTTTGGAAAACTGCACTTCACTGAAAAATATAAGTTATGTGTTAAGAAAGATAACAACATCAGAGAAAGCTTTTTTATTATTGTGGCTTTCCCTTAAAAAGTAAGGGAAAATGCTTGGCTGTGTGTATAGATGCAAGATATAGTCTCAAATCCTGGCAACTACCATTTCAAAAACAGATTATATGAGTTTCTTGGCTTATTGAGCATGAGTGATCACAAGCAGAATTGTTTCTAAATGTTTTAACCTAAGAGAAAATGTGTATATTGCAAGACCAATGTGCAGTCAAAAAGAAAAAAAATAGCTCTCTATTTGCAGGCACCTGTTACAAATATTCTGTGTCAGGTGTGAAAGGGAAAAGAATTCTGAAACAGAAAGTAGATAATTTTTTTACTGATAATATATATTAGGTTTAGCCAAGAAAAAAAAAAAACACATGTTCAGACAGTTTGGTAATCAGGGATATTATTTGGTATAGTGATTTCCTAATCAGAGTTGCTAAAATTGTAACACAGCTTTAAATAACACTRATTAAATTTAAATTAAAATTTGCTTTCACATGAAACTGTGTGGTTGGTATTTACATCTATTCTGTGATGATGAAGATCAAAGGACAGAACTCAGTGATGAAAAATTCATCATCTAAATTTAAGCAAAAGCCACCCAAATGCTTGCAGGAAAGAAAGATTAAGATGCACGCAATGGGCGAGGACGCACACGTGGTTTGTCTTTGCCCTTGGCCCTTGTTCTGTCTGGAAAAGAGGAAGTACTTATTCCCACATTTTTAAATTAAAATAACTCCTCGATGGACTTCCTACCATGGGTGGAAAGATTTCATAATAAATTAGATTCCTGTAACAGCATACGTATCCAGAAAAAAAAAAAAAAAAAAGGGTACTAACATTGTGGTGTGTCAATCTTCTATCTATGCAGTCTTTGTCCAGAAGAAAAAAGGATGGAATTCAAATCCTTTAATGCATAATGTCTGCATTTCACAGGATACTCTGATATAAAACTGTAACAGAACAATCATTCACAGAGGCAGGAACAGCACTGAAAATTAGAAAGCTTATTGACCCTGCARCCCTTCAGCCCCACATGAAGCTTCAGTATAAGTCCACTGGTGTAATAATAGTGCCAATGGCCACATATATCATATATCAAATCCTTATTGCACAAATAGTTAACAAAATATAGATGTTTTATATGATTATTATAAAGCTTTTGCTTTCCATGTATTAAAATGGCTGGAGAAATGGAAATGCCTTGCTATATAACTC
Source organism: Malurus melanocephalus (assembly GCF_030028575.1). Classification (NCBI taxonomy): domain Eukaryota; kingdom Metazoa; phylum Chordata; class Aves; order Passeriformes; family Maluridae; genus Malurus; species Malurus melanocephalus. Next base: position 700,041 of record NW_026623436.1, read on the forward strand.
ATTCTTGGTTAAACTGATCAGTGATCTGGTGTCTGTTCAGACTTTTGTAACCTTTTTTAATGCTTTGAACTAAAACACATAATCATCTTTCCTCAAAGCACAAGAAGTGTAAATAGCAACAAGAATTTTTACAGCGCTAATGAAAAATGCCAAAGGCATGTACACATTTTTTTAAATATATCACCTGATTCTTTTCACTGTAGCACAAAACATTTCTCTAGCAGAACTATTTGRGAGAAAATTACTTACATGCAAAATTACTTACTTTCAAAACAAGTTCTCTTTAAGTAGCCTTTCAAACAGAAAGGTGCAGAAATAAATCAACAAAGAACCATGTAAATCATCATTCTATATAGGAACAGATTACTGAAGCTTCAAGCAAACAGGTTTCAAAAGGTTCAGTGCTCTGTGCACACCACTTTGAGTGCAGAGACAGGATTTTTTAAACAGTCGAAAACATCATATATTGTATCAAATTCCAAATGATGGAAAATAAGRCAATGGGAACGATTTCCCTCTTTACTCCCTAGGTAATATAAAAATTCAACCAGACTGCTGGTCCATTTATAAATACAATAGTCCAGAAGRGAACCTGGCAAAGCCAACCATCCCTGACAGAAATTGCCTATTTCCTTTATGAAACAAGCTTTTAAAATATGTTTCTAATTTGACTTTTTTTTCTTGAGGCAAAACAGAAAATCCTGCATTATAAGAAATTACATTTTTAGGAGGGAAACCAATGGAAGGAAAAAGGCAGACTAGAAAATAGAACTGTGAGATTTTACTCAGTAAAGTACCTTGACCCTGAAAATGAATGTTCTAACCCTGTGGGTCATGGGTTTGCTTTCTGTGTAATGACAAAGATTGTAGTTATTATGTTTGTAAAAGATTAGTCATTACACTTGTTGGCTTTGCTTAATACRTAACAATTAGAACCTTATACTCAACAGTTTTTCTGCGTTAAACCACTTTTTCTGTATCTATTCAAAATAATATATAGTATTGGGGATGAAGTGTAGCCCAGAATTGTTCTGTGTCATATTATTAAACCCTTTCAGTCAAAGTGGGAAACCAAAGAAAGCTCTGTTTCCTTGCCCTAYTAGTCCATGTTTTGTGATCTTTTTGTGGTTTTTGCAGTTGCCAGGATTGTTAAAATACAGTCTTTTATATTCCTGTTGTGAGATGTTTCAATGAGGAGAAACAAAGGAAATTAAGAAGCTGGTAATGAAAATAGATACTAAAAAGCTGTAAAAAACACACTCAGAAATTTTGAAATGAAAATTGGAAACTTTTTCACATGTGGGTCAAATCCAGGCTCATTGAAATGTGACTGAGAGTTATTTCCATCTGTGTAAGATGAACCRACTCTTATGAACATGGATCCCATTCACAAAAATGTCCTTGTTTGTTCTAGAAATGTTCTGAAAATGCACTCACTGTTAACCCAGGTCATCAAACAGTGCATGCAAACAGTAACGGATGCTCCGTGAAACTTCAGCAGCTAGGAAAAATTTGTGAAAATGTCTGCAAGTTCACTGACAGGGCAGGGTTGTGTAAAGAAATAGAACACCAGAGCTTCTGTTCAGAGCTGCTGATGTCTTCTGTACRAGAAGGAACTTTGCAATGTGTTCCAAACCAGGCTGCACAATGAAGGAACCACGGTCTGTAGACAGCTCCCTGCTCAGCAGAGCCAGCAATCCCAGCCTTTCCAAATCCCACAGGGACCACGGGCAATATCCAGTGAGGCTCTACCAAGCACCTCCTGCATCAGTAACTGGAAATTGTCCTCTGCTTCAGGGCACTGCTGAAGTTGTGATAATCTACACATGGAGGAAAAAACATAGCTGACCTAATTAAGCATCATCGCACCCCTTCCAAATGGAGATATTGAAATTTAAACTAACATCCCTACAGATGAAAGCTTTTGAAAATTTAAATCAATGTGAGTGTTGAGGGAAATCATCCTAAGTTTTAGTTCGTGACCCCCAACAGTCTGAGGCCCTTAAAATGTGATTTTAAATAAAACAAAATATGTTATTTCTGCTATATTTTCTCAATTTAGTTAATTTAGATTTGTTACATATTGTACATTATAGTACTAAATATTTGTAAAAAGAAAATTTTCCTTTTCAAAAGAAAGAAAAAGAATTTATGCTTATATTTTTTCCCCACAACAAGCACTGCCTAAATTAACAGATTCTTACCACATATTTTCTGTTTTCATGACACTGGGCTTTCCCTTTGAAACAKGTTTCTCTAAAATGCTGAAAGTACTCTTTCATCTATTAACCATCACTAGAAGAAGAACTGAAGACCGGTTCCTTGAATAAAGGAACAAAGTTAAAATCAAAATTGCCACAGTAAAATCAACTGTGGCAGCCATTAACTGAAAACTAATGTTCATGATACAGACTCTGTGAGTGTCTGATCATGTACGTCTGCTGTTTACTTGCAGCACTTAAAAATATACAGCCTATTCAAATTTGCATAATAGTAGCTCAACCGWGGAAATTATGATTGTACAAAGTGGATTGCTGTACCAATTCAGGTACAAGACTCAATATGAGAAACAGATGAAAGAGCTGAGAGGAGCCCACGTCWGAACCATCACAGGGGTTTACTAGACGAGATGATAACACCCTGGTTTATTACTGCACAACCTTCACTGAGGATGAAATTATTAGGGTACTATTTTAGGGATATAKTTGTGTATTTTATTCATTTCCCACTCTATATAGCAAAAGGAGCAAAAGGGATTTTTCAAAGATCCATACCTGAAAGCCCCTACGAATTGTTGCAGAAGCACAGTTCACCATGCAGTCAGAAAAAAATCAGTTATTTATGCTATTACTGAGGTGCTTGATTGAGGGACCAGAGTAGGAAACTCAAGAAAACATCAGCTGAAGGGCTCGAAGYAGTGTTGATTGCCTACAGTTTTGTTTTTCTCAAGAATTCAAGAGAATTATAAATTTACAKTTTTAAAGAAGGATTTTAAGAATGTTGGGTTTTGCTCACAGCATAAATGAACTTGTAAAAAAACAAAACAAAACATGTTTTAGTAATTATAGTTTGGATTCCCAAAGTGTGATATCTCAGTGATAAGCTGTAAACTCATACTTTAATTACTTACCTAAAATATTTGATAAATTTTGCAGTTTTTATACCACAGCCACTGCTGAACTTCAAATACTTGCCAAGATCAGTCAAAAAGGCAGCATGAGAAATGTCTCTGCTCTGTCTCTTCAAAAATAATGTATTACATTACTGCCTCTTAAAAAGATTAATTTATTAGATTTTTTTAATGTGATTTTTTTTCCTGTATTGGGGCGGGGGGGATTTCTAGGTTACAAACTGAAATTTTCTGTCTAAAGACTGAGCCAAAATTATGTTTCTGGTACTTTTTCAGGGGTCTTTTCTACAGACTGATCATAATCATAAATCACAAATGTAAAGTTAAAAATATATCTCACATATAGTGCGCTCTTCTGAATCCAGTATGCATTGACCTTACAGGTAAATTTTATGATTGGGTAACACTGGTGTGGTCTCTTCCAGATTAATTTGCATTGATATAATGAATCAAATATATTTTTGTGTATTTTTAAGTAAGAAAATCCTTTCTTTGGGTAAGACAATTTCCAGGACACACACGGTACACCAAGGCCGAGAATTTGAGACATTTCCTCTGCTCCCTGCCTAGTTTAATTATGTTCCACTGAATTTAAAAGGAAGTTACAATGGGTTTACAGATCTTCTTGATATGTGGTGGAAAGTCCCCAAATTATATCCCAGACATTTTAGTAACAGAGTTGTTAGGGCACAGTGGCCTGAGGGCAGCAACTGCAAGATGTAGTAACCTTTGTGAGACTGACACAGCTAGGAAAAGAAAGAACAAATATTCTGATGCACCAGCTTTTCCTTAAATATCTTTCTTGGTTTTCTTGTCTGGTTTGTTTTTTTTTTCCAAATACACTACCCAACTTAATGGAAAATGCTTCATCTCCTACAAAGATTGCCGAGCTAGTGGTGTACTTTTGAATTTATAAGCAAACCCCTGATTGTTTGCAACTAAATAATCCAGATGTTGTTGAAAGTTTGTAATCAAAGTCCATACCCTCATAAATCTCATCTTTTTAACAAATCTGGYCTTTAGTATTACAATATAAACAGCAGTTTAGTCATAAAGAGTTGTGACTTTGTGTAGTAATTGCTGCAGAACTCCTTCAAGACAGCTTATATAGTTTCATATTATTTTARTGAATAATTAAACAGCTTTTCCTTATGAAGTGGATCCGTTTGTAATATTAGTGATATAACATTTTTCTCAATTGACTTAAGTTTTCAGGTAGATTTGGGTCTGTTTAATCTTCGAGTTCTTGTACTTTCTTGGGTTTTTCAGTCAACATCATAAATATTAACTGRTCATTTGCAAATGATAGATAAAATATAACTGTGAAGATGAAAATACGCATATGGAGCCTGAAAGAAAATATACATTTTCACCATCCTTCTTTTATTTAGCTTTACTAAGACCTCCAGTCTATCAATAATTTTGAATCTCATATTTTAAGACCTGTAAAATCTGGCAGGAATACTTTTAACATATTGCATGTCACCCTTGAGACTGCAATATGTAGGAGCTGGAATTGACTAGTCATGTTTAAAAAAAGCAGTTGCAAAAACCTCCAGTACTAAAATATTTATGGTCTTCCCTCATTTAGAATATGAAAAGCATTTCAAACCAACTTCCTTAGTACTTTGTAGCTTTTGATGTGTTACTGAAACATAGAAGATAAAAATTAGATAAAATTAAAGTTGAGGTCTAATACAAATATTTATTCATTCTGCAGAACATATGAAAATCCTGGAACAGGTTACTTTTATAGGTAACTTGAAAATCCTCCCTGAATACACCTGAACCGTCTGTAGCCATTGTTGGTGCTCTTTATGTTTTGTTGGTTTCGTTTGGTTTGGGATTTTTCCTTGTTTCTATGTGTTAGTATTTGTTTATTTAACTTTGTCGGCTATATAACATTTAATTGGATACAAAACAAAAATTGCCATCATTGAAATGTATATTTGTGTATATACATATATATATGTATATATATATGTGTGTGAGTCTGTATAAATAAAGAATAGAGCAGACTTTTCATGTCATAGTTTTGGAAATACCACTGTTTTATAGGCTCAGAAACAGATGAAATATGTGTGTTTTCTTTCCTACTAAATGTAGAACTCCTGATTCAAAGCAGGACAGCTTTGTGATTTTTCTTCAACTTCTTTTTCAGTCTTTTTAGTCTTTACTTACATTCAGCCTTGCAACTGCTCAAGTATAGTCACTTCATTTGTTACTAATGTGAACATGCTAATAGGTGATCAGAACCTTCATGTAAGCATGTATACAAGGTAYAGGCTCTATAGCGACAAAATAAAATGCAAATGTGCAGAGCAAGAAGAGATTTACATATTCAAACAGGTGTGCAACCTTGCCTGAACATGTGTTAGGATTGTTAAAATCACATGAAAATTAGGTATGGAGTGTGCATTTTGTTTGCATATACAAAATCTATAGCAGCTTTTTTAGAGGCAGCTTTAATGGGTTTTAAACCATGAAGGAATGGAAGGCATTACAAACAGAAACCTGAATATCTGCATACATTAATAGATGTGAGTGTGTGTGTGCGTGTATATATATATATATATACATAAACATACATTCATGTGGTATAAAATATGTTTCTGTTTTTCTCCTTATTATTGTGAATAAAAAGTAACATTGAAAACACTGTCTCTTTCATAATGGGGTTGTTTTTTGGGGTACAGTTTTTCTTGTAGCTTTGACTTAACTTCGCTTCAGTAAGTYGTGTTTTTGAGAAGAAATTGAGGGTAAAGAAAATTACCCCCTCATTCTGTTAATTACCAGAGAAGGATCTTCTGCTCTTGTATTGTAGATCCACAGAAAGAGGCACCATCTGAACAGCCACTGAAGGCTGCCTGCATGGACATTAGGCAGAGACAGCGTTCAGCAAAACTGGGCTCAAATTTGACAGAATGCTGGTTTTCTCTRCAAGCAACATTTGAACAAGTAGCTTTCATATGATGTCTCATGAAGGACTGTAGCCCTCCTTATTTGCCCACTACTAACCCACTTTGTTATTTTGGGGGTTTTTTTCTGGAAGAGAAAATGGTCTTTTGAAGTAATCTGAGTGACAAGAACTAATTGCCTGGTGAACAAAGTTTACACAGTTYCTGTCATAGGAATATTTGAAAGCCTAAAGATATGTTCATGATATGAAACTAGAGCTGAAATCACTGTGCCATCATTAAAATCAGTTCTGTTGAGAAATCAAATAGCTGTCTCATGGTGATTCTGTATTCAAGTCAATATACCTTAGAGGCAGATTCTGCTTTTCCAGCCCAGCCTTGGACATGGACAATTTAAGACAGGATGTCCAAAATCATCTGTGTTGCCTTGACCCTTCACCTAAAGTTTCTACCATTTATTTTACCTGGATTTGTAAGTGCTTTTACTGATAGGTCCCTGCTCAGAATAACACAGAATAGCCTTTACTCCACARCTGCTTGGTGCAAGGACTCTTTCTTCTGTGGAGAGATTAGTCAGCCATTTACRAAATACTCAAATCTTCAGAATAGGCAACAAATATTTCTGTGTTTGTTTGCATAGCTGTTACAGCATAAAAGAAGGTGGAGAGAGGTTTGTTGTAAAAGGTTGTATATGTCAATATTCTCTTATAAATGTTTACATGCAGTTTACCTTCTATCAGGAGGACAGTGGAATAAAATAGTTGGGGGTGGGCTTATTTTACCTATATAACAATAAAATCACTTACATACATTGAATGCTTGATTTAAAAACAAATTCATTTCATTTTCAGCTTTGGAAAAAAAAGCACTCAACAATCTCACTTACTTTTCCCTGAAAACTTGTTTTCTTACAGGATAGAAAAAAAAAACCTGCAAAACTAAATCAAGGGAAAGAAGTCAAATTCAAAACCTTTTTCATATCATCTGGCTGCATTGCTGCATTCTAGTTCTGCAAGGAGATATAGTGCTCTTTCTTATTAGCTGGCACCGCAAGGATTTAAGTGACCCAGCAGTCAACATTTCCCACTGTGGCAAAAACAATTTTGTAATTGTCCTGTGAATTAGGGAAGTGAACTCTAGGAGGATTCTCGCATTGAGTATTTTCTTGGGCGATGATGTGGAAATAATAGATTTAATGAGAACAGTGTAACGATGTGGAATACAATTTCATTCTTGAGTAAATTTCACATCTTTTCCAACCAGAAAGTGGATTAACGTAAAGCTTCAAGCAGGGAACTAACCTGGGGATCCTGCTGCTAAACACAAATAACTGAATGGCCAGATTTGCATTTCAGCAGAAGTGGATACAACAGAGGAAAAAATAAACAGGAAAGCCTGAAGTGGTTAGAGGCAGAAACGACGGCATTTTTCSCATGCTGTGGGATTCATTCATGTTCCTACCCCTCTATTGAAAATTGCTTGATAGGATCTGAACCCCCCACTGAAAGCTGTACCTCAACATGTGCAGTAATAAACCAGGAATTATGCCTGTATAAATCCTCTCYCCCAGGAGCAGCTGTACTCCAATCACCCAGCAGAGTCCGGGTGAGTGGGGTGTGCCGAAAGGTGAAAGATAAAGTATCAGTGAGTGCCCTCTGCTGTTACCTCGGTCACACTGGGACAATGTCCCCACTCGCTGTACATGAGTGYTGGTCACTGCAGTGAAGTGACATAGACCCAGCAAAGAGTATTCGCAGGGAAATTCAGGAATGGATGGATCCGTAGTGAAAACATGGCTCTGCACTAGGGCTGCTCTGCCATCTATGGGGAGATTTTGTTCATCCTCCTTGAAATACGTAAAGGGTGGAACAAATGCCTCCACTGCAGCAGTTGCCAGAGATCTGTCCCTTTTTCTTGCCGCCTGCAAGTCCCATGCCTTCTCACAACCCCTCTGGCAACATCCCACACCAGGCATTARGATCAAAGCTGGTTTCCTAAGCAGTTTATGCAGTTCATCTTATCCCTTATCAGGCCATGCAAATGGGGGAAACAGGARCAGGCAAGACTAAGGTTTATTGTCCTGTGCTGCCCCTTGCTGTGAACCCTGGACTGGGAAGGAACATTTTGTGCCAGTGTTGTACGCAGAAACTCTGCTTTCTGAAGAGACTTCTTCTCTGTGTAACTTTGTGACCTCAACAGCAGATAAATCTCCAGGAAGATGACCAGAAAAAGGACTAGAAAAATAGAGAGGAAGTTTGTGAACTTGTCAATCCTCCACTGGGGGCACTCATTTCATATGCAATGAGGCCAGCAGGATAAGAGTCTTCTGTGTGGTTAACAGGATCCCAGACTCTGCAGTGAGGACAGATAGACACCTATATATTCCTGTTAATTAGGTTTACATTTCAGGCATGTTGATCTGTATAAGGTATAAGACCCAAAGACACATCTGATTTTTGTCCTCTGTCCATGTGAGCACAATGCACTGCACTGTGTGTTCTACCGAGAGCAAGGAATTGGAATTGTCTGGGGAAATACACACAATGAGCCACACTTCTTTCAGGATTACAGCAGAAATCTTGTGTTGGCCAGCTCTAGAAACCGGCATGTGTTAGCTTTGTCTTGGTTGTTGAGCTCCACAGGATGGGAACCATGGCAGCCTGATTATATTTCTTTGGAAGAGTGGTAATAAAAGAGCTCAGCTCCTTTTATTCAGTGTACTTTCTTTACATTATTATTTTTTACAGCTGAATGTCTCTTTACTGMAATGAAAATTATACTTAGGATGTAAACCTAGTCATAGTTTTTCAGTTGAAAAGTTTCAGCAAACAAATTTTTGGAGTTACTAAGGATTTTTAGATCTCTCAGGAATGTAAATATAAAAAAAAAAAAAGTCAGTGACATGAAAAAACTGTCCCTCTTCAGAAACATTAAAGTTAAATGTTCTAAAACAGATTTTAAGACTTACTGTCCTGCATGACGGGAACACTCTGGAGTTAGTTGGAAAAAGAGCAATTCTACTTTTGCATACTTGGAATAAATTTATTGCCTTTTGAAGTATGAAATACTGACTTTTACAAKGGCATGTAGTGATAAGACATGGGGTATTGGCTTTTATATGAAAGAGGGGAGGTTTATATTAGATATTGGGAAGAAATTCTTTACTGTGGGGGTGGTAAAGCACTGGAACATGTTGGCAAGATAAATTGTGACTGCCTCATCTTTGTCAGTGTTCAAAGCCAGGCTGGATGGGGTTTTAAGCAACCTGTCTAGTGGAAGGGGTCTCTGTCCATGGCAGAAGGTTGGAACTCAATTTTCTTTAAGGTCTCCTCCAACCCAAATCATTCCACYRTTATATGATTTATGGGTAGACACAAATAATTTTTTAATTATAGCCACTTGTCAAGTCCTTCCTGTCATCTGCTTCAAAGTATTCTATGGCTGGTGACAGCAACCAAAAAAGTCAGAAGATCAGGAGTATTAAACTGAGAAGGAGTCAGGCTGCATCAACAATCTGCCACCAAACCACAAGGACATCACTCTTGATTCGAGAGAGGAGGCAATGCAAGTCCCTCCATTGAACCATTGCCACAGCAAATGCTGTGACATTCAGTACCGTTTGAAAGCTGTAACATCATCTATGATCAAAGTCTGATAAAAACATACCTCTGATTTTCTCCAGRTATTTCTTCCTGTTGTTTGCTGCTGTCAGTCAGGGTATGCACTGATGTGACAACAAACCACACAGACCTGGCAGCTATTCAAGTCTCCTCTGACAAAATCGTGCTATATGTAGCAGAATCAAAGGTATTGAACTCTAACAAAACTCTTTCTGAAAACTCCTGAGATTTGCATCAGGAAACTCTGAGATCCTGAAACAGCAGCCCAAGCACTTCTCATAAACAAGAAAATACCAAAATGCTGTCAACAACTGGAATGTCACCATTCTCTGTCTCAGCCTTCTGGCCACTCGTGGCATTTCTCACCTGTCAGGCCTCACAGAACTACCCCTGCCTGCAGTCTCTGGCACTGGGATCTGTGCTGAATTAAGACACAACACCACAATGACACAAAAAGTAGTAGCAAGTTATCTAAGTGACAGTGATATGAAACCAGATGGACATTATAAACATACTCTGTAGGATCATAATAGGAAACAAAGTAAGAGATAGATTCCATAAATCAGAATTACATTGCTTCTCTTTTAACACAAAAAAATTAACCATTTTCCTCCAATTCATATTCCTCCCTTCCCGAAAAAAAAGAAGATTCTTGATCTACAGTAATCTAGTAATACAAACAGTTAGCACTTGCATAGAAATTTTCTGTTTCAAGTCATTTTGCAAATATTACTTACTTAGTTAATATTCTCCTGAGAAGGAGGTACAGGTGGTAGCATTGTCAGTGCTAAGATGYTCAAGTAATAAAATTGAGGTCATATTAAATTTTCTGCTTTCAGCTTTAAGCAGTTTATAAATAAAAACATCCCAGTTTATCCCAGGCAGTTTGAGTATCTCTGATATTTGAGTGATAAATTGACAAAAGGAAGACTTTTAAGTCATTACATTCTTGATCATATTAAATGTATAAACTTTATATTCCCTAGTCATCATCTTTATCCTACCAAGATGTTCTTGATGCAAGTCCTATAAATCTTTTAATGAGAAATATTGCCAGTAAATTCAACAGGGCTTTTCCACCATATGAGAAACAGGAAAGTTTAGGACAGCATACAAAATCAGTAGAAACTCTCTCAGCTTAGTATCTGATTTGAAAGATTTGTTTTGCATAAAGCATGAATTGGAAGCCTTATTCTGTTTTGGGGAATATTTTGATATCTATTGTCTTCCAGAGTAAAATAAAGTAGATGAACTTCTTATTCCAAACAGCAAACTCCTAAGGTCTGTATTTTACCCTGGAATCATGTTTATGCCTTTCAAATGAAGAGCATTTACACTTTTTTTTCTTTTTCCTCGATACAACAATCTTATAAAAAGTTTTTCTGGGAAGCTGACCCATGCATGGGGTGTTGCACCCCTCAATGACAACCATGACATCAATGAAGTGGAGCAGATTTCTGACTGCAGCAAATGGTAAGCATATACATTTCTATGAAAATTAGAGGCATATTTTCTGAAAACATGACCTTTGTCGTTTTCTCTTTCASAGCTGAAATATGCTAAAATGTCACTTCAAATTGTTATTTGCCCTATGGTTTTAATAAATCCTTACAAAGAAATTAGGCAGCCTACACACTGACTCATGACTAGCTTTTTCCATTTATTTTTCCACAGATGCCCAACGGTGTTAAATAAAGAGTGTTCTTCCTTCTCTCAGCATAATTTTCCATATGCAAAAATTCTGTGTTTTATAGGAGATGCTTCTTATGAAATAAATCTCACCATGATATATCTAAAAAAAATAATAAACCTGAAGCCTAAACTCTATGCAGTAATAAGATTTTAATGGAGGTTATAAAGCTTGTGTGCAGTCAGCAGAGAAATTACTAAAGRTTGATTTGGATAAATTCTAGAATGAGCTTTAAAAAAAAAATAAAATTACTGTTTCCTTGATATTAGCTATAGACTACACCATGCTTGGCCAAACAGACTTCAGTTTGTCAACAGAAATCAGAGCTGGAAGTAAGAATGTGACAACAAATCCCATTGTAAGTGAGAGCTTGGTGGAAAGGCAACAGATTAAAGAAACAGAGTGCATATCCATGAGGAGGARTAATTTTCCTCTTTTGCAAAGAATCTGATAGATATTTAGAGTGACGTGGAAGAGAAAGACCAAGAATGTTAAACTACCTGCATGGTCATTTTCCATATCAGGAAACTTTCAGACGAACTGCCAAACTAAATCTCTATTTCATCCAGCCCACAGTCTGCAGAGCCAGCCAAAATATAAAACATCACCTTCATTAAGAATTCACAGGCTTAAGAGACACATTATTCTTACTTTTCTTCTTGTTTTTTTTCCTTAATATGGATTTACAGTTATTGTTGAAAATGTTTTGGAAATTGTCCTCAGCRTTTTCTTTTTATGAAATATCATTTGTGATAAATTATAGTGACTTAAAATTTTCAATGATTTAAATTAATTTCTCAGTGGCTTTAGAGAAATTAAAAATCTTAGATAATTTGGAAAACCCTTAAGAAAAAACAAAAGTCGTTTTTGAAAACCTTTTCTCAGAACAAAGGGTCAGAAATTGCTTTGGGTYTGCATGGCCAGGTTTTGGTAGCAGGGGGGACTGCAGGGGTGGCTTCTGTGAGAARCYKCTGGAAGCTTTCTCCATGTCTGGCAGACCCAATCACAGGAGGCTCCCAGATGGATGTGCCACTGGCCAGGGATGGGCCAGCTGGAATGGTGGTAACACCTCTGATAACAGATTTGAGAAAGAAAAGAAAGTTGCTGCACAGATGTAATTGTTGCCAAAGAAAAGCAGGATGAGAAAATGGGACAGGAACCGCCCTGCAGATACCAAGGTCAGTGCAGAAGGAGGGGTAGGAGGTGCTCCAGGCACCAAAGCAAATTCCCCTGCACCCCTGGTGCAGCCCTTGGTGAGGCTGCTGTGCCTCTGCAGCCCCTGGAGACCCATGGGAGAGCAGAGATCCACCCCCAGCCTGGGGAGGATCCCACACTGGAGCAGGTGGATGCCTGAGAGGAGGCTGTGAACCCATGGAAGACCTGTGGTGAAGCAGAGTCTTGGCAGACATCTGCAGATCCATGGAGAGCAGAGCCCAYRCTGGAGCAGGTTTCCTGGTRGGATTTGTACCCTGTGGGTGACTGGAGCAGCAGTGATCTCTCTCTGTCCTTATCTTAGCACATGAACCTTTCATCACCTTTTCTCTCCCCTGTCCAGCTGTGGAGAGCAATGAYAGAKGCAYGKTGGTGGGTGTCTGGCATCCAGCCAGGGCCAACACACTACAATGCAATTGGATAGCTTCCCATATATATTAAAAAAATCTTGTCAATCTTGCCAGTCACAGCATTAGACTCAAAAACATKATTAAAAACCATATTTTCTCCTTTTGTACAGTGAACCCCTATTCTCAGTTCATTAATTTTGCATAAATAACTCTGGCCTACTTTCACCAAGACCCTTCATAAAGTATTTCCTCAATTTCTTAAAACAATCCCTGGAAAAGAGACCACTCATTTGGCATTCAGGAACTTAAGTTCTTAAGTTAACTAAAGTTTCTTCTGGACAGGAAATTGTTCTTTTTTTATAACGTTCAAGATCTTTTCAGGGAAAAAAATGTGTAGGTTTATATGCCTCCTACCGGTACCGAAATATTTTTTGGTACAAGGAGTCAAACCCCTTCCCACACCTCACTCCCTTCTTTGAACCTGCATAGCTTGTTCCAGCTCTTAGACCATGACTGCATCGTCAGGTTATTTGTGGGGTTATATCCAGCCACACGTATTTTCAACCATATGCTGASTAAATGGGCTGACTCAACCATGTTTGTATGGTGCTAAAGTGGATCTACAATCTCTAAATGTAAGTTGCTTCTCCCTTTGTATCTGTCCCCACACAGATGCACACACACCCAGCATCATCTGCTTGGTCTGCTGATCAGCCAGCACTCCTGACACCTAAATAAATACTTGTGATGTGCTGTATCAAGCCTCTGCCTTCTCCAGACAGGGATTTACATGAAGGAAGCAAAAAGAATACATACGTGTCATGTCTCACATACAAAAACTCCCTTATTTCACATGCTTTGAGCACAGAGCAGAAGAAAGGAACATCAGGTGTAAAATACCATGCATTCACCTCAGGGTCCTGGATTGCTGCACTGATACAGCAATGTCTCAAGGTGTTTTGTACAGGGTACAAAAAGCAGCAAGACAAAAAGGATTTGGGACTAATCCCAAGCTCATATAGAGCACAGTTTCACCAGTCCTCAACAATGAATAATAAATATGTAATATAAAATACTTATCAACTGTTTTGCAAATTGCTTTTTCAGTTCTGGGGTCRGTTTTAGGAATCAGCTGGTGACCCCACTGCAGTACTTCCATGTCTCTCTAAAGGTGAATGAACCTTAAAACCAAAATAGCACCAGCTATGATATTCAAGTTACAAATGAGTGGAAAACAGGAAGAGGAAACAGAAGTCAGTTTTTTACTTATAATAAATATCATGTCTGTATCATGATATTATGCACAYCCATGCACTAAAGTCATAAATTCCCTAGGTGATCCAGGAGCTGGTCATCCAGAGGGATGAGCGCATGGACTGGTTTGAGATGAAGAACCAGCCTGATGTTTGCTGATTGACGGAACTGTCACAACTCAGCATTGGCATGGGTGGCCATTTCAGACCCTGCTGGAGATTCCCTGGGCAGCTCCTGCTGTGTCCAGCCCACASTGCACACTTGAAGCAGGAGTTATCCTGGGTGGACAGCCTGTCCCTTCTCTCCAGCCACACCTTTACGTGGTCCTTGCTTCAGGAGAGATCATGTTTGGCACCACTGAGACATCTGTAAACAGCCAATAATGACTGTCCTTGTACAAATGGTGAGTTGGCTTTATCTGGAATGTTGTTGTATTTGGTGTGTGGTTAAGCCATTAAATGCATAGGAAATCAAGATTTTAAATGCATACATCTCCAATCCAGCTGGAGATGTCACTGTGGGGATCTGTGCAACAGATTCCCTTTGCCAACTGGTCAGCTACCATCCTAAGCCAAGATCTGAATAAATGAGGATTTTCTCTCTAACATTCTGCCATGATTTTCAGTGAAACAAAAGGCAATTTACATCAAAATCACTGCCACTCACAGAAGAACCCCCCCTCTGTGTTTTATGCTAGGTCTCACTGTCCTGCCTTTGAAATTTATAATTAATGGTGTGTCTTCTTCTGGAGAGATTAAAGCCAAACTACCCTGAACTATCAAACAGAGGGGGAGGAGAGGCTCAGAAGTTGGGGCTACAATAATACAACAATATAGTGACAGAAGTGTGTGAGATGGGGAAAAGGTGGCTGCAGTGAGGGGGGTCTGTGATCAAATCAGGAGGACAAGTCAACAGGTCCAATTAAAATCAGAATCAAGGAGCCCCCTGCAAAACACCTCAAACAGACACTGACTTCCCAGAAGAAGTGGGTCATTCTCCACCGAGGCTCTGCACTGCTCATCAATGCAAAGGCCAACAGCCCCCGATGAAAGCTGGCCCTAAACCCACCCAGCCAAACCCCAACAAAGCACCATGYCCTCAGCAAAACCACCATAAACCCCAAATGACAAAAACAGACCTTCTAGCCAAGGTGCTTGGAAATTCCTCCTTTTATAAGTAATATTTCCTGATTAAGATAATTAATAAGTATTTTATCTTGTTTTGTTCCTCATCTACTTTCAAGCCATCACCAAAGGCAAAATAATGATATTAATTATTCTTTGTTGCACAATCATTTACCAAGAATAACTCTTGCCACCTTTTATATCCAGTAATTTATTATAAAATCTSTCAGCAACACAATTTTCTGTGCTATTCAGATGCTTGGAGGTTTGCTGTAAAGATGGCAAATAATAAATGTCTTGCCATTTGAGACAATTCACAGAGAGAATACAGAGAGACAAGCTTATATTACCACTCCCCCTTGAAGCAATAAGAAAAAATCCATTTTCGATTTCAATATTGCTAATTCTGTAAAGGATTTTTCCTTTGTCCTGTTTGTGCAATTTCAACAAAAGCTAACAAGAGATTTTCATATAATTCAAAGCAGGTTCCTCTTCCCAAATCCTGTACCTTAAACTATTTTATTCCCTAGCTGATCACCAGTGGCAGAGATCCTAAAATATAAAAATATCTACTGGTTTGTCTTGACTCAATGTCCAGGCAGATTGTTTTCTCACTTTTATCTCAAGATAAATAAATAAAGTTCTGATGAAAACCCAAGAAGTGTTATGGCATACTTCATGTTAAAACACTGCAAATAACCCAAATATTTAATCCATTATATTGAATAATAATTGCATATTGCTGACAAAAAAAAAATACAAGTTGCTTCATGTGGCTTTAAGTCAGGGACTGTTTAACTGATACTTGAACTACTGGATTTTTAAAAAGTGGGGCCTAATGTGAATAGTTTTTTATGTGCTGAATGCAAAAGCATTAGACTAGATATAATGTGTGTAAAAACTATTATTCTAGATTTATGGACTATAATAGCTTATAATAAATACATAACCCTGCAGGTTAATTTCTTATRTGTTTAAGAGATATAAAAAGACAATGAGAAAAGGCAATGTGTGGTGCTGGGCTTCAGTCTCTGCATGCAAATAGTAGCATTGAACTAGGATGGCAGGAGCCCAGGTGCTCAGTGCTTTTCCTCAACCATCCCTTGGGCTTTGGCCACCATGCTCCCTGCACAGATGCCACTGCCATACCCAGGGGACATGGAGAGCTACTTGCACTTATCCTCTGGACGGTCACCTGCTGCTGAASGGTGGGAAAGTAGGGTATTTATTGAGTAATTTTTTACTTCTTTCTTTCCTTCTTTAATAATTTGCCTTCTGCACACATCTATTCCCTACCTTACTCAGGGCATCAATAAGTGAACAATTTCTGGAATTTTTTTCAAAAGCCAGCACTGCTAGAGAGGGTGATRCAAAAAAAGCATCACTCAAAAGATTGAAAAATTCCCTGTGTCCCTCTCTCTCTTTGAAGTTATGTAGTAARTACCATCCTGTGACCAAGCATTAAACCTGAAAAAGTGCTGGTGTTAAAATCCTATTAGTTACTCCAGGTCATTCATGCCCCCTTCTCCAACTAGGCTACTGTTAKTTGGGGTGGAACAAATATTACGAATATCAGTCTAAATGTCTTTGACTTTCCATCAAAATCTATGTCTAGTAAAGGCTTAGGAATCCTCCTGAGTGGGGCCAGMTAAAGAGGACCATGCATCCTCAGAGGTGAGGAAAGCCTATGTTTGGGCAGCAACACAGTCCTTATTCACTCCCAAAAATTTAAAAATCTCTGTCCAGTTGTGCTTGCTTGCTTCTCATGTAGGTTCACTGCACCTGTGGGCAACCACGGTCTAGTCTCCAAACATACCTCAGACTTCTGAAACATTTCTAATAACTTATTCAGAACAATGTTGAAAAGTCAAGAGTTTCCCCTGCTCCATTTCAGCTGTCAAACTGACATTCAAACTTGCTCAGCACAAGGAGCAGAACACTGATTTAAAATGGTGGGTTGGAAGTAAAATAAGGAGAGAGAAACATAAAGCAGAAAAACAAGAAAAAACAAAAGGAGAAACAAAAGTAAAATTAAGAGAAACAAATACTGCCAAAAGGAGAAAGAGCACAACAGCTCTGCTGTTGCTTCTCTCACATTATCTGCTGGTTTAAATTCTATTTAAAATGAATGCAATTTTAATTCAACATGGAGGAATACAGAAGAAGGCTGTGTAGCTCTAGTTCTTGTGGTCTCAGTTGTTACCTAATTTGAATCTTTCCTTGGAAAGAAAGAGGGCCCCTTCCTTTTGGCTATATTAGCAAATTTTTTGCTTGCCATTAAGAGACAGGCRTAGTTCAGAAAGGATATAATGACAYTGCAGAATGCCTTACAGCTGTCCTTAAGAAATACTCTGGTAAAGCAGTTCAGGAATCATAAACAAGGCTACAAAGCTATAAGGTCAGCTAAGAGTTCATGAGGTATAAATCTGGGAGTTTTAAAATTTTTCTGTGARGTGAAAATGTTTAGGTTTGGATTCCTTCAAGGGGAAGGTGATCCTTCATTTCTGCTCTGCACTGGTGAGATTCATCTGGAGCTCTGTGTGTAGTGCTGAGCTTCTCAATCCGAGAAAGACTCAGGTACACTGGAGTGGCAAAGGGCCGGGAAGAAGATTCAGATCTTGCAGCATCTGTCATGTAAGGAAAGAATGAAAGAGTGGGACTGTTCAGCCTGAAGAAGAGATTGGTCAGGGAGACCCTATTAATTGCATAGAAATACCTGGTGGGGTGTATAGAGARGATGGAGCTGAACTCAGTGATACCCCATGACAGGACAAGAACAAATGGGTACAAGTTGAAATACAGAAAATTTTATTTAGGCTTAAAACCCCTCTTTTTTTTCCTGTGAGGGTGGTCATGCAATGAAAGAGATTGCCCTGAAAGATTGTGAAATTTCTCTCCTTGGAAGTATTCATTACCTGACTAGATACAGCCCTGAGCTACCTTCTGTACAGAACCCTGACTTTGCATGCAGGGGTTAGAATAAGAACATCTCAGGAGGTGCCTTCCTACCTTTATCCCATTCTGTGACTCCATTAACAATCCAAATGAATAGCAAAAATCAACAATTCTCAAGAAAAKACAAGGGCCAAGATTTTTGTTACAGTCACAAAAATCTTGCAATAAAAATATGAGATAGGAATGCTGATATTGTTGATCCAACCTGACTGGAGCTGYGTTAGCTCTCTCAGACTCGCATGAGTGATTTTTGAGCACAAATTGCCTTTATATGTACGAGTTGTTTTCTAAATAAATATTTCTTACAAAATCTGGGGATAATATTAAGACAACAAGGAGCTTACCACAGCATTTGAAAGAATCGGCATGAGCCCATAGTGTATCCAGTGGGAATTTTGACTGACAATGCACATATTGAAAGTTTGAGGACTTGATATTTTGAGGTCTTTTTCAGTAGCAATCACTCAGAACTAAAAAACTGGAAAGGATTTCTTCTTGCTGGAGACCTTCATGTATATAYTTGGAAGGTAAATTTAATCTGAATTATGCTTTTATATTGCTGCCCTTTTACTTTCCTTGTTCTCCAGCCAAAATTAGGAAGGGCTAGTTGTGTTGTTTCATTACAAGGTGGGATGTTGCATATGGCATGTGCCTCAATGCCAAAACCATAAATGCTTTCCCAACTTCTGCAGGCTGAACCACAGAAATAAGCAGAAAATACCAGAGCACACTTGTGAATGTAAATACAGATGTCACCAGGCATCTCAATAATCCCACTGTGCTATCAACTTTGAAATCTGTTTATCAACACTGCGCCTTAAGTTTTTCTCAAATGCCTTATTAGCATACACACAGCCAGCATGGCAAATCAACCTCAACACAAAAACAGTTGCTCCCCAGAGTACAATAGAAATTAAAATAAGCTACCCATGTCTTTAACCACAGTGTCACATTGAGGAAATTATTTTGAGGAAGCCAACATCATTTTGATTTAAAAAGTCTCATCAGATGCCTCACCTTTACTGGTTTCTTCAATGACTTTTTAGGACAGGTTTGCTGACCCATTCTAGCTACTTTGTTGAAATGGGGTCTTTCTAGCTGTATTTTTATTAAAAGTTACATTGTGCAAGTTAATTAAGCATATTTCTGTCCCTTGATAGAGAAAATTATCTGAATATTACTGGAAAAATTGAAAGTTTAGCACAATTTTGAAAACAGTATAAGACTTTAGAACTTTCAATTTTCCCTGATTTTTGGCTTTTTTTTTTTGCAGTTAGTCAACAAACTGTATAATTAACTCATGACTTGTTATCTAAGATTCTTTTAATAATGCTTCTTCTATTTTCACAATTCATTACAAAGTGTAAGGGAAACAAACTGGGTTTTTACATTTATGTTCTTTAAAGGTACAAGAAAGTTAAATCAGTCCAGAAAAAAAAAATAAGAACATCCCGGAATTTTTAATCAAAACTTAGAGATTTTAGCCAGACCCAGAGAAATTAAAAGAAGGTCATTTGTGCTCCCAATAGTGAGAATCAGCCTCAAGGTGAAGATCAGGTATAGAAAGAGTTACCTGAAGGACTGTTTGAAATGAATCCTTTGTGTGAAAGTGAGTAAAAATGAGTGTGAGTAGATGAAATGAGATGAAGAAGAAAATCAGTGGGGTCAGAAACAAAAACGAAAACAACGTAAGAGAAAGAGACATCAGCCAGCTTCAGCAATGGGCACCACGTGCCCAGTAAAGGCACTTCTATCACTCCCTTCTCAACTGGAGAGGGGAGAGAAAATATGAAGAAAGGCTCATGGTTCAACATAAGGACAGGGAGAGATCACCCATCAGTCACTGTCAGATGGAAAACAGAACTGACTCCCCATTTTCCCTACTTTCCAYTTTCTCTCACTCCTCCCCCTCAGTGGCACAGGGGAACAAGGAAGGGGGGCTGCAGTCACTACATCCCTCATTGYCTCTGCTGCTCCTTTCTCCTCTGGGAAAAAACTCCTCACACTCCTCCCCTACCTGCAGAGTTGGGTCCCTCCCACTGGAGGCAGTCCTCCACCAACTTCTCCAACGTGAGTCCTTCCCAAAGGCTGCAGGTCCTCACAAACTCTTCCAGTGTGGATCCCTTCCATGGGGTGCAGTCCTTCAGGAACAGGCTGATCCCGAGTGGCKTCCACAGGGTCACAGCCTCCTTTGTGCTCCAGCATGGGATCCTCCAGGGGCTGCAGGGCACAGCTGCCTCTCCATGGSCTGCCCCAGGGGCTGCAGAGGAATCTCTTCTCTGGAACCTGGASCAGCTCCACCCTGCATTTCTGCACTGACCTTGGGGTCTGCAGAGCTTCTCCTCTCACATGCTCTAACTTGTCTGCCCTCCTTCAATTTGCTTTTGCACAGTTACCTTTTCCCCTTCTGCACTGCCACCATTGATGATGGGCTCAGCAGCAGTTCTCTCTTGGAGACAGATGACATTGGCTCCATTGGAGACAGGGGGAGGCTTGTAGCAGTTTCTCACAGAMACTGCTTCTGGGGCTCCCTCACCTCCAAAATCTTGCCACATAAACCCGGGCTAGCAGTGCAAGTAGGTGGGAGTGAGCACTGATGAAGTCGGAGACATCATGCACATTGGGGTGTAGTGGAAGGATAGGGACTGAGAACACCTGGATCCAGAAGTGGCAAACATAATAAAAATGTTTGCAGAACGCTAAAAAAAAAGATAGCCCATCTAAGTGGAGGCAGAAGCAAAGGTCAAATGAGAAGTCATCCTTCTCTCAAAAGCTGTGAGAGGAAATCTACAGGCTTCTGAGGCAGAGCCAGTGGAATGTCATTTGGCTACTGTCATTTAGCTATTATATGCTATCTTCCATCCCACTCCAACATATGCCAAGAGAAATTAAAGCTATTTGGAAATTAAGGATAAGTTCCGTGGGGGAAAGAGGCAATCAATGTGTAATGTGCCTAACTGGCTGTAAAATTATACACGACAACTAACATGGAGCGTGGCAGCCACAGCAGAAAATATTTCAGGAAAAGTCACTTGCAAGTTTGGAGAGGTCCAGAAATGGCAAGAAGATACCAGATACACAACTTGGCACACTGCTTGAAATGTGCATGTCACAGAATCGTGGAATTGCAGAACGGTTTGAGTAGGAAGGAACCTCAGAGGTCATCTAGTTCCAACCTCCCTGCCATGGGCAGGAACAGCTTCCACTAGATCATGCTGCTCCAAGCCCCATCCAACCTGGCATTGAACATTTCCAGGGATGGAACATCCACAGCTTCTCTGGGCAATTTGTGCCTCATTACCCCTGATAAAGACTGTAATCTAAATCTCTGCTCTTTTTGTTTAAAATCATTCCCCCTTGTTCTATTGCTACASRCCCTTGTAAAAAGCCCTTCTTTGTATTTCTTGTATGTGTCTGTCTGCAAATTTGCACAAGACTGACCTGGAAATGCTGATGGAGGTGTTGCAAAGTCAGCACAGAGCAGCAGAATCTACTCCACACATGAAGGAAGCCACAGCCATTTTGAAATAAAGAAATTGCATACCACTTGCTGTTGGAGGAGCAGTAAGTTGTTATTGTGTCATGTTGCTGCTTAAAAATAAAAAAAAAAAAAAATAAGTGTCATGGATCTATGGCCAGGTTGGTGTGTCAGGAGGTGAGGCAGATTTTGTGGTAGGGGTAACTATCATCACTGTTGTACACATGTCTAGCTCATGTCTGCTGCACATCATCTATATCAGATGCAGATTTTTAAGCCAAGTTGAGCAGTGTTTGTGACTCTGAGGCAGTAACACACAAGTAGGCAACTGTGGAGGGAGATTGCCAAGGAAAGCATTAGCTGAATGTAATTGATCTATTCCAAATAATGCCCATTTGCCAAGAGGCAAGTTTAAATACAAATGCTTCTGGTGTGYGACAACAATGGTTTTGTGACTGGTTTATTTTCCTGTCTCATAGGCAGGARCTTTCTTCCTTGTGCACGTATCAGTGCATATTTCAGGAACCTCTCACATGCTCCCACTTATCCATAGGTATGGGCTTATCTTTCATAACCTGTTTTTGGAGTCCTCTGGAGTCCTCCTTCTAATGCCTACTAACCTGCCAGGAGGTGTCTAGGATGRTTGTTTCTGTTGGAAGTCACAAGTTTGTCATGTGCTGTATTCCTTCCTCCATAAATATCAGAGGCATCCATTGTGTTTCCAGACCCTCCTTCCCCAGTAGCCATACATTTGCTTTTTCCATGCTTGTTTCCATTTTTTACCTATAAAGTCACTTACAGTTCAAACGTCTCATTTCTCTCCATAGCATCATAGAATCATAGAATTATTTAGGTTGGAAAACATCACAACTTCATCAAATCCAGCTGTAAACCTAAGTCAATAAAGGAGTCATAGCAGGATTGGGAGAGAGCTTTAAAGGCCGTCTAATCCAACTCCTCTGCTGTGGACAGGGACATCTTCAACCAGTTCAGGTTGTTCAGAACTTCATCCAACCTGACMTTGAATATTTCTGGGGTTGGGGCATCTACCACCTCTCTGGGCAACCTCTGCCRGTGTTTCATCACATTTTTTGATCCTTATATCTGATCTAAATTTGCCTTCTTTTAGATTGAAACCTTTTGTCCTATCTCAACAAGCCCCACTTGAARGCTTGTCCCCATTTTGTATACAGGGTTACTTCTGAAAGGCTGCAGTAAAGTCTCTCTGGAGCCTTTTCTCACACAGAAATATCAATAAAAAGCATGAATTTAGAAGGTGAACTGCAGCTGGGTAAACCTGAACTTTCACTCTTCTTCCTACTGAAAGACCTGTTTTTATTCTGTCTTCAAGACAGACCCTACTCAAAAATAACCTCTACAGCCATTATTATARTCCTCTGTAATCTTCTATTTCAAGACATATTAAAACATAATTTTTATTGTATTCTTACTTATATTTTTATTGTATTTTTAATAATTTATTTGTCAGGTAATGGGGATTCATAAAGGAGAAATGCAACAGAACAAAACGATTGAATGAGTGTCTGACAAGATGAGGACTGCATGTTCATACTTTCTCTGAGGTCTTTGACAATCAACATAAATCAGTTTATGTCGCTGCTCAATCACAGGAAGCCTACAGTACTGAAAGAAATATTGTGCTTTAGAACATTAATAAATAACTAAGATCTTAATTTTTCACAAATTAATAATTACAGTYAGTGGAATGATTAGATGGATATTTTATGCAAATCTGATTAAATGGACAGTGGGGGGTTCATGGTGGTTTTGTTTGCTTTGAAAAAGTGAGCAATCAGATTTCAGTTTCTTGCTCTATAGCACCTCATAGCCTGCCCTCCCACCACAAATAAATATATGTATCTCCTCATATACTTATCTGACACTGAGTTTTCATATTTTCCTTCCTTTAATTCTGTTGCTATGGAAATCTTCCCCCTTAGTGCCTGCATTGACTCAAAAGTGCTGAAAGCCTTTGAACATGCAGCACTCTACTGTTTCTTCAGGACAGTTTGGAATAATGGTAAACAAACACAAGTGAAAATCGTGTTTATAAAGAAATTCTTTCTGCTCTTCTGCTYCTTCCTAAGTTTGCATGTTTATTTTAACAAAAAAATAAACAAGCACTGTGTATATAAACCTTCTCATACCAAAGCTTCCCAAGGACCTTATTAAATGACACACAGCCTGCAAAGATTACTTGTCAAGTGCTGGGGCACAAGTGCCCCTGGAGAGCAATTGACAACTTCCCTGTAATGCCAGCTTGTTATTCTTGGTCTCTTACAGAAATGAAAAATAACATTTCAAAASTCAACACCCAGTTACTGTATTCAAACAGTACCTGACAAGCTTGCTGAATGTCCTGCAAAGAGCTGTGCATATCCTGAAGGGCACAGAGGGAGACACCAGAAGTTCCCATGTCAAGGGAACTTTTTTCCATATTCACTTTTCCCCCCAACATTTTTATCCATGAATAGCTGTTTCCAGTAGGTCTTAGAGGATGTCTGAATAGAAGAATCAGTAACATGATCAGAGAAACTTACTTTGAATAAATGGATTTTTTTCAACCTGGAACTCAAGTATCAGTTTATCAGTTGTCATTATAAAGAGTTTTCATGAAGTCTAACTCTTGCTTATGATGACACACTCACTTCCTTTCCTCATTCAATCACAGTATCTTTTACCAGAATAGCTTTAAGTACAGAAATTCTAAATTTATAAATGCCTTAAAGWTTTGATTAATTATGCAATCTACCAAGCTGTTAAGTTGGTTCCCATTGGACTACCTTCTGGTGCTTTTCACCTGTTTGGTCTCTTTTTTTGGATGAAGGGTCTGATACATTATCTAGTTCGGCACTTACCTTCATCAAAAATGAAATGAAAAAGGCATAAAAACCAAATAAATAATAACATAATATAACATTGCATATAAATAACTCAGTCAATATGAAAGTATTCTTCATGAAAATGCCATGAAAAATGCTTCACAATTGTTGTAATCACTTGAGTATGGCTTAGAACTACTTCCATTTTCAACTCATCCACTGTCATACAAGTCTCTCTCTTGTGTGAACAATTTGTGTTTCTGAATGAAATTAAAAAGATCATCAAGTCCAGCTTTTGACTAAATATCTCCATGGCCACTAAACCATACCTCAAAGTGCCAGGTCTGCTTGTTTTCTGAAGACTTCCAAGGATGGTGACTTTGCCATTTCCCTGGGAAGTCTGTTCCAATGCTTGGCTACTCTGGTAATGAAAAATATTTTTTCTAAGAATCAGTCTGAACTTCCCCTGGTGCAATTTCAGTCTGCTTCCTCTTGTCCTGTTGCCCATTACCTCAACACAAACTCTTTTCAGGTAATTGTAGAGAGCAATAGTGTCTCCCTTGAGACTTGTCTTTAACCTTTACCTGTGCCATCTTTCGGATCTCCCCTTGGCRCCATGCACACCGTTGTCATGGTAACAGTGGACTGGGGAAGGATCCCTGCTGGTGTGATCACATATGGCACCAAAGGGGTAAACAACAACAGAGGACACAGTGCATAACTTTTCCTAAATTCAGTATCACATTATTTCTCGAATAATGGGAAGACAGAATAGCTCAGTGCAAGTGGAACAAACACTGTTCTGTGCCTATTACTCTCATTTTATTATCTCCTTGATCATTTTGAAATAAGCTGCAGATAATTCAAATCCCCTTACCGATCTGAGCAGCATGTGYAGAGATGTGCTACAGAGCAAGGCAGCAAATGTGCCTTTGTACATATTTTATCGCAATCATGCCTGGAATGCCACATTCGGTTCTGGGCATCCCTGGAGAACTGTGATGGCCAGCAATGAGATATTGATGCAGAATTAATCATTGGYGGGGAATACGGGTGATTTCAGACATGTTCTAATTGATCTTTTATCCAGCTATTTCTCTTCCTTTACAGAATTCCAGGAATGAGCAGGGAGGTGGCAAGAGATGGTCTCAATTACAAATCATCTTTCCCAAATATTAAAAATGAAATAGCAGTCAGCAGAATGTATCAAACTTCCTTAATTTATTAGAAGACCTGTATTCTAGATACTCAAAATGCAATAYTGTTAATAAGAAATAACTTTCTTGATAATTAAAGGAAGATTTCTTTGTTCATTTCTTTTCATATTTCAGGAACGATGAATATTTACAGCTTTTACAGAAAGATRGTCATTACTTCCATATATCTCAGCATGAAATATGGAAAATTTCATTGATCTTGAGAAGGTGGCTTCAAAGAAAGATGACTGAATTCCCTTTGCTCYGATAAGACCTGATCCTGCTTTTCTAAAGTGAAGGTAGTTTTGTAAATCCCCTAATGGGGGCATAGTCTGTCTTTTGGACACCACTTTAAAATTCAATCGAGATAGAACACATCAGAGTTTATTGTTGCCAAGTGTATTTTCTTACTATGAAGGAACATAATTTTCTTTTCTCTTTCATAGAATTTTTTTGCACACAGAACATTCAATTTAACTTTTCAATCCATAAGCAGCTAAGTACTGTACTGCCAATTCTCAATGGGATAGTTCAGAATTGGTGATTGACTACACAGCTATAATTTAAAAAAGATTAATTCACTGGTGACCTAAATACCTACACAGTGGCAAATTGAAAAGTGTTCCTAGGCAACAAGGACCTATTGACACAATGAAAATTCCTCCTTCAGAAATTGCTACCTGAAGCGAAGCAGCAAAGAATATGTATAAGATTTGAAGGAGGGTAAGAAAAAGATGAGCAAGAAACACCATTATCTTTAAAAAAAAATCATTATGTATATTCATATGATTCTGGGTTTTAGTTTTTTTTCCCAGATATGGGAGACCTTCAGGTAATGCAAAAGAGAAGTGTTGCCACATGTGATTAGGGAAATAGCAAATATCATCAGGAGAGCAGAACTGCTTCTAGAGTGATAGGTAAAAGCAATACTGTATCAGAAATGTGGTCCTTCTCACAGAAAATTCCTCATCCCCTTGAGTTATTTAAGATCACACAGCAGTTTCTCAAGGGTGGATGTGTACAGTCTTCACAGTTCTTGCAGAAAACCAACTTTTTATTATTGCATTAGGTTTGCACTCCCTGGCATAAACATGCCGGTAGCTGACCGAACACTTAATGTGCAAAGTCATGGAAGCATCACTGGAGGAAAGAACCAGMCTATTATGAGTAGCTAAACACTTTTTATTTCTAGAATAACCCA
The DNA here is from genome assembly GCF_030028575.1 of Malurus melanocephalus. NCBI lineage: Eukaryota > Metazoa > Chordata > Aves > Passeriformes > Maluridae > Malurus > Malurus melanocephalus. The sequence goes on from NW_026623436.1 coordinate 727,012, forward strand.
TTCCTGAGCCCTCAGTGTTACCTAAAAAATGGGTGTCCCATCTCCTTCAAAAATATTTGGGGATTGAAATGCGTAATTTGTCTGGCTACTAAAATTAATGAATAGGGACACACGGCTTTTCTGTCCAGTTAAAAGATAGACCTGCTCAGACCTGCTCACTCAGACACCTTTCTGCTTCTCACAGGAAGAAATGACTGCAACACACCTCCACTTACTAACACCATGACCTGTTTGAAATACATCAGCTGTTTCTTCCTGACCCATGCACTGCCATAACAAAGTCAAATTCAGAAATAGTGYTCTCAGTCTCTGCTTGGTAAGAAATGTCCTGCTTCTCGTTCAGGTCTGAAGAAGAGCTTGGGTCTCTAAAGCTTGTGTGTTCTTCCACTTTGTTCCCCACCTCCCGTGCCTTATGAAGGGAGCAATGCACACTTCCCACCATAACCCTTTGATTTCAGATTGCTTTCTCCAAGGCCTGTCAAATGGAGTAATCTTCCTTTACAGATSTAATGCACTGAGCTGTGGAGGATGCAGGGCCTAAGCTTTCTGCTTTAATGATCTCTGCTTACAGTGTCTTTCATAATGGGAGAGTCATTCAATAGAAATTTATGGATGATCTTACTCCATAGTTGTGGCAACTGGAATCATAGAATGGGTGATGTTGGAAAGGACCTTGAAGATCATCTAGTGCCACAGAGACACCTTCTTCTCTACCAGCTTACTCACAGCCTTGTCCAACCTGATCTTGAACATATCCATGGCAAGCCACAACTTTTCTAGGTAGCCAGTTCCAGYGTCTCACCACCCTTCCCATAAAAAAAAATCTTCCTTATTTCCAGTCTAAATCTACTCTCTTTCAGTTGAAAACTGATGCCCCTGGCACAGCAGGCTTTGGTAAAAGGCCTGTATTCTCTCTTTCCTATAAGCTCCCTTTATATATTGAAAGTTCAAATTCTTGAAACAGCCTATACTAGCACCTACTTTACACTAAAATGGTGCCAAGGAATGTACTTGGGCATTCAAACCTGCTCATCTGTATTAGTAAGTCATGGACAGGTTTTCTTGGCAAAAGTCAGGAATTTTAATTTGCTCAGTACACCCTCAGCAGGCATTCTGCCCACAGCACCCTATTTTGAAGGCTAGGAGACATAACATTTTTCTTTCCTTGCCCAGAGATATTCTAAAAGACAATAAATGTGCTTTTGAAGTAGTTTCAAAACAGAAATCAGTTAATTGTAACTGGATGGACGATCACTATAAGACAAAATTACTCTTTTTTTGTATTTTTTTGTTTAGTTGCTCTTTTGGTTTTGGTTTGGGCTTTTTTTTCCCAAAGTAGCTAGATGTGTTTCCTCATCTGATAATTAGCACTGGTCATTTTGAACTTCAAATTCTGGTGTTTTTTTGTTGTTTTTTTCTTTTAAATAAAAGTTTTGTAAATATGGCAGTGTAGATCCATTTTTACCAGAACTTATAGGGAGTTTGCTCAAAGAAGAAAAGCTATTACTTGCAACCAGAAGAGATTCACACAAGTTGCTTTGAGCTGAAGATGTATGAGAAGGAGAAAATCATAAAAGAAAGATTTCCTCCAGGATAACTGATCTTTTTCCATTTTTTGACATTAGAAGTTTGACAAGATGTTTGACAGTACTAGAAAGTCWTTCCAGTTCAGGTGGCTAAAATTCACCCCCGTGTATACAAATTTCCAAAAGCATTTGTCTCCCCTTTCCAAGGATTGTATGGTGGCTGAACCTTCTGCTAAAATCAGTATATTTATCRGAAAGAAAAATGAATTTTCTGCAGTGAAAATAACTGAGGCATTTTATTCTGTCTACTAAGAACACAGGAAATTTGAGTCTTATGGAAATTTTGAAATAATTAGCAGAAGATGGAAACTATACAATCTGTTTTTAGCAAACAACATGCTAAATTTGTAAGCTTTCAGTGGTTTTACACTGACCACCAAATGAGCACAAATTTGTGGAGGAATACTCAGTTGTTAGTTCTCTTCTGAAAAGTAAAGGGAGCTTTACCATTGCTTAATACTGAAGGGCAATATTGCATACAGTATTAACAGGATTGTTTCTAGAAAATGAACTTTATTCAATCCTCGGTCATTTATGTGGAAGTCAGCGGTTACTCGTAATGCTTTTTTCAATAAAATGGTAGAAACAACATATTGCTATACAAGGGGACCACAGAAGAGCAGAATGAGGCTGTTCTTAGGTGCCGTGGACTTGTCCATCCTTTCTCTTCTGTGGAAAGTAGATCTGTTGCTTTAAACTGCATTTTTTTACAGTGCTTTGAGGATGTCCCAAGTTTCATTAAATAACTGGTATGACTTCCATACTGTTCCCTCTGAGTCTCTTGGCTTTTGCAACAATTGCCTTTATTCCCATGTTCTTGAGTTTCTCAGCTAAGATAAACGAGAAAAAAAATATTTAGACACTCAGGAAGATAGCTCACATTCATATATATGAACAGCAACCACTGCTTTTGAGCTCATATATTTACACAATCATTTAYAATCACAGTATCATAGAATCATTAAGGTTGGAAAATACCTTCAAGATCATCAAATTCAAACCTTTGACCAAATACCACTCTGCACACCAAACCACATAATTTATTGAACACTTACAGAGGTGGTGACTCCATCACTTCCCTGGGGAGCCTGTTCCAATGCCTGACCACACCTTCAGCGAAGAAGTTTTTCACTAATATCCAACCCAAACCTCCCCTGGTGCAACTTGAGGCCAYTTCCACTTGCCCAGTGCTGGAAAAGATGTSTAAGATCATCAAGGCCAACGATGCCCCTAAGTGTCCCACCTACAAATCTCTCAAATACCTCCAGAGAYGATGACTCATGTAAAATAACATTTTAATACAGTATCTACCGTCATGTTTGAATGAAGACTCAGCCATAAGTTGAAATTATCAACAGCAAATTTTGCAGAGAAAATAAAAGCTGACAGAACAAAAACCTGCTCAGGACACATCTACACCTAGATGAGCAATGTTTTTTTTAGTTTACCCTGAAGAAAAGAGGTGACTGGACTGGAGATAGGTAACTCTAGTTCATGCATCTTCTCCAGCTTCTTCATACATGAGGTTTATGCTGTGTTGACTCAGTCATTTTGAAGTGGTAAATACAATTGCCTCTGTCGAATACATCTGCTGTAATTAATAACTATATGATAACTGGTAAATGAAGTGGAATCTGAGCCTTTTTTCTCCCGCTCACCAGGGTGTCTGGTGTCACAGCGGTCTGTCTCCAGGAGATCTACAGTAATGACAGGAATTGTCTTTCTTCTCCCACCTTTTTCATGTAACTTGTAAATCTGAAGGTCAGAAACATAAAACATTAGATACTGAACAATTTATTTTTGAATTATTAATGTCTTGTCCAGTACAACAAGGTTTATGTGTTTTGTAGAGTAATAAACACTATATTTATAGGGTAAAATTAATCCTAATTTTTTTCCTATCAAAACAACTCATGTCAGAAAACATCACTGCAGCTGTTCTTTCTGGTTTTGATCTTAGAGGTGGCAATAACCTAAAGAAAAACAATATTTAAATTGTAAGGATTGATCACTGCAAGGCCCAATTATATAGAAGAAAACAGAACTACTCTTTCATTTATCTATTCATTGACTGAAAGTGCAATGAATAATTATTTAGCCTGAGAGCTTCTCTTACACAACCAATCATTCACTGCAAAGATATATCAGTCATAGCTAACCAAAGCCATGTGTCAAATAACAGCACACAGAACACAGCTGGATTTTCAAGGTGATTGATAGATTAGAAAAAACTTGAAAATCTTAATAATGTTGCATTGTAGTTATAAAAATGTATTCACTTTTCTAATCCTTTTTTAACAAAGTGCACCACCTCAAAATTCTTACACATAAAACTCTCATGCTATTGTACCACCACTAAAACGGACTTTAGGAAATACTTTTCTTTGAGATGGCACAAAGGAGAACTCGGCAAAAGTTCCCCAGAGGTTAAAAAATAAAACTTTACTGGCAAACTTTTAAAGATCAGAATTTAGCAACACATTCAATAAAAATAAATAATCTCAGAAAACATTATCTTAGCAAACTCTAACCAATCCAACCTTAAATTACCCAGATCTCAAGAAGACAAAATTAGGAGAGGAAGAGGAGAGCAAGAAGGAGAGAAAAGAAAGATACAGCTACTGCCCTTGGATCCAGTATGGTCTCAGCTGCCATAAAATCCATGGACAATAGTGGAATAACCACATTTGTCTTGGGGCAATGGTTTTTATCTGCTCTGGCCTCCTGTGGACACTTTCCCATCCCCATGTGGAGTTTCCTGTCTGATGGCCACTCTGTGCTCAACTGAGGCTCCAAGGGCAGCATGAGGGGYTTTGCTGCCCGTGTGCCGGTGATTGACAGCCAACCTGGACTAGAGGCTCCAGCAGGGATGGGTGTGGAGCRCTGCCCATCCCACTTTACCCCAGTTGTGATGGCTGGGCCCAGGCTCTTCACTATGAGCAGATTTTGGTATTTTATAAACTAAAACAAGATGCTCATTTGACCACTAACGTGATTGGGTTGGTGTTGGAGCCCACACGGCTCAGTTGGGAGGACGATAGGAGGGATCCCTAGTTATACATTTTTTTGTCATCTACAGGAATCCTTGCTTTCTTTTTATTCCATTGTCTCARTCTTTGCTGCTTCATTATTTCTGATGGATGACTAAACTACCACCTTGTATTTTTCTCTCTGTGTAAGGTTTTTTAAAATAAAGGAAGTACAGTGACACGAGCTCTCAGGTCTCCAAAGGCACTTTGCTGAGACTGGGACTGTGCAGTGATTGTGCTCAGTTTGGCTTCCTTTTKGTCTATCAGCTGTGCATAAACAGAGGGCAATTTCCAAACAGTCATTTTTCCCTGCCCCAAATTATKTTCTTATCATGCTTTATGCTAGTGCAATTCTATTGGTATTGTTTACCCCTTATGAGAGGAACACCAGATTTGGAATCTGTAAACAATATTAAAATGCTGCAATTTTCTAATGGCTCAAAACCTCTCATTAYATTAACACTTATGTTATTTAAGAAAAAAAAAACAACTTTTTTTTCTAATTTCTATTAACACATTCTCAAATGCAAACAGTTTTCACAATTTCACTTTCCAGGACAAGCTATAACAATTGTGCCAGTGGGATGGATATTCAGGTGAAAATTTTTTTTTCTTCATCTGCAGTATAGAAATTAAAGCCATGAAGCTCCTGAGTGGGTTATGAGTTTCAGATTCACAGTTTTCCCTCATCATCTAAATGCACATTAGTCCTTGAAGCAATTGCTGCTCTGACACCTTAAAGGCAGAAAAGATTGTTTAGTTTGCTCAGAGTATTCCATAATTAAAACCAATGAAGCTTTCAGTGTGAGTTATTAACTTGGTGTTAGAAACAGACATTTCTKAAACAAAAAACAATTATATCTGATGTGATTCATAAAAATTTTAAGCACGCAATATTATCTCACTACAGTAGTGTTATATTGCAATTCTGTCAATCCCAAGTGTTAAAAGATACTTTTACTCTACTTTAAGTAATACACATGAGAATCAWTTTGCTTGGTCTTTCATGAGGCATGAAATGCATTTTCATATTTTCAGACGTTGCTGTTCTAGTATTTAGAAGCAGGACACTGGAGGATGGAGTCTGAGGGATTATTCCAGCTCCTGTGGATGGACAAGGAAGACCTCAATTTCACCACTAATTCCATGCTGTGGATTACCACATCTCTGACTTGCTGCCTCTCAGCCAATGAGCACATCCTAAGACCTACTAATCAATAAGATTAATTATTTAAATTGCCACAGTTTAGTGAGAATATGTAATGTATATGTGAACATAATGGATTCTCAGCATGATGAAGAGCCAGTTCTAAGCTGTCAGAGCCTCTTTACTGGCATAATAAGTCCTGTGATCTATGACAACAAAAAAAAAAAAATTTCACAGAGTTATACTCTGCCAGGACTAGGACTCAAACCCTGTCAAATTCACCTTGCTTTTAGTTATGTAGAAGCAAATCTTTTTCAATAGCTGAAAAAAGTCATTGCTATGCTTCATTTTCATTCCCAAAATAAGAATATCACAGATAAAAGAAATCAACAGACCTGTCAGTGATGGTGAGTAGAAGAAATTGTAGATAAATCACTGAGCACAACATTTTTCTGAGCAATAGGAAGCTGATTTAAAGCAATATCTGGCCAAAGACAGTGGCTATGAATTATGTCTACTTAATGAAGCAAAGATGGCAGATTTCAATATATAGAGCAATATTATGGGATAGTTACAGTTCTGAAATGTTACAGTTGACAAGAAACACCATTTAATTACCACTAAAACTGACCTTTATTGGAAGCCACATGGCTATCTAGAATTGGATCACARTTTGAGGACAGTATAAAATTCCCAGTCCTTAGTATGAACAGGGAAAAGTGACCTGTCTGACATCATCTCCATTAACCTGCAGATATCGGACACACATGAGGAATTCAGGCTCAGAGATACTGCTCCAGGAGCACAATCTGCTTGAGACAAGTGATTTGAGCAGCAGAAACAGAAGGCTTGCATTTGCCCAAATTCACTTACCTTTTCCTCTTTTACACCAGAGACTCCTTTGGAAGAAGCAGCAAGGCCTATGCTTGTCTGAAAACATGGATGGATGGATGGATGGATGGATGGATGGATAGATGGATAGATAGATAGATAGATAGATAGATAGATAGATAGATAGATAGATAGATAGATAGATAGATAGATAGATAGATAGATAGATGTACACCTATAAATAGATATATATACCCCTATAAATATTTATAAATATATATACTTAAGTGCAAAAAGTACCTTTGTTAGGGCAAAAGCTTTAAAAATATAGAGCTAAGTTTGGCTCTGCACTGGGATAAGCAAGGGACAGAGACAAGGTCTTTGCGGCCAGGCCTCCTGTATTCACTTTTCCCAATTTCCTCTACTTCTTGCTTTTCTAAATCAATATCTATTTATTTTTTTTTTAAATCCTTGGTCATAAGTATGCTTTTCACATGGACTTTTCTTTCATGCCTCATACCCCCTCTTTTTCACTCCCAGTGTTGGGTCTCTAAAATATGATCTAGAATTGAGTCTGGGTTATTCAGGTTGGTTCATCAAGTATCATTTTTAATGAAGAGTTTTCTGGGGATTTGATTTTTCTTTATAGTTGTATCTTGGTCACAAYAGCTTCTGCTTTCTGGTAACAAAAGAGCAGAAAGCTGGGATAATGTGATCCCTGCTCCAACTTGGGAGAAACAGCAGAGTTGCATCAAGGATTAGTTTAGWCCAGGATGTTCAGCCTAGAAAAACAATGACTACAGGAACTATATCAAATCGAAAACTAACTGAAGGTAGTGAAGTAGTGCAAGAAAACAGGAAACAAAAAAAATATATTTTGTGCTCTCCAAAGCATAATATAACATTTTTCCCATCTTAGTTCCTTTCCAAGTAATGAAAACTCTCTTTCCTTGAAAATGACTGTATAATTTAAAATTCTTTCTTCTTATAAAATTTTTTCTCATTGAGACAAAAACAACAGCAAAGAATAGGGAGTTATTGTACAAAAACCTGTGTTATCCTTTTAAAAGACACCTGTGTTATCCTTTTAAAAGACAAGAACAAAATAAGGGATATCATAGCCACAAAAAAATATGTAGCAGACACAACTTCAGAAAGTCGTCGGCAGTGGCAATACAGAGTTAAGTAGAATTTAGTTCCAAAAAATGCTGTTGTCTCGTGGGTCAGGAGTCCTAATCCCTGAAAAGCCCCATCACTTTAAAAACTACTATAAACACGTAAGTCAGCCTTATAATCATTGACTGATTCTTGCACTCTGTTGAAAGAAACAATGAGATCAACCATGAAAATAGCTCCTGAAAGATTTCACGCCTGAAAAGACAAAGASAGAGAGAAGGAAAGAAGCAAACTTTGTGTTTGCTTTTCCACCCAACTTTGCAGGAGTTCAGGGTTCAGATATATGGTGCAGTATGTGCTATCAGTAAAATGACAGCTACTCTTTCACCCTTGGGCAGAAAATGTGGAAATGTACTTGTTTATAAGCCAAATTCTAAAAATAACAAGTGTTTCTTTTGACATGGCAGAATAGTGTGACTCATGCATCATTCTGACATAAACATGACATCTGCTGCAGTCATGTCATTATGTCCAAATGCTGGAGTCAGATGCAGTTTGACCATTTTCAAAATTACTTATCAATCTATCAAAATTATTTAAGCATCACTAGGAAAAATAACAGCAATCTGGAGATAATTTCCCAAATATTAGGCACCAGTTTTATTAGGAACTGAAATCTGAACTATTAATTCAATCAATGAAAGTCATAAATGTGTTAAAAACAACCCACAATCACTCATGTCATGCTGTTATGTAAACTTAAATGCCTGAGCAACTTAATAGCTTATTTAATGGTTAATGTACTGAAGTGCACAGAGCACCTATTACTGTCATAAATTAACTACAGGACCCTGAGTGAGCATTGAGCAGCCTCTTTGCTTAACAGGTCCATCTRTGAAATGGAGGTGATGACAATGCTTTCTGTGAGTCCCATGTCTTCCCTTCTAAGCATGAACTTTCACCATTAGCTTGCCAGAACTTAGCTCTCTAAGATGACTGTGAGTAGTTACAGCTAATTGCCCGAGATTGCTTTGTAGTGAATGGAAAGAGATAGGTACTTTCAGGGACAGCTTTCTGAGAAAAGGAGATGAATCAGCTTCTGGAAGGATSTCCAGATGGTGAGTAAACGGGTCGAGGTGAGCAGTTGGGACCTGTATTTTTTTTTTCAGCTACACTGAAAATTTCCATCAACTCTGGCAGCCTGGGAGCATGAGGGCCAAAGCAGGCCAGGGTCAGGGGGAAGGGATTCCCTCTCACAGGGAGGGAGACCCTTTCTGGCCAGAGGAGTAAGCGTGAGASATGYAGGGTCTGTCTGCCRTTGTTTTTCATTGCTTTTCATGTCACCTATTGSTGAGCATTTTGCATGTAAATCACCCTGTCTTCACATACTTTTTAAATTAATACTGTTGCTGTTTGTTTCCTTAGCTCATTGATGTTTCCAGTAAACTCTTTTTATCTTAACCCTGGTTTCTGCCTTTTGTGTCTCCAACCACAGGGCGAGTAGGGATCAGCTTGTGGCTTTATTTTTAGTSGGATTATTAAATTGGGGGACCATTCCTACACCATGGCATTCATCCCAATGAACAAAAGTGTAGATGYGCTAAGCAGAGCATGTTTTATTACAGTACCAAGACTCTTATTACTGCCAGCTCATTGCCAGTGTATCAGTGCCTGCTGCAGAGCTCTAAATAAGGTAAGAAGGAATGAAAAGGCCATGAAATGAAGGGCTTTTGTGTGCAGGTGAAGCCTGAGAGGTGTCCTGTGCTCCTCCCCAGTGACAACTCAGAAGTTTGGGTCCTCAGACGCAACTTTTATACAAGTAGCCTCAAAAAGGGGATGAGGGAAGGGCAGCCTGAAACAGAAAGACTAAAATCTGCTGTATTCCTAAGGAGACATTTAGGAGAGCTGACTATATGATGCACTGTCTGGGCCTCTTTTGTGTGAGCTACTGCCCAAAATAATAAGGTGGAATTCTTCAAAGGACTCTCCAAGCTTTTCCAGAACTCTTGTAAAGCTCTTCTAAATTCACTTTCAGAGCCTGTGAGATGAAAAAAAAAAAAACCACATTGAAAAAGGAAAGTCCTCTCAGGTCACAAAGCAGATCAAGAAGTGTTTTAGGAAAATAAAAACAAGCAGTCTCCTTAGTTGCATCACCTACATACTGATCCTTATCAAATATTTCCTTCATATTGATGCTGAAGTGACGGTTAATTTTGTATTTAAGGAAGCAAATCATTCACCATGGGATCATTCTGTGAAGTTCTCAAAGAGTCATATAACAAAAYTATTTAGCTGGGATCTGTCTTTAGCCATCATCCATGATGACATAATACATCAACACAGCTTTTTTGGGTAACACAGCATTTTTAATTTACATTTTGGGTATGAATTTATGATAAGTAAATACCCCAAASCCCTCCTTCAAACAAYSRTATAGATGACTTTCTGAAAGCCAGACACGAGGAAGAGCACCTCTCAGTCCCATTCCTAATCTGAGAAGCTTGATGCATTCAGGAAAAATTTTCACTGTAGAGGTGTCAAAACAATAACAACAACAAACAAACAAAAAACCCAGAACGCAGCAAATAAATTCAAGGCCAAAAAAAAAGGTGCTTACACTCTTCCACACTACTGTATCTTATTAAATTTTCCAGATGATGTGTTTTTATGCTCTCTTTTATGGGAAAAATAATGTACTTTCTTATTAAATCCATGCCAGTTTTTGTGCCAGGCACACAGCTCCTTTCAAGATGTCTAGTTCACCAAGGTAAACATCAAGGTTATTTCCATCATCTCCTGGAGTTTTCTGTCTGATGGAAATTGTGCAGCTCCACACAGGGTCTAGATTAGGAGCATTATGGAGAGAGTATGGCTATTGCAAAAATGGACTGATAAAARTTTCAGGTCTGAAAGATGATGGAAGCAAGGAAAAAAGTGATGATTACAGATGGTTTGGAGTACAATAGAGCTGGGACCCACAGAACATATTTATGYGGATCTGGGGTACAAACCCAGGRCCTGTGTTCAACAAGGATGGCAGAAATATAAGGCCACGTGGGCAATGAAATTTTAAATCTGCAGCCATTGTAGACTTGCACTTCTTTCCGTTGTCTGAAGTGTCTCCAAGGACAGTATTTCATCACTGTCATTATTTGTGTTGGGACTTTGTTCACCTTATCTAAAATATTAATAACTAACAAATGATCCTGAGAATCCTTGGGTCTGAGGTGTTAATTGAGATGCTGAAATGAAATCTCATCATCTAATAACAATGCACAGGGAAGCCTGCTGTCTCCACGCAGGTTCTTCTAACAAAAGCAAAGAAATCATTCTCTGTTCCTACACAAGCATTTACTGTTCTATATTTTTTGACACATAAACGCAGTGGGATTTGGTGCTAGGAAAAAAGTATTGTCATGCCCCATACTTGGAAAATATCATACTCTTTCCAATCCTTTACATTTTATCAAACAACAACATTTTTCAATTTCCTTTATCTAATTTATAAGAAGAGTTCCTTAAAATAAAATTACTGGCATTGATTTGCTTGCAACCCACTGTTAACATGATTTGCTTCATTAGAAATGATTAGCAGAAGTCCAATYGTTGCTCAGTAAGCAATAAAATCTAATTTATCACTTCAATAATACTACTTTGCAGGGTGCCAAACAGTGGGAAATTTTTAAATCGGGAGAGAAAGAACACATTTTCCTCATATAGATAATGACTGAAACTTTTGATGTAAWTTCTGTAGAAAAGAAAAACATAAAAATACACTTGAATTAGAGTGCAGTTGTAATGAATAAGTATCCCTGATGTCTTTTGTCTTTGATGATTATTGGTCTTTTAAGATTGCAGATATTGAAGAAAAGTGCTTGTCTTTTATTTATGGACCAAACTACTGGGAGATATTTCTCAGCAGATCATCCCAATAATCTGAACATCAAAAGAAACATTCACATTTGAAATAAATCTCCTGTGCACCCATATCTAGTCTAGGAGCATCTCTCTTCTCATTTTTCTGATATGAGTTTCATGAGGATGAATAAAGTTTATGATTTTTCAGCAATTAACTTAAAAATAGGGGGGAAAGGAAAACAAGAACAGGTACTGGAAACTATTGCCAGAAATTAAAAAATTCCAAACTTCTTGTTTGCTACTGAAAGGGAAACATGACTCCTACTGGAATCAGAAGTGGTYATTGTAAACAAGGCTTTGCTACTCTGCTAATCAGAATATAGTTTTCATTTCATGGAAAGGCTAGGATTCATTCACCTAGGATTTATTTGAAGTGGAGAGTTTTATTGCTATGAGTGTGCTGGTTTGTTTGAAGAGGCACCAGTCTCTCAGCATGGAATAAGGTACTTATCCTCATACACTTTGGTTCAATTTATTGATATTTTCATGCAGCCAAGCACTGGAAGAAGCAAAATGTATCAGTTGCCAATGTATTGCATTTCTATCTCCTAAACCACATACCACTGCTGTCTAATCCTATGAGTCACTATAACTGCCATCAAGTTTAGAGATGGTAGTTTTTATGTAAAAGGTTATTATTTCTTTGAGTTTTCCCATTTGTCACTGATTTTCAAAGATATATTGAGCTGCAATTCATGAAAAAGGGGTAGGGTAAAATGAGCACTTTTTGACCTTCCTTCCCAAATGTGTCAGGATCTGTAATAAAGCAAAGAGCRAACAAGCTTTGCCATTACAGAAAAACTGAGGGTGCAGGGGTTGCCTCTGACAAGGCACTCGGAGACAGAAGAGTGAGGGATGCATCAATAGGGAGAGGGAAGAAAGGAAGGAAAGAAGCAGAGCTCGTCTAATCTTCCTTCTCCATTTCCTTCCATATCCTCTGCTCTGGTCAGAAGATGTCTTTCAGAACTTGAATATTATTTAAAAAAAAACAAAAAGAACATCTGATAAGAGGGAATTCTGGAACAGGTCAAGCAGCACCAGCGTAGTTTCGTTAGAAACCAGACTTAAAGACAAACTGTTGGAAACGCTCCTGAGACCCAGGCTGGGGAAGAGGAGCAGGAAGAAATAATTGGGGTGAAGGGAACCTCTTTGCTGTGAAAACTTCTACCCAAATTAGAGAATCAAAAGCCTGAAGATAATAACAAAACCCTTCACTCCCACTGACTGCCCTTTGACTGGTTAACACAGTGCATTGCTGCTTGAAAAATTTAGTCCTTAACTTGAAAGCCTTKGTCCTGAGAGCAAGATTTTAAAATAAGAATAAATCTGCCCAGGAAATCCAGCCTTCTGTGTAGCTCGGGGAGTGGGTAGTGATTGTTCTTTGATGTTCAGTATCTTGGAAGGCAACTTAGATCACATTTGTCCTTCTTCCTGCCTGTGGCATTGGCTTCTAAGAGAGTTGGCCTGCTTAAATTTTAGCTTTGAATTAAGAAGTTCAGTAAAGGAGCATTAAAATTTGTTCCCAATCTGACTTTGAAAGTCAGTGTTCAGCTTCAAAAGGAAATCTAGCTGCCCATGAATGCTGCCAAGCCAAACAGCTAGGCAGATGCTGAAAGGAGAAAAAAGGCACTTTAGCTTCTTTTTCTGGATAGGGAGAGAAGACAGGAGGAATCAAATAAGAATGTGAAAAAGGGAACAAAAATTTGTGAGGAAATATGAAAAAAAAAATAAAAGGGGAAAAGAAATGAGAGGAAAGAGAGCTGCTGTGATAAACACAAAATGAGCTGCAAAACAATCATAAAAAAAAGAAGTTAAGAAGGTACACTCAGGTATCCCCTTAGAGGCACAATACATCAAACTGCCCTTCACAACAGTAATTTGGTTCTTCTTTGTGGAAGGCTGCAGTAAAGTGAGAGCCAAGTGAATAATTTTTTACCATTTTCTCTTGTTCTTCAGACAGTTCTTGCCCTGCTCTCCTCTTGCCACTGAAACATTGCACGATACTTTGGTAGAAGRCTGGCTATTTATTGCCTCCCAAGGGATTTGTTAACGTAAATTTTAACCCAAAATACTCTGAATGACCTACTCCTCACCCAGAAAACCAACTTCTCCAAATGTGCCATAAGCTGGATGTGTTCTCCAAACCATGAGATGGACACCTCACATTTGGTAACAGCTTGTCCTTTTTGAGGGTCAYCCTTCTGCTGACAGCAGGGAGCACTGCAGAACATTTGCAACAGCTGGAAGGTTCAGGTGGGAAMATCTGAGTCTGTTCTTTTCTTCTGTGTTATTCCCGATGGATGTCACTATGCAGATGGATGACTGGAAGAGTGTGAAGACATTTTGTAGTTGTGTATTTAATGGGTGTCTGTRCTGTCAGAAGAAATCAATACATTAGGCATTTCATCTCAAATACAATACTCCAGCTGAMGATTATTCCAGCTGGGACATCACTTCTTGAATACTTGAATACTTATCTATTTCAAGATACTTTTGAGAAACACAGAACTAGCGCAGACTCAGGATTTTTCATCCAAATTCTGACTGTGTAGTCTCATCCCTTCATGTCAACACACAATAAGACCTAAAATTAAAATTGTGAAAGCCCTGATGGTTATTATAGGTACCCAATGTGGCATTGCCTGAGCCACTTCAAGCATGAAAGAAGCACATTAGATGGAGACAGCACCCAATGAACACAACRGCATCACTTCTTGACCCCAATTGATACATAAATTCAGTGCCCAGTTGTCAGTGACCTGTGTGGGTCAGTTTTAACTTGTGTTCCTGCTCTCCTCCCTGTGTATGCATACTCGTGAGCTACGTAGCATAATTTTAAATCATCCTATCTTGGGGACTATTTAGGAATAGTCAGAAAAACACTACAGAGGATTTTCAGACAGAAGCAGGAATTGCCCTGTTTTGGCTCTGCTGTAATTGTCCAAGCCTGACTTTGCAGAAGTTTCCCTGAAGGACAAGGTGTAGCTAAATCACTGRAACAGAAAGAAAACTAGAAATGGTGCCTCTCCTTACAGTGAAAATGAAAGAGAGACTAATTGTTCTCAGGGGAACAGGGAACTGAACACAGTTTAGGAGAAAGGAGAATTAGTGACAAATAATKCTCCCATACTCTTCCACCACAGGGCAGCATTGGCAACACAGAAGTATCCATACACAGTGTGTGGTGACAGGTGATCACCCTGTGAGCCAATGGTCAAATCAGTTTTAACTATAAGGTGTCAAGGAAAAAGTGATATGCTATGGTAAATAACTATAGAAAATCATCTACCCATGCACAAAAAATATATATATATWTTTTTTTAGTTTTAAAAATTTTGTGGAAAAARAAGATATTTTTATTTTAAATATTTGTCTTGTCTCAAGAAAAATCTATTTTTTTCATTTGAAGCTAAATTAAAATATAGACATAACATATTTTATGGTATTTTTTGGCAATAGACAAGCTAAAACATTTCAACATGAACATTTTGTAACTTCTGCTATGCAATACTCAAATGTAAAATCAGTGAGTAATTAAATATAGGAATTTCTGCATTAAAAAGCTGTGACAATGGTAGATACGGAAAAATTACAGTTGGTTTTTTTTTTTTTCCTTAACAAAATAGAGTATTAAAACATTATTGTGTTTTGCAATACAGAATGACTGAAATGTAATTATCTTCTATGAACCTTTCAAATCTCTCTTTTCATACTTCATCCCAGTACTTTTCCACTTGTTATTTTTTTTATAGAACCACATTAATGGAGCCCCAATTATTTTTAATCATCATTATCATCTGAATAATTTACCTAAAATCTTTCAGTCTTACTTTCCTGTTCAGACTATTTATAAAGGGTATGCAAATGCTCTGGGAATTGAAGAAATACACCAAGTGCTAAGAGCTAAGCACAAATGTCTCCTAACTGTGTGTACAAACACAAAAATTACAGACATTTGAGGAAATATGTTCTTCAAGTAATTCATTCACAGGGAATCTCTACCTTGCAGATGATAAAACAGGTGAAAATGTAGAGGGCTTTWTGCCTTTTTGCTCATTTTCACTCTTGCACACTTTACCCCAAGGACTGAATACCTGGTCCCTGTCTCCTGTTCCATAAAGGCAAGGAATTCAAAAGACAGGGAGATGATAGAACATCATCCACATCGCTTCCTCTCCCAATGACATGGAAATCTCTCAGCACTGCAAGCCTGCTGTAATATTTCCCATGGGAAGATATTGATGGAGTCAGAAACGGAGCTGCAGAATTTTCATGTTGCCAGGAGATGTGCTTTGCACTGCTGTGGCTCCTTATTTTCTTCATCTTTTCCCTGCAAGTACTATTATCATCAAGAAATTAATGTTGATTTTAAGTTCAAAATAAAATACATTGATTGCCAGCCTGAAAACTGAGGTGGAGAAGTAAAAGAGTTTTTTGGCTTCACCTTGCCCAGAAAGAGATGGATGTCAAATATGGTGATGTCTGAAACATTACCTTGACAAGTGTTTGCAGGGAAATCAGAATTTCAGCTGGACTGTGTAATCCTGCAGGCAGACCTGATAGGAAAAAGCAGAAAAATAGGAACCTCTCAGGACTGCAGAGAGCTGTGAAATCACTATAGAAAAGGACTGACTCACTCACACTCCCAAATGCTGGAGATAAAAAATACTATTTGCCACAACCCACAGAGCCTAATGCCTTCACTTCTAGCAGGGAGCAAACATTTTCTGCACGAGAGAGGTGCAAAGTTTGAGGTTTGCATTAGGGTCAGGGAAGAAAACATCCAAAGCCCCCTGGAAATGACAAATAATAGCCACAGTAGCCCACAAGGGCATTATTTTACATRCCAAGTCAGGAACTTTCTGTCAAAGCTGGCACAAAATGCAAGGGCCTGAGCAAGGCAGGAAAGGCACAACAACATCAAACATGCTTGTTGTCTCTCTTACAGGAGAGCAAAGCTCATTTCTTTGAATAATATTACCAGACCAGATCATTCTCAACCTTCATTTTAAAATCCAGCTAACTTCTTGAACCAAAAGAGCATTTGGTAAAACAGAAAAAATGCAGAAGTAAAAACACAAAATAATTCTCTCCTTTGTGTGCTAAAAAAACATGTTAAATAAAATTNAAAAAAAAAAAAAAAAAAAAAAAAAAAAAAAAAAAAAAAAAAAAAAAGGTAATAGGATTCAAGATTCCCCTGATTAAGAAACAGTGACACATAAAGCCTCTTTTTTATAAACAAGCCCCAGGCCTACTCGAACTACTGCATTTGGAAACTTCAACCTGTCATCTTTGCCATCAATTTACAAAGAGTTATTATTGACAGCCCAACTGAMGAACTCTTCTCTTTTTTCCCTAGCATAACTTCTACTTTTACCTTGATTACAATTTTGAGGGCAAGTACCAGCACAGACAGGCAACTGTAATGATAAATAATCACAAATTTCAAACTGAAGATCTAAAAAGACCCATCAACTTGGTCTCAGAAGAAGTTATTGGATAAAGATACAGCCATAATTCTCCAAGACAGTTATTCTGAAATTTGAAATTTTATAGACATGATGAAYGCAATGAAAATACACTTAGAAAACTTAAAGTCCACTGTTTTCAGAGCCTTTGAGGACTAGACAACTAACTTATACTTAAGAAAGYTTCATTATAACTATGCTGTTAAGACATGAAAATAATTGTACGTTTTTCATCATATGGGATTTACATGTTGAAACAACCTGTCAGGATTAAATCTGATTCAGGAATAAATGCATCATGCATGATGTGTGAAAAAAAAAAAAACCAAAAAAAACTTCACATCTAGTCAGCAGAGATGGCCATCAATTTTCAGGGTTSACTCTTCATTACAAGAGTTCTGCTGTTGTTCTAATATATGTTTTATTTGTAAATAACCCACAAATTTCACATGTGCCACCACATTACATCTTATTTGAGTCAAACAACMAACAATGCTGAATGCCAGTCCCTGGAAGGGAAACAGGCAGAAAATAGGAAATGACAGAGGGGTAATTCTGTCCATTCCTCTATTTGCTCCCCTTCTTTGTGCTCATTAAAGCTCTGTCTTACAGTAAGAAATATGTAATATTAATGTTGCAAATGCTTCATATTATTAGTAAGTACAGAATAGATAAATCTTTTTGAAGGCCYGTTGTGAGGAATTTTTTTGTGTGTTATTCAGGCTTCTGGTCAGGCTTCAAAATATCTTTTCTGTCCTTTGACAATGGTGGAAAGTTGTCCTTCAAGCTAATAAATCRCACAACCACAAGCACAGGGAAGGAGCATGTGCTCTCTGGTAGATATTCCTATTCAGCATGACACTTCAAGTAGGTTACTTTATGCAGCACAAAAATGACCTTGGATTATTACTTTGACTCATATTTTATGTTGTCAGCCTGCAGAATTTTAATTAGAATTGAGAGTTCAGGAAATCACTATATTCAATCCATCGACTTCTTACAACCCTGAAAATTATTGTAATTTAAGCAGTATCAGAACAGGAAGAGCGGGGTTTAGGTATCCTTTTCAGGAAGTTAGGTCCACGTTATTTATAACAGGCAAGGGGATACTTGTAATTAATTTTCCTCTCAAAGTATTCACTTCTGACTAAAGTCCTTAAGAAGCTGAAAAGCCTTATACAGCTGCCACTGCAAAAATAGAATGGCTATAGAATTAATAGGGCAAAYGTTCCGTCCCTTTTCTGTCCACAGRSCTGAATGAGTCCCAATCTTTCCTGTTTTGGGACTCAAATCTGCACTTGGTTTAACATTACATTTTGTAGAGGCTG
Organism: Malurus melanocephalus; assembly: GCF_030028575.1. NCBI lineage: Eukaryota > Metazoa > Chordata > Aves > Passeriformes > Maluridae > Malurus > Malurus melanocephalus. The sequence goes on from NW_026623436.1 coordinate 745,435, forward strand.
GAAGGCAATGGCAGAGCCTTTTCTTTCTTGATACAATTGTTTTCAATTTTACAGTATTTTGCAATAAGCAATCCCAATAAACTCCCATCCTCTCAGATAGAAGTTGGTGTGAGTTTTACAAGAGTTCTTTTATATCTTCTAGTATGTTCCACAGAAATTCAAGCTTTATTATCAGAGCAGTTATGCTGCTATTCCCAGATTCTGTGCTTGACAAAGACTGTGGTCAGCTGTGGTAAGAAACCCTGCAGGCAGCCAGCAGTGAAGAGTATGCACCAGGGACTCTGACCGCTGAAAAATCAAAAATCAAGACATGCCTCATTAGTATCCTGYGCTTATTCCAACTTTGTCTCCTCTCTGCATAAACCCTGCAATGAGTAGGCCTGGCCTTCTCATGCTTCCTTTAAAAAGCATGATCTTRTTCTCTATTATAATAATTCTGAATAACATTATAATCCTGAAAAACAATGAGATTTTACTTTTAAAAAACCACCTTACTCTTCTCTGACTTTTAGCTTGAGCAATATCATATAATAATGAGTTCTAGAGATGACTTGCAAGTTGTGGGAGAAATCAGTACTGTTTGTCAGTTTCTCACCAACTTTTTAATAACATCATGCCATGACTGGTTTCAACCATCTATACCAAAGATGTATTTCTGAATGTACATGACACTGTGTTTGGTTTCCTCTCCTTTTAGACACACCTCTCTATTGTTAGACACACAATAATATTTTTCCTTAAATCAAGAATAAACCCAAAATTTCCTGCAACAGGAAATGAAGCTAAAATAATCATCTTCTGCAGCTACTGGGAATTTCTAATTCCAGTCCAAAGGTGCTCTTTTTCAGGGCACATGAAGCAATTAACAAAATAATAGCAAAAGAGGAACAATGAAGGATGATTGTGTGTGTCTTCTGACAGAAAGTCATTCACAAGATTGTGCTAGAGCACTCAGCTCTAGCCAGACTCATCTCTTTGTTTTATTAACAAAGACATGCAAATAAAGAGGAAAATGTTTGTTARAGGTACAGATTACTACAACAAACCAGGTCAGTATTTCTACATTATTTGTCTTCCAAATGGTGTCTAAAAATATCCTTTTGCTTCTTTTTTCATGTATGTATATTGTTGTGTGGTGTTGTAACTCATTCAAAGGGTTTTGTCAAAGAAAAGTTTTGTTAATCTTGAMGTTTCAATCTATTTTTTGTTCCACAAGAAAAATAAACTTTTATTTCATCTTTTAACTGCTTTCTTGCAGSCATTACAGCAATATTACAAATTAATTTGCTTTTTCATTGCCTCAGGAACTAGGTAAGTACYGTTAAAGTTTCAGTTCTGCCTACACTCAAAAAGTGTGTAAGGCTGGAAAGATAAGGGCAGGCAAGATATTAACAGTCCACTGATCATTATTCTGCAAGACTGCAAGAAATGGTGGGAAAATAGAAAGTGGTCATTTTGACATTAATTGACATCAATTTGAGAACACTTGGATCAAAAGAAACTACTTGAAAAGCATTCATAGGAACAGCCAGACTTGTTTCTTCTTCTGCAAAACAAAGCAAATCTAATTTGTTCCAATTATTCAAAGCTATACAAGAGTTGGGCAAATGTTCTGGATTTGTGAAATTCTGAGACTAYATTCTAGGTTTATAAAAAACAAGCCCCATGAATTGATTTGTTAAAATGTAAATAAACTGAAACAATTGTTTTTGTCGACTGAGGCCAAATGGCAAAGTCACCAAGAGGTTGCAATCTTCAGCCACTGAACATTTGACATTTCTGGTTGTGTTTCATCCACATCTGCTTAAGGCACCACAGTCCTTTCAGCTATCCAGGATAGCTTCATCCTTGCATTCCTTCTATTATGGCAAATGAAGAGCCTTTATCTTCTGCCCAGCACAAAACTACTCTGCCCCATTCCACAAATATTGTGAAGGTACCAGGTTATTCAGAAATTAAGTTCTGCATGTCACTCTGTGTAAATTGTGTTGACAAGTATTGAGCTAATGCCATAATTCTTGGAGCACAAACCTTGTGAGGAGCAACTGAGGGAGCTGGGGGTGTTTAGTCTGGAGAAAATGCTCAGGGGTGACCTTATTGCTCTCTATAACTGCCTGAAATGAGATTGTAGCCAGGTGAGGGTCGATAACTATCATTAATAGTTCTTTTTTTTTGGTCTTCAGGAACACAGTGAAAGTGAAAAGAAAGTTMTAGAACAAAATATCACTGCAAACTTCTATGAGATTTACACAAAATCTTTTAGTGTGACCTGGGTGGGAAAATGTTACCAGATCCATTCATCCAATCAGTCTCAGTTCCTGATTCAGCAAGACATGTAAAACCACTGACTCATTCAGCAGTCTAGCTCAGAAGGAGCATGTGAGGGCCCTGTGGCTCCATCCCTGCTCAAAACAGGGCCAGATTTATCAGGGTCTTGCCTGGTCAAGGACCAAAAGAAGGACAATAATGACAACTATTTTCATAACTTGAAAACATCTTCCAGACCACAATTCCTTTCAAAGTGTTTTGTCCTTCTTATATTTCACTTCTAGATTCACTTTTTGTCCTTTTTTCTCATGTTCTGAAAATAATTCAGTATCAGAAATATCTGGCAGTGCCATCATTAACATCATTTACAATTATCTTCTTTCCCCACCTCCACTCAAATGATACACAAGGARAAATGAGAGCAATTGGTATTGTAAGCATTATTATAATGAAAAATTCACGAAGAGCTAAATCTGTTAATGAGTCAAACACCCATRTCCTAATTAAGAGTCTTTGTGTGTAACAAACTCCAAAACTGATTATCTCAGACTCCAATCTCTCGGTTGCTAGGCCATGCTACAGCACCAATGAAACAGGAATAAAGCTTCACGCGGATCTACTCCAGCCCAGGTTTCCCAGGTCTGAGGGTGTCAGAGACAGCTCTGCAGAGCCATAAACAAGGCAGCACCATAACCCCCACTTCCCTACCAGAGTGGATTCTGCATACTGTCACAGGGACTAAAGCCAACCAAACCCACAGCAGACAAAAAGAGGTGTTTGCCTTGTCCCAAACAGCAAGACAGAGTCCTCAGAAGCTAAAAGTCTCTTTTCTCCCCCTGAGGCAATTAGTCTAATTACCCAGTCCAGTATAAGGTAGATGAAGACTCTTTTGCTATCATATAAAAACTGTTCTGCTTGTATGATGTAATTAAATATTGCTGAGACACAGGGCAAGTAAGAAAGTAAGTACATCTCTTTAGTAAAGTGTTTAGAGTGATTCTCTGACCAAGGCAATGCAAAAACTCTATTCCCTCTTCAACTAAAATGCTTCTCCCACKTTATTGCTTGAGACTATATTTGGGCTGGATGTCATCTTATGATCTCTCATAATGATTCCAGCCCCTGCCTGGATTCATCCCAGCTGTAGAAGGACTGTTGCATTTACCTGAAGGGGCAAAACGCTCGTCAACAGACACAGATTGTTGTTGCTTCTACCAGTTTCTTCTATTGCCTTCCCATCTGCACSTCATTGACTTTGACCAGATGCCCTGATTGCAGGAAACCACCCAGCACACATTCGTGATGTGAAACAAACTTTCATGGCTGGCACTTTATTGATAAAAGCAAATTTACTGGGCATTTTGAATATGCAGTACTTGCCAACTATTTTGGTATTTTGTTGTGAACATCAGCTGCATTTTTTGCTAAATCTAATTCCGATTTGAAATGAGCCAAAYGAAATATATGTGATTTAGCTGAAACAATGAAAAGCTGCTTAAGCAATAACCTTGGAGGTAAGAAACAATCTATTATGAACTCTTTTTATTGTAAATTTGTATAAATGTATAATTGGCATATTTTCCAAGTACATTTTCCCATTTTCTCTAAGCCAGACATAACACTAGGTTGGTAGTACCTATTTAAGGTGTCTAAATTAAAAACAATTTTTCATATTTGTGTTCAGGAGGATTTTTCATGACTTAGAACTAGTTTCCAGACTGACTGACCTTCAATCCTAATGAGGAAATGAATGGGTTTAATTGCAAAGCGGGTATTGGGCAGATTGCATATTTAAAGTCCCTAACCCATCTGCCAAAACTGCTGCTCTCATCATGCATGAGTAGAATCAACTTTTTTTCTTCCTTTTTTTTAAATTAAATGAACTCTTCATCTAACTTTGTCAAGCATACCTCATCAAATGAGTTAACAGTCTCATGAGTTTTCATGCTTTCACCCTTCCAGTTCWCTCCCTCACCCCACTGGGKTGAGGGTGGTGTGAGCAATGAGCTGTGTGGTGCTTCAGCTCCTACTGGGATTAAACCACAGCAATATGGTATTTGTGGAAGTTCCACAAGGGTCGTGCTTTATATATGTTTCTTCACAGGCTTTTGGTGTGAAACAGTACTCTACTGTTTCAATATGWGCTACAACATCTGCTAATTGTGTTGAAAATGACACAATGGCCACAAAAGACAATAAACTGARCATCTTCTGAAGTTTTGAGTTTTTTATGGATAGGAAATTCTTTCTTCCTTTGAATTAGTTCTGTGCTCCAGTGAAGTGCAAGTGCTGCCCAATAAGAGCTTTCAAATGTTACTATAGAATAGGTTGGCAGTCATATTAAGAGCACAACTTCTCTCCCTCACCAACCATAAACACAAAGGACAATTGCACTCTTATATATCAGGAGACACTATTTGCTGGGGGAAGCCGAGGAAGCAATTTTAATCTAAGTTTCTTTTGTCTGTACTGTACTTCAAATTTTGGACCTTCAAATATAGATGGTTGTAACAGCTGTATTCATAGGGCTGAAAAATAAAGTAGATCCCACAAAAATAAATTATGTATTGTTATGGGTAAAACAGAAAAGGGTTAAAATTTGCAGCTATATTTCATTCTCTAATGGAATTAAAATTGTCTTGGGAACTTAGTAGAGCTGTAGAAGCAGTCACTTCTTTACCTGTGTAAGGGTTAAATTCTCCTGTATGACATCATAAACACCTAAGCTCTCAGTGTGTCACTCATCYTTCAGAGGTGAAGCCATTGTGTCAGAGGTGCTACAGAGGAAAATCACTCCTATACTATACTATAGTATACTATAACTGAGGGAAAATTTCCAAGCATTTCTTTCAGTCTCAAGATAAATGTACAGTAAATCCACATGGACACCCTGTGTATCACATAACATTTCCGTTCAGCTTGTTTCCCTTGCATTTAATCTGTTTGGCTAAGGTGTATTTTCCAAACAGCATCCATCTCARCCTGAAGACTGCAAGTGATAAAGAGTACGAGATTCCTTGAACAGTTTGTTTTGGTGTTTAATTGCTSTCATTAAAAGTGTGAGCCCTAATTTGAACATGAATTTATCTCCCTTCTTCTGGCATAGGAGCATTCATTTAACATTTGTCTCCTGGACAGAAAAGTCGCTTTATACAAGACATTTACCCCGTTCATTTACTTATTCAGTGAAGTCTCTCTTCCATCTTCTTTTTGATGTGTGAGATGTGCTGAGATCTTTTAGCCTCTCACCACAAGGCATCTCCTATGTTTTTGCATGATTTTAAGAACTCTGTGGGTGTCCATTCCTGKGACCAACACGAAGGGTCACAAATCCTTACTCCTTGTTGACTTCTTTCTCTGTTTCCTTTGGGTGGATGGCATGGGCAAGCAGTGTCTCTGTAATTACTGGAAAGCCTAGCCTTCAGCATGCATTTCTTTTTTTTCCCCCTTGTTTTTAGTTCAAGCCTGGCTTGAGACTTGAACTCCAAAGTAAACTATTTTTCTTAACACAGAGGCAAAGGCAGTTGCCAAGCAACAAGAGCCATAGGAATTTTTTTTTCTGCAAATTTCTTCCTCCCACTCAGACTTTTTCCAGTTTGGAAGCTTATAGGTACAGAGGATTTGCATGAAAAAGCAGAACCTAATGTCCTTTGAATCAAAGCAATGATCAAAGGCTTAAAGGCTGTATCACTAGAGAGTTCAGGAGCATCTGAAATTTAATGCAGTCAGATTTGGCTTGGTGACAGTCAGAATATTTTGAATTTTTAACGCTGTTTTACCTATCTCAACATTAGCCAGAAAATAACACTGAATTCTTGGGACCTTATAGATACTATCTAATACTGAATTTTGAATATTCTGACTTTTTTCATTCCTACACAGAGACCACAGTGCCAAAGTTAGAATATCACTACAGGACTCCTATATATACCTGAAAGGGCAAAAATACAGTTAATGCCGTTCCACAGATGGACAGCTAAAGAACAATGATACATTTGAACTCTGTCATTTTCATTGTTCCTATTTTTTTCCAGATCACTGCTCAAGCTTTATATCATGTGTTAAAGATAAACTGTGCACGTTGAAATATTCCTGCAATTCTGGGCCTGCCTRTGTTTGATTCCTAGATCCCCATGCAGCTTTCTGCCTCAAAGGTGCCAGCAGGCTTTGTTTGCTCCAACATCTCTACGTTCCCCAAAATGTAGGTGTGTGACCTCATCTGATGCAATACTTGTGCCTGCTGGGTTATGAAAATAATTTACTGCAGAAATTTAGGCACTTACTATTCAAGCAAACCAGCAAATAGAAGACTTCTAAGACTTAAAGGCTCTAAAGAGATGCCAGACAGTCCCTACATAGTCCAGGCATGGCCAATCTGCTCTAAAGACACAAATCTTGACAAAGGTAGACATAAGGCACTCAGAGTGATCACACAGGGGCCAGGGATTTCTTGCTTTTGACAAACTGCTTCCTTAGATAACCAAAATGGCAGTGAAAGCCAAAAGATTGGGTTTTGTGCTTGGGATCCTCAGCGTTAAATAACTTGCTGAATATCACCCTAAACTTCTCACAGAAGCATGGTAGAATAGGGACTTTAAGTCAGGCTCTCAGAGMCCCAGTGTAATGAAATAAGGACTTYGTGACATCCCTTGCTGGGCTCAGCTACCCATGCTGGCCTGGATGGTCAGGGAATTTTGTATGACTTCTGCTTTCTAATCCCATTAAACCTCTAACTGGGATTCTAACATTCCTCTGTCCAGTTGAGCAGAGGAGACCTCCAGAGAGTACCTCCGGAATAAACCAGTCGCACTTCACAGCCTGCACYCTCTCCAGGGACAATCAGCTCTTGTAGGACATGATTTCCATTCTGCAGCTATAGATAAATTTCATTAATTCCCAGGAAACAAGCTCTCTCTTGAAGGTCATATTCCCTGAAGTCACTTTGCAGACACAGCTGGAGCTACAATGAGGTTTCTGCCTTCAGCACCGACTACCCTGGTAATGCCTTCAGAGAAAGTAACTCTCCTTATTTCAACAGCAAGAAGAGTGCATTGGCATGAGGAGAAAAATTATTTAGCAGAAACAAGGTTTTTAAGAGAAGCTTCTTCTTTTTTGAACCCCAGGTGAGTTAGCTGTGAAAGTGGATGGCCTTCATCCAGTATGACAAGAAGGAGCAAAATCCAAGACAGACAGCGTGTAAGTGCTGTTAGTCCTGCCTCATTATGGTAATCAGTTACACAAAGAAAGATGGTTAGTAGCTTTGGGGGATTGGCAGGAGAAAAGAGAACAGGAACAGTGAGAAGAAAACATGATTAGTGATTGTACAACAGAAAGGGGGCAGGAAAAAAAGATCATAATGAATTCCGTAACTGGTGTTTCTGCTGAGACCATAATTCTAATAATCCTGTGCTTATGAATTCCTTTTCTAGGCTTTCTTTAGAAGTTATTTTTTAGATTTCTGTTGCATTAGGAAGTGCAAAGCTTTTCCACTGATTACTGCAGGTTTCTACCCTTCACCAGTTCCCTGTGTGAGTTCTTTCTAATGTATAGTGGTTGTTAAGTATCACCCACACAATTTCAGGAGGACATTTTGTGCACTGCGTGACATATAGCAAATTCTGGAGTAAAAGTGTATGAGCCATGTGTTTTGCTGGTTGTGTTGCAAGACTACTGTTTCTCATGGCAGTGAAGATGCCTTGGCCAGTGCAGCATGTTTTGGTATGTGCTGGGCTACAGCAGGGCTGCTGCTGCTGGTGAGTCTGGCAGACAGGCATACTGCATGAAAGTTGGTGTTAGGGTAAAAAATGTTTAAATTTTTTAAAGCAGACTGCAGGTTTTTTGTTTTGTTTGTTTGTTCGTTTGGGGCAGGAGGCTGGGTGGATTCTTTTGGTTTGGTTTGTTTGGGTTTGGGTTTTTTTGGTGTATGTTTTGGTAGGAAACAAATGAAGAATATTCAGGGATGACAGTACAATTCTTACCCTTCTTTGACAAATCCAAGGATCACTTACATTTTCACTGAACAGATGTACTTCTTATTGSTTCACACATAAAAGCAAGATGCAGTCACACTTATTGACCATGTAAAAATGTGTGGGGCAAGTGCCTCTGCTTGTGCCTTCCAGTTGGAGTCTTAAATTTACAGATGCTATGTCCAGTCCTGTAAGAAAAAGACTCAGATAGTAATGCCTTTCAATTCTACTTTTCTATTTTGCTCTATTTTACATTATTAACAAGGTAGAGTTTGCTGTTTTCATTTAAGTTTTTCTGAAAACAGAATAGTTTATTCATTTACAGTTAAAAAGACAATACAGGATATTTATTGCTACCCTTTTAAAAGTATCTAATAAAACTGCAGCTGTTCTGGGGAACAAAATCAAAACAGTGTGATAATTATCTGCTTGCTTTTGTCCATTGATGATAGAAAACTTCTAGGAGTCAACAGTGAAAGGATAGAATAGCATTAGCCTAATCAAATATACATCCATGGTGCTTTCTCTGGGTATCTTATTGTGGCACTGCCCATCCTAAAGTTGTTTTAGTCACATTTAAACATCTATCAACAGTGAACACAGCCAGAAATCGTTGCCCCCTGGGACTAGTAAGAGTAACTTCTGTATTGCACAGATAAAATATATGTAATCTTTTAGAAAGAGATACAAGGAAATGAAATTGAAATCCGTCTTACAGCATCTTACTTATATCAGCCCATATGCTCAGATCTGTGTGTTTCCCACTATCAGTTTGTTCTTAACAAAGCTGCACAGGGCTGCTAACTGGGCATGACCTTGGTCCYTGTCTCTCTCTTCTGAGATGATGGTGCGATTTGAGAATTCATACAACTTTGTGTATCTAACAGGTCTCGCAGTTCCATTTGGATTTATAGCCTTTAGGTCCTCCTGCTCAGAAAGGATTTCTTCACGAGCATATAAATAATTGTTTTAATCCTTTTGYCGCCAAGTTAATTGCTTTTGTGTTTTGAAAATGAATATGTTTCAACATATTTTTGGCTATCTGATCTGGTATTCAGATCAAATGTGCCAACTTATAAATGGAGATGCCCTTGTTTGTGTAGTCAAATTAGATTCCCTTTACAGACAGTGGGAAATGATTGGTATTTCAGAGTATGAGTCATTTTGCAAAACCTTATCTGGAAAAAAAAATGTCTCGACAAACAACACCCAAAAGTACCTTTATTTTCCTTTGACTATGTATTAACCTGTGTTTGCAAGGCCAAGTGTAGACATCAGGCTCAGATGCAGAAATTTAGGAGATTTAGGCTAAGATGCTTTTGAAAATACACATTTAGATGCACGTATGTTGGAGTCCATGTCCTGAGGTCGGTGTCTAGACTCCCACTACAGGAACTAAACCCCTACAGCCCACAAACATTACTGGTCAAGATACTGCAACCTGTCTGGTGCCTGCTGCTTCTGAAGGGCAYGRTKTGCAGCGAGTCCTTGGTCTTCTTATATGAGCAGTCATCTCAAAGGACCTCACACAGTACCAGTTACTAATATTTAGACAACCAAATTCACCTCAGAGTGGAAGCCAATCCCAGCCCTAATGACAGAAATTAAGAGAAGGGCTAAACGCTCCCTTCCTCCCATCCTGGTGATGAGTAGATTCAGTGAAGAATTGTGCCAGTTCTTAACTGTATTGTAATCAGGTCATTAAGTGCTTTTTCATTTGGCACACAAACACTCAGATCTCAGCACGGAGCACTTTGTCACATTCAGAAATACACACATATCATAAAAATGCATCATTACATGTACAAATTTATATAATCATGTTCAGTGCACAGGGGGATAGCACACAATGCTTCATACTGGTTCTTGATTGCAATTGAACACAATGACAATCAACTCTCCTGGCATGATAATGACTTTTGTGGTTACCAAGCACATTTTCAACTCCAACTAACACCGACCCTGCAAGACGACCCTATTTGAGAATTTAGCCCTAAATTCATCTGTCCTTAGTTTAGATTCATAACTGGGAAACATAAGCAAGGAGTTCAGCAAGCCTGTGTTTCTTCAGACCGTAGTTACACCCAGGGACTGTGTTTTTCTGTCTGTTGACCAGAGGACTTTTTTGTTACTTTTTGCATTTACTTTTTAGATGCTTAACATAGGTGAGCTGAGTCTTACAATAAAACAAGGGGGTTTCTGCAGTTGATACGGATTTTTGGACTATCTAGAAACACAGGGTAAAGGGAGCACAGCTGTGGCTGTTCAGCCTCACTGCAGTAAAATAATTAAGAATAATAAAGTGGCAATTCTGACACAGTCAAAGCTCCCATTAAAATTAACTAGGTGCTTGGCTTTGGATGCTAAGAGAGCAGTTAATTCTGACTATTGACTTGGCCCAGCATTAAAAATACCTAGAGAACTGGAAAGGTATGGTCTGATTTTCAGACATCAAAAAATGGATGATCCTGCCATCCAATATAACACTGGGGGATTGAAACATGAATGTTTCCTAGAAAATAAAATATTGACTACTTACATGTGAGATGTGTGCCCTCATTTAATTTCCCTGGACTTTTCCAAGATCTCTTAGTTCCTTAGGGTAGGACAAGACAGCCGCTCTCTGCCATTTGGTACTTCATAACTAACCAATTGATTTAAATCACAGGTTGTCCTGTGAAAAAAAAACCCTGTAGATACTCTTATACTGTATTTAATCTGATAGTCATAAGCATTAAAATTATTGTAAGCAGTGCTCATTTCTGATTGCTGGAGAGGAAAAGAAAGTTTCATGTTTACAATCAGTCACAGAACATCAGCTGTATTCTTGGCTCTGATACTTACTTGGTGACTTAATTAAGACCATTATCACTTGATTTTCAGAAGTGCTGAGAGCTGTTGTTTCTATTGACTTTGTCTTTAAAAAGCAGTTGTTTAATACCATGGAAACTTAAGCTACCTCTCCTCATCTCTGTTTCTCCTAATCTCTCCTCATCTCTGTTTCCCTTTTGAAACTGGAGATATTTAGCATTTACTTAACCTTCAAGGGTATTTGGAAGCTAAATCCATTAGTGACTGATAGGCAATCAGATAATTTGATCTGTGCAGTGGATCAGTCTGTAAATTAAAAAAAAAAAGATAGAATGTCAGATTTCTGATATATAGCAATCATTCCAATAATCAGATGTTCAGAAAACTCTTTCAGTCCTACTATTTCAAGAAAAAATGGTGAGCCCACAAACCCCAATGTAGTTCTGAACAACCATAAAAGCTAAAATATCCTTGATTTATAAATGTTGAGTGTCTAAGAAGTGTACTTAGAGCAGCCAGTGTGGAGAACACGCATGCTAATGCTGTTTCTGATAGCCTTGTTTTTTAAAAACCAATTTATTCTGTTTCCAGTTACTATAGAATTTTTACTGAACACTGGCAAATACCTTTCCCTTATTTTAAAAGAATAGAATGCATCTTCATTTACCTTCAAAATTTTAACTCATTATCTTTTCCCAGTCTTCTTTCTTTATTTCATATTAAAATATATATAGTTCTACATTCTGCTTTTGTACAAGTGCCCTTAATGTTCTCATTACAATGAACAGTATCTGTCATTTTCTGTCACACCAAGTATCAGAATRAGGCAAACAGACATGGTGGACACTYGGGGGATGTGATGTTATTTAGTGGGACAGGCTGGTTTGGTTGACTTCTTGAAATTTCTATTAAGAGCTCATGAGAATCTGCACGAGGGAGATGGTGCAGAAAAGGAGTAAACTGAACCTGTGAGACCACATAGCATTTATTCCCCAAATTCTTTGAGCTCAAAGGCATGTCTAATGTGCTTTGAGTGGAATGAATGAATTGGTCCAGCTGACTGAGAAGAGATAGGTTTTTTTTATTTGAAAATCCCTTTATCTGTCTGCAAATCTGGGACTGCTAAAGCAGTARCATCAACAAAAAGGAAAAGAGGAAACTTGAAAATTACAGCTTTAAGCATCTTTATCATTTCTGCATTGGTGGATKATTCCAATATCATCATAGTAATAAGTAGAAGAAAAACATTTTCTAACCTAGTGGATAACTTTTGAACACAACGTTGGTGTACTAGACAGCAGGAGGAGAGAGGAAGTCGTCTGAAAGTTGTCTGGTTTGGGTAGAAAAAAATGAATAACCACAAGTAAACTTTTTCATTAACTTTTTAATGGCACCGTGTTTTTCTAAGTGTATGGACCGGAGGAATACAGTCAAGTTTTACTATGTTAAAATTGATGGTTTAGAGATGAACAATGCAAATATGCCAAGAAATTGTTATGCATACCTCAGAGCCAGAGACAGTGTGATTGCACCTGGATCACATCCATGCCAGCTCCCTGAGACAAAGGCATTGCGCWGTCTGTCCCAGATCCTCAGCAGAGGAAGCAACGTGCATTAGCGGGAACAATATGGAAATCTAAAGAATTCTGGAAGTGAAAACTGCRATTTACTTGGGAAGAAGAGCCCATGAGCACTGACATTCCAAGTTTCTTCCTAACAAARCTATCATTACAACAAAACTTGGGTGATTTGGGGTAAAGTCACAAAGTAGTCAAAGAGCCAACAGATGGATTTGTGCCATCTCCAGCGACAAGCTGTTGAAATGGGGCAGAAGATATAAGTGTTGAGCACCTTGTCACCTTGCACATCAGATCTTATTTTCGATGACATGAATAAGTAGATTACTTATAGAAAAAAAATYTCTTTGCATTGTTGCTCAGATACAGGGTGACAATTCAGTCTGCAGTTCAAAAGTAGTGATCTGCCTTCCCTGGTTATCAAAAGCTTTGCAAAACTGTAAGAAAATTATATTCAGCTCTCTTCACCAAGTGAACATCAGATGTATTTCCATCCATCCATCCATCCATCCATCCATCCATCCATCCATCCATCCATCCATCCATCCATCCATCCATCCATCCATCCACCAACCCTCCATAAGCAGCAAATCTCCCAAATGACCATGCTGAAGTCTGAACAGCCTGTGAAGTTTCATTCAATCACTTGCTCCCAAAACTTTCTCTTGGACAAAATCCTTACTCCAATTAAGTTATCCCAGCCCTTAGCCCATGTGGCTATCTCAGGTCAGGCAATTAGCCACCCTTCATAATTGGACTAATATTTTTTAACAAAGTCATAGAACATATTCCCCATTTTTCTGAAGATCATCTGATAGCTAGTTACAGMAAATGTAGGCCATTAGAAAAACAGGACAAGCTCTATGACATTCTCTTGGATTTCAYGTATTTATTATTCTTAAATACTTAACAGAAAAAACATCTTTTGATTAACAAATGAGGTGTTTTACACCCTGCCTGTCTGCAGTAATGGGATACGTCACTAAGAAAAACTATACCTGGAAATAGAAGTAGCTTTGAGAGGGAAGATTCCCACTTAGAATAGAAAATGAGTACAATGAAATAGCTAAAAGGAAGTTAAAGTTAGGACAAAATAAATGGTACTTTGCCAAAGTCCATTTATGCACACTTAATGTGATATATAAAGATAATRTAGGTTTAAATAATTGTTATGCCTGTCACCTGCCTCTAAATCACCCTAGAGGACCACTGAGTAATAAAGAGATCCACTCAAACGATCATAGTCACAGATCAAAAATTTGAAACCTGGGTAGACTAGGRCTGAAAAAAAAMCCAAAAAAACAAAGGGGGARCTTAGCTATTCTTTATTAAATTAAGAGCAGTCTTCAGAGAACTCTGTTCTTGGCAAAACCAAGTATAGGGCAAGACAGATTGCGTACTGCATCATCCAGAAGCTGAGGGAGACAAGAAATCTGTACAGCTGAATAGAGCAGAGTAAAATCATCAAAACTCTCCTGCCCCTCACAGACCACAGGGATGAAGTGTTCTGTGTGTCTCAAATAGGAGATGTATGGCAGAACGATACAAAATCTTCCTCTGCAGCTATGGTACCTCTAACACAAAGTTGCATCCGGGTGCTTCCATCACAAAAATTATCCCTGTGACTTAATAGGGTTCACAAAAATATCCACAGCTCAGCAGTACAAGAAGCATTATGACTGAGTTAGTCTATTTCACAGCTGACCAACTCTCCAACACAAACATCTGACTCCTTCCTTTTTAAGAACAGGCACGTTTTTGTGATAAGTCACGACCCAGGCATCATTCTTACAAGTACTCAACTTTGGAGAGTTTCGCACCTGTGCAGTAAAGAAATAATGCATATCTGAAATAATTTATCATATGGAGAGGTTTCCATCATAAAACATCSTCCTGTTATATGATTAGTTGGCATTTTCACCTGTTCTATACACAGGCATCTGTCTATCAGCAAACTTGAATTTTGGACAAAGGAAATTAAAATAATACTTTCCTTTGAAATTTAGTCAGCTAGCTATATTTTCATAAAATGTCCACCTAGAATATCGTATGACTGTGTAGCCCTGTTTTACTGTAAATCTAAATCCCAAATACTGAGCCTGCAGGGCCTCAGAAGAACTGAGGCTTCCAGGCTAGCTCTGTCCAAACCTTTCTTTACCTGTCTACAGGAGGTAGGCCTTGATTTAGCTGTAACAGCAATTTCTCTAACTGATTAGGTCTCTGTGGCTAATTTGTTTTACTTTTGTTATCTTCGTGCAGTGCACCTATAGTTTTATATAGATAAAAGTAGCAAGCAGTTATTCCATGTGGATTGAGATATTTGTGGCTAAAACAGTGGTGTAGTATACAGAAATACAGAGCTGGCACAGCTGCAGAGGGTTCAAGATRTGAAAGAACAGGATCGAGCAAAAAMTATTGCARTSRTGAGATGATAAAGGATRGGGTTGAGCCTGGCTCTGCAGGCCCCTCACTAGAAAYAACTCAGAAACTGGCAGTTAAAAAACTGTCCTGGACCTGGACAAACAGCCTTTAGTGGTAATAAAGAAAACAAAGATATAACATCCTACATAGATAAGAAACACATATCTTACACGCTGAAAGTGATAGATTAGTTGCAGTGTACATTTTGACTAATGCATCAAAAGCAAATTGAACAGGATCATGTGAAAATGATACCCTTAAAAATATTAACATAGCTCATATTTGAAATTATTCAGCCAATGTTAACAATTGTTAAKATTTCAAATACTCCTGAGGACAGAAAAGGTCTGCAACCTGGAAAGGCAGGGAGGTACTGGGTWCTCAGTATCAGCAGGGCTTCACTTGCTCAATATCAATGTGTCAACATTATGGATTATTCTATAAAGCTGYTCAAAGCCAGAATTTTACTGTTTTCCTCATTAAATTTCTTCCTGGTCACTCTACATCTTGTATCCTTTACAAAACATCTACATTTTTGTTTTAACTTCTGTCCATTCCTTACTTTCTCTGTCCATTAGACCTGAGCTTCAAGCCCTTGTCTTTCTCCAGCTCCTCTGATTTTTTTCCCTATTTTTCTAGCCAGGGGACCTTCTTTAGTCTCAGAATAATATTTCCAGAACTATATATGACAAAACGACCAACAGTAGACCATACCAGCTGCTCCTCTCATCTTTCTCCTCTCACCAACTGATCACCTTTCTTCAAAGCATTTTTGTGATTGAAGAAAACATCTTTACTGGATTTTACCAGAGAAGACACCTTTGCCTGGTCTTTTTCTCACAGATGTTCGATTTCATATGCCAGGCAGATAAGGGTGACACCATAACTCCATCACATCTCTTCATACCCTTTTCTCAGAGACATTGACATCTGAGAGTTTCCCAATTAGTAGATAAATAGGAAAGTTTGAGGAAATTGGATCTATAAAAATATTCTTTCCAGGGAATTGAAAGTGCAAATTTAATTTTACCAGGGTCTCTACTAGGATTTAAAACAAACCTGGAGCTGAGAGAATTCAAACAGGAAACTTCCATAATGAAGCTGTTTGGAAAGTTTTGTTTTAAAGGCATGATCAATTTGATTTAAATGCTTAGGATTCTTTCTTTAAATGTCCCATTCAACTATTATTAGAAATTTTACAGGCAWCTCAAACTGCAAGTAAACATTTACAAAAAAAAATATTAACTGCAAAGAACCTTAGTATATAATGAGTTCTCCTCTGTACATAATTTAACAAAAATTTCCATCAGCTCTAAGAATCAGAGGGGGAAAATGGTAGTACCAATGACATCTATAATGCTTGAAAATCTTGGGATCACTACAGAAAAATAGCACAGAATATTTTTACCAGGGTGWGTAAAAACAATGATATAATCCAACTAGCTAACTCTATTCTCAGCTTGTATCCACTCAGCATTGTAAGCACTCTTCAGAAAAAGACAGATGTAGGAGTGCGGAATATAATGTTGCAGCAATGATCAGCAGCATATTTGTCACACACTCAGTGTCAGGGCACAGGGCTGCATGGACCCTCTGAAAAGGGACAGTGAGGCAGAAATCAGAACTGACACCTGGATAAAAGACTCAAGTGCAGCCCTGTGTTTTGTCAAAAAAAACCAGTACCAATTTCACAGGTGCTTTAATTTACCTAAAATTGCAGAATCCATTGCTATTCCCTCCCTGCTTCATTCTTCCTCTGGGATACATTTGTATTCTGAACTATTAGCTTGTCATAGGTGTGAATAGGTTATGAAATCTGGGATTTAGTTCAGTTATGCTTTTATCTGTCAGAATCTGGTGCTATCTGTCAAAATAATTCATTTGGATTCAAATTACTTCCGAACTGGTGGCAGCATGATGGTCTTGCAGAAGCCATGGCTTTCAATTGTGTTTCATATGTATAAATTCTGATGTCATTGTTTTTAAAGTTAGTATTATCATATTTCCTCTACCTGTTTCCTAATCTAGCACTCTATGCAATAAAGTTATCACAAACTATCACAAATTTGACAATCAAAATTTTAAAATGTAATGGCTAGATTTTAAAGTTTTATCTTGGGAGCTCTTTTCAATTAGCACTGTTTTCAGACGTTTCAAATCTGTGCACTATTCATTCCCTTTATGCATTTGAACAAGTGAGCTCCTACCTCCTGCCAAGTCAGAATTTATCACACCTGGTGTCTATCATTTTAAGATCAGATCATCCCTTCCAATTCAGTGTTTTAAGTTCCTTCCAGAGTCAGTCAATTCTATGGWGTTCAATATTAAATTGGTAGGATGAATTGTCACGTAGAGGTGCCCGTCTCTCTCCACTTACTGCTAAACCATGCTCCTTCTCCAAGCACATAAAATAAAATGATGATAGAGTACTTTTTTCTTCCATTTTGAGGATTGTCTAAATTAACCTACTCAGAGAAATGTTATGCAATATCAGAAGGCTTTTTGCTATAGCAGAGCACAACAAGGTCCAATAGCTAGAACATCAGCAAAATTCAAAATAAATGTCATAGATATTAAACAGCAAAATCAAATTGAAAAGAACATAGAATGTGATGTTTCCAACACAGTCATGAATCTTCTAGCCAGTAGATCAAAAATAACTCATAAAAACCTCACAACTTAYTGAGCCCTAAAGAAGCATTGTCTTTTGTAAGCTGAAGAAATAGAATAGTCATAAAATCAAAGAAATGGAGTTGAAATAAGTAGCAAGAGAGAATTGTAAAAGAAATTTAAAGCAGGGCTTCCTAATTCTGGTTTTATACCTTATTCCACAGATCAGTCATCTTCAGTGCTGATACTGCTGGGTTGCCTTCACTGTTTTGAAGCTTGTGCCCTGATCTTCTTGGGTTTTGCCATCACATGTGTTCATGTTTTTTCTTGTTTTCATTTCTTCTTGAAGGGCTCTTTCCCACAATAACTCTTTCATTACATAAATGATCTTGCCAACCTTTTCTCCTGTTTCATTTTAGGAAACATTTAAAAATCATTATTCTTCTAACCTAATTTTRAAAGCTGATTATGTTCTGACTTGTTATGTTACATATCCATATCATGTTTAACATGTTGGATTATAATGTAATGAGTCACCTCCCACTTAGGATGTATTTGAAAATTAAGTCATAAATAAAACACTCAGAAATCTTTCATTACAAAATCAGTGCAACTATGAAAAGTTAGTTGAAATTATGTATATTTATTTGTGAAATGGAAAGATGCAGAAAATGGGGATGATTGCCTTATGACAACAAAGATGTGAAAAGGGATTATAGGGCTGTTGAAACAGAAAYACTTGCATGAAGAAATAAGCAGAATTTACATTTCTTAGTGTGAATTAGCTCAGAGGAGACAGAATTATTAAAAGCAATCTTAAAGGAAAGCAGAATGACATGTAAGAAATACAAATGCTCCAGTTATGTTTTTAAAGGGTGGAAGAGGAGGAACAGAAAGAAACAAATGTACTGTAAAGTTAGACTCTAAGCATGGGAAAGAGAAAAACATATGGCCCTCCTTTGGCTCTCTGGGTCATTCTGCAGARGCAATTGCCTTTTTCTGGTCTGCTTGGAGTGCTGATATTCTGCTTTCTACAGATCACCCCAGATAATTGGAGGAAAGCTACTGAACCAATGCACACATGCCACTCTCAAGGTTGGCCCATTTATTGGGCAGTCTCCATATGGCCTTCTCTGGTTATCCTCATTCTGCCCTGGATCACATCACTTTGGGGCAGTTCTGCAAGCACAGCCCAACAGGTASTAGACATAAATTCTGCTCCTGCAGAGCTGAAGGAGAAAAACCAGCCAAGATTTCACAATTCTGCAGCAGTTTCTATAAAACTTAACCGGACCAAAGCTCCATGTCTCCAGTTTTTATAGTGACCTCAGGATAAAACYAAGTCTTTTTATCTTGGTATTCTAAAATAAATTAGTGAGACACGTTGTGCTGAATTTGGCTTTGTTCATGATTCTTGCTCTAGCACAGACCATTGAACAGGAGAGGAAACCTGGTCTYTCAAACCACTCTGACTGGCAGTCTCCTAAGAGTTGAACAAAGTCCGTGCTGATACCAATGCCYGGGAAAGTGGTACAGGCATTTTAAGTCATGGCTCTTCACAGAGGTATAGGTAAGATCAGAGAATTTCACAAAAAAAAGTTTAATTTATTTTCATTTGCTACAAAGTTAATTTTGAGCAAGCTCATATTGCTGAAGTTGCAGTGAGACTCCGAGAATTTTTTTTTWTTATTTTCATGTTGTCATACTTTATTTTCTCGAGTCAAAGATGTGTCACTCTGGTTTTAAGAGGAAATTTGACATATTTGAACCCATTTTCTGTAACTAACAGTAATTAGCAGAATTACTAGTTAACATGCTCATTCAAAAGTATTCTGCAATTATTAATGACCTAGTAATGACTTACTGTTCATGGTGTAGTCGATTATTTGAGAGTACTCTTGGTCCACACAATTTGCTGCCTCTCTCTTTATGAGTGCTTCGGAGTGTGAAAGAAAGGCTTTCAAGTGTCAGAAATTACAGATGCTTTGCAGACAAGGGAATTCTTCAGGCAAAGGAAGGGAACATTTAATTACCTCATGTAAAATCAGGCAATTTCTGTTTCTGGGTGACCACACAACCATACTCAACTCAACACTGGTCCTTACTGCAGTGGAAGAAGATTCGKCTGGGTGATAGTGCTGCCTGATGAGCTGACATGTGCTAAAACAACATCATTCTTTTCCTGCCTCTGCTGTTAATTTGTTGTGTGATCTCTAGGTCAGTCATCTCGGCTTTCTTGACTCTCTTAACATATCTGCTCCCTGTGGCAGCTCAGTAGGATGCTGATCCTCAGGTCACAAACAGCAATAACAACCCCTGTGCCTCCTGTGGTGTAAAAAACCCATGGCCCATACACATCTTCCCAATATAGACTGTGATGTTGATGAAGCACKGAGACTATTGAATGTTGAGCACTGTGAGCATTCAGAGGTTTATCTCAGACCAGGGAAACTGTCGTGGATGACACTTTGCTGTTTATATTCATCGATACACATACTTTAAGGCGGTCTTCTATAATTATATTGCAGATAATTGYCATGCTGATTACAAGCACTTTACAGTGGCTCACTTGCAGTCATCGATATAATTTTTTTTAATCCGTTGGCACTTTCTTGTGAAAAGCTGTCTGAAGTGCTGATTACAACATCCCCACTCAGCTCTGTAGGGGGGAGAAGTAGGATTRCAGCAGGATTGCAGCCTAATGGACTGCAGAGCCAGAAAAGAACAGAAAAAGTGAGAGAGGGGGTGGGGTGGGAGAAATAACATAGCTAGACAGAGGAAATCAAATGGATGAAAATCTACATTCATAATGTAATTGGAAAGATTTTATCAACATCATGCCAGGATGATTTCATGATCCTTTATCATACCCTGRCAATTGTCCACACTGCCTTCTTCTCTTGTAACCTGCTGGAAAACTGCTGCTTTCTTTCTCATTTAGTTGTTTTCAAGAATTAAAGTTCCCATGATTATTCCTGGGAATAACTCCATGAGTTCAAGAAGAATGGACTTGAAGCCCAAATTACCTTGTGCCATGGGCTGACTTTTCATGGAATATTCATTCTTTCACTGTGTAATTAGCTGCTTTGGGAATGGAGCACTTACAGGAATGCCCTTGATGAGCACTTAGAGGGAGCAGCACTTTAATCAGGAGCCTCACACCATCTAAAGAAGACACCTCAGCCTTGGATTAACTGGAAGGAGTAGGATACTCTATTTTACTTAGCACTTCATATCAAAGGGTCACAAATATGTCATGCCTTTGTGCTAAGGCTTCTGTGACAGCTCAGCTTCTGAGGGCAGAAACACAGCAGTGACATACCTTTATCTGGCTATCACTGTGAGCACATTTATTTAAGGAAACTTGTGGGAATTTTTATTCCAGTCTACTTTAGTTCCCATTATAATGAATTTCAAGGTTTGAACTTGAATGTTTCATTTTAAATCAAGCCCTTAGAATCTTCATGCAGCACCAGGACAGAGACAGCACAGTAATTACAATATGCCGATTAATACAGACAGAAAACAGTGGATGGGATAAATATTACGTAGACATGAACTAAATCTTATTTTCACCCTACCTTTCTAATTGCTTCCTATTGCATTGTCTGGTTCTAGAAACCAAATTAAGAACTGCATTTAAACTTTTCCCTAAAATATCATACTTTATCTATTTCTTCTTTCCTACTCTTTTGCTGATACTTCATTTTGCTGTCAGAATTGCATTTGAAAAAAAAAGCTGTAATAATCAGGGAAATGGAGTGTGCAAGTGCCCTAAAGAAATTTTGCTGCTGCACGCACTGTGTTTGGCTGKTTTACTGTTTAAAGTTCTATGCAAAAACAGGACCAATTCAAATGTTTTTTCTGGTCTTCAGTAATACACAGAGAAACACCCAAACAATACAGATCTAAACCATAATGGACACAAAGTTCATACYAGGAATGTGAACCTTCCAGCAATTTGCCCAGCTACTGAAATTTCTGTTCTGAATTAATTTCTATGCTGCAGCCTTGTTCACTTCAGTTCAGTAGAATAACTTTGACTCCTACAGCACCCTGAATGGATTTTAAAAGCTTTGAAAATGGCATTTTTATGCTCTCAAATGGTAATGGATTTCCTTTGGCTAGTTCCCTTAATTAAAGGGAAGACGCAGAGCCGACAGCGGGAAATGAGGGGGCTGTGGCTGCAGTAGGGATTGCAGTGGATTGCCTGGGCATGAGGAATGCGTGCACAGCATGGGCAAATGGGGCACTGCTGAGTCCAAAATAGAATTCTTGTTCCACAGCTACAGGTCTGGAAAAGAGCTCTTTCTGTGTGTAAATTTTAATTCCTTTTATCAAGCTTTTACCCAGATTGTTAACCATGCCTCTGGCTTCCCTTTGTTGTGCTCCTGAGGTCACAGACTGAGAACGTCTATGAGGGAAGCCATCTGAGAGAACATGGGGCCAACTGCAAGGTGCAGTGGGTATAGAGTAGGTTCAGGATTAGATGGATGCATGGGAAAGGGGTTAAAAACAGGTCAAAACCATGAGTGGTGTTAAAGAGAAATGTTGGAGGGGGGAAGAATTGGCGTCTGAGCTGCAGAGCAGGTAGCTGAACATGGGTTACTCATCAGGTTTTGCAAACCTTGTGTGCTGCTACTGCAAAGCTCTTTTCTGTCTGGCATTCCTCATGTTCCTCATGAGCTCGTTACCAGGGTAGAGCACAGGCCTAATTACCCTCTCCTGAATATGTATCTTTACATTGTGCAGAGAGACGTACCCTTGAATAACCCTTCCAATTCTATAGCTATCTGACAGCTCCTGCTGCAGCAAGCCCAGCRCAGCGGGGAGGAGGTTATTATTAGCCCCGTTGTGCAGGGAGGGGAGATGAAATGCAGAAATCAAATTAYTTTTCTCATGTTGCAGAGAGCRAATGTGTCAGTGTTACTGCTGCACACATGAGCTCTGGCTGTGAATTAGGAGGGACTTGGACATGAAAACTCWGGTGAAAGTCCTTCTGCATCTCTGTCCTCTACTGAAGGCAGTTGCAGATTTGTATCAGAGGGTTAGCAAGACAGAACAACCCTTGGTCTTTCACTTATCTCTGACTGCTTCTGGGAAGACAAGAGGGTAGTGGAGACTCTTTCAATGCTGTAACCTTGTCCTCCTCACCCATGTTTTTTTTCAGAATTTCTCTAGGTAGAAATAATCAGTCAATTATCTGTTTTTCAAGAGAATAATTTCGAAAAGTAGTCTAAATARACAGAAGAGCTGATAACCTTTCACTAGATTTATTTCCTTATTACTCTGGCAGGAGGCTTTTGGGCTAAATGTCAGCCTGGTGATGAGTGGACCTTTGTGAAGAATGGGTATTTCTGTGCTTCATACATTCCAAAATAAGACCTCTGAAATCCCAATGATGRCCTGGAACTTACCTCAAAAAGAAAGCAATTAATGGAGGACTCCAGCCATAGAGTAGCCACTGCAGCACTAATAGGCTGAACCACCAATAGGCTGAACCATGAACTTTACTTCTACCTTTTTTTTAGAGTGAATCACCCATTGTGGCTGGAGTTATGGATTGCCTGTGAGGAAAACCAGTGCCTGCAGCTGCCAYGTGGGTTAAGAAAAAGCTAAGGAAATGTAGGGTACCTGGCACCTTGCACCAGTCGTGTGTTCTTCAGTAATCATGTGTAGATATTAAAGTTGAGAATAGTTAAATCTGGAATTTCCATTTTCATGGCACAGGTATCTCTGTGTTCTGAAATTAAGATAAATCACCATTGCACCTGAAAGGAKATCCTTCCTCAGCAGCACTGCTAAGACTCCAGTTTAGTGTTTCCCCTCAAATTGCTAGCATTTAAAAGGAAAAACAACATTTTTGTTATAAYGTGTAAAGTGCTAGAAGAAGGAGTCAATCTTGTCTGGGTAAGGCTGCGAGTTTTTGCCCAAAGCAAAGTTACAGGATTTATATCCATCTTAATGCAGTTACTGGGAAGTTGAATCACCCTTTTTAGTGAGAACAGAATTGAACTGCAGGCTGGTTTTTAGCCCCACAGAGAAGGCAGTGCCTCCAGCATCCACACTAATATCAGAAGGAAAATTCATTTTAGTTAGAGTGCAAAGGAAGAAATTGGTTTCTTTAGTACTGTGAGAAGGCAACAAGGGAAGTGCAACAGAATAGAAATATTTAGTAAATTAAATACAAAAAGAAATTTTGTGCTTTAATGTCAGCTATTTACTGCTTTGGCTCAGTGATTATTTTATGCAAAAGGCAGTAATTTAATGTACTAATGCTTCACAATGTCACAATGAGATTCCTATTTCTAGGGTTATTGTTATGATGAATGACATCTATTTTAGCAAAGAAATGGTATCCGTGAATGAAGCTTGTAGGTATTTTTATCTTGACTTTACTGACAGATTGAGACATAATGATATTTTAAAAGAAATCTATATACAATTCTTTGTGCCTACTCCCAAAATAAGTAAAAACTCTGCTTCAGAGGATGATTGGATGTGGTATCTTAGAGAAGCTCTTATAGGTGCTTCAGCAGTTGCACATTCTAAAGATCACTGTCTGCATCCAGCTGTAAATCTAAATAAGTATGAGTTTCTTCCAATCAATTAATCTTTTTTTCCTTGGCAGTCATCAGAAGAAGGAAGAATCTAAGTCTGCTGGATGGTTGCAAGCTCTTTCTTCTGTAATCTGGTCTGCATTTGAATGTTTGTAGTTTTGTAGGAATCAAGAGGTGCCCATGGCCTAGGAAGCCCATGGATGCCTTCCAGTGTCTTCCTGCAGAGGCAGCAGGAGGTTGTGTGGCACAGGGAAAGGGCAGTCTGGATGAGGGCAGCCAAGGCTTATCCTCCCTGCAAAAATCTCCTTCTACTGCCAAGAGAAAGAGGAAATTGCTGCAGTTCTATTCCACATTCTTTCAATCTCAGTGCAACAGCTACAGAAGAAAGGAGGCAAATGCACAGACTGATTGAAAAGCAGTCCCTCAGGGCATCAGAGATGTGACATTGACAAGCAGTGGGATGCCAGAGAAAGGGCCAGCRGCAAGTGGCTGTTGGGAAGCAGGGGGCCTTTATCACCTGTGTTGGAACACAGAATCACTTCTGCATTGATCTCAGATCTGGACAATGCCTTGTGGAGGTAGGAGGGAACCAAGAATTTCTGCACTTGCAATGTGCTGTGTGACCAAAATGTGACAGGTGTAATCCTTCACAAAAGGCAAATCTATTGAAATAAAAAGCAAAGCCTGCCAGAGAGAGGAAAGAAACAGATGACAGAAAGGTAGAGTATCTTCAATCTGTGCCCACTGCTTTCTGCAGTAACAWCTTAGAAAGTGTTTGTGATACTCCGTATGAATCCCTTTCCTGATGGACAGGAGGCATCCATATAAAGCTGTCCCAGGGCTACCCAATGTCCAAGCTATTCCCAGTGCAGCTCATTGCTCTCATCAAACCCATCACAGCAAGCTCTGCCCCTGTCCCTTTGGCATCTCTGACTATTTGCARCTTCATGATGACTGATGAGATTTGCTTCCTTATGATTCCTAGCTTGGGGTGAACAATCACAAGCAGGCTGATGCTAAGGATGCTGGTTTCTTCTTGCAATATTTCTCTGTTTTGGGTGTTCTGATGTAATTTACTCTGCTATTATTCCACAATATAATATTATGCTTACTCAAGGTCATTTTTCTTTACTCATGGTCTTTGGCTGGGGTTTTYTGTATATGGTAAGGCCAAGTTTTACCATATCTACAACTGCAAACCATGATTATACAATTTGGTAAAACTAGATGGAAATAACTCCCCACTGAGACTGAAAGTTGAGAGTATTGCATAAGGCATCTGGTTAAACTGTAGGCACCTGAACTTTTTTAATGTTGGATTTTAAATGTCCAGCTCTTTGCAAAGCAGCATGCAAAATGGATTTATGCCAGGACAGCCCCTTGCAGGCTGTGGTTTCTTACTAGCAATGACAAACCCATATGTCCTGGGCCACCATGCTTTACTACAGCGTCTGCAGTACATCGAGGCAGAAATTAAACCGTGTGTGTCAGTCCAAACACTAAATATCCATTGGCAGTAGARCTTCTAGACTTGCTAGACCAGCTGGAAGATGTTTTGCTTGTCTTTGATTTACAGCTTTCAGAGGGCTGAYAATAACTTCTCAATAACTCCTGGTGTTTTGCTTTTTCTTTCACATGCACATGCACATGCACACACAGAAACTTTCTGATGTCTGAGAGAGACTACTGGGATTCATTAGCAAGAGTATTCACCTTGTTAGGCATGTATTTATAGCATCCACTGTAAGTATTARTCTGCTGTTGTCAAGTGATAATTGCAGAACATGGTGATTTCATCAACCTTCACCAAGTCCAGCCGATGGAAAATTCCTTGCACCCTTATTTCAGGCACTTGCAGCTGCAAAGATTATTTTTGTGTTTTCAGTCAGGTTAAAAACCTGTGACACATTTCTGATTACAAAGAACCATAAAACTTTTCTTTCTTCCTGACTTTTGATAAAAGTAATTATTTAGAAACTGATCCCATCCAACACAAGTCTAGAGGAATGCCAGACAGAGAAGAGCTAGAATATGAGCTAGAATATTCCTAAATCCAAAGTAATAGAGGAGAAATATTTGGGATGTCTGCATCCTAACTGACCTTGTACTTTGCAGTCTACAGGAAGACAGGTACACTCAGAACAAGGTCCATCTCATCCTGAAGAAAATAAGGCAAAAACACTTTAGCTACCACTGAGCAGTGATCCTACAGCATCAAGATGACAATCCAACCACTACAGACTCCAAGGCACAGTAATCTGGAGGTGGGCAAGAGGCTGGGAGGGACCAGAGCCAGGGCAGCTGGTCCAAAGTGGCCAAAGGGATATTCCATGCCATATTTCTGCTCAGCAATAAAACCTGGGAAAAAGGAGACAGGCAGTGGGGGAAGTAATTAATTTTTAAGGTATTTGTCTTTCAAAGCAACCACTGCATATACCAAGGAGGTGGATGGAAATCACCTGCTGATCGGAAGCAGATAAAAAATTGAGTTTGCTTTTTTCTGCTTCCATCTGTGGTCTTTACTTTTATTGATTAAATGGCCTTTATCTTGACCTATGAGATTTTCACCTCATTTTTTTCTCCTATCTTGCTGTGGAGAAGGAGTAAGAGAGTGGCTTGGTGGGCACCTGGTGGCCAGACAAGGTCGACCCATCATGAAAATTCAGATGAATTGTGCTCTAGAAGTGCCTGTTTCTTCCGGGAGAGGAGAACAGTTCAAATATGGGCATTCACATCAATGTAAGATGAACACCACCTTCTACATCCATTCCAGCTTCCTGACTGAGGACTGAGTATCTTCATCTCTATTATCAGCTCCTGTTAAATCATGATATGAACCACCCTCCTGCAGGCCTGGTAGCAAACCCCCTCAAGTCAGGACTGTTCATTTGCTCACAAYCACATGAGCTTAACAGCAATGGTGGATCCAGATAATGGATCCACTGCCGTAGGATATCCACTGTCATGGGCATTGCACTCTGTGCCTTAGTTTCCCTGTGTTGAATGTGTGGATTCATACTTGCCAAACACTGAACACAATGGACAAAAAAAATATTCCRAAAAGTCACTCTAATTCTTCCCAGAAGAACTTATCTATGTTTGTCCAAGGCAGAGAATCTCATTCCTTCCAGATATGTTATGGTAAGACTTTATTCTCATACACTTTTTGTCTTCTAAAAGCCAAGTAGCCTTTTCAGTTTAAAGCTTAGGAGGGAGAATATATTTGCTTGATAATTCCARCCTGAGTGTTATTCCAATTTCTGCCTGACATTATTTCTCAACAGGTGTAGCCAGCCTGTCACAATGATCTTACAAAGAATTAGGCAACCATTAATTTTTGGCACTCAAATACAAGCTTTGTTTTAGCTAAACTCCAGAAAAAAATTAAATACAAAGAAGCAGAGCCTCATATGTCACCAAAGAGGAATCCTATGTATTGACAACTTCCAGGGGCTCTCTGAGCAAAAGAGCAGTACAAGGACTGGTCTCTGGAAAATGCTTCTGGTRATGCCCAAACCTGAATAGCATTAAAGGAGGGAATTTTGCAATTTTCCTTATGCGGCGAACTGTGAAGTTTTAATTTCTAGGTTACTTTCCCATCAATTCCTTAATTAAAAGTAATCAGCAGASTGCTAAATATTTTGTTGTCTCATATTAGAAAGTCACATGCAAATTTAGCATAGAATAGCAATTTCATTCCTTCATTAGGCTATAGTTTCCTTGCAATTTCAGGCTGGGAAGCTGTGTCTTTGCAGGATTTTACAGGGATACAAGGCAACACCCTTGAGGGAGTTAAACACCTTAAACACAACAGAACAAATTCGGGTACAAATTCGCTTACATTGCTGAATTTTTATGACAATGAAAATTATTTGAAGCTACACCAGTTCTCACCTTACAGAGTTAACTGAAGCTTTAAGTTGGATCTAACTTCTGATCCCACTTTCATCCATATGCTCAACTCTCACACTGGAGGCCATTGAAGTTTTAAGKCAGGTTTAATGCCAGAAAACACTTAGAAGGGATGCAGGATAAAAGTCCCACTATTTGTTTTGGTTGGCATATGCCTGTTTTGAAGTGTAAAGGCAAAGTCTTGGAGTGACATCTGATACCCCTCCTTCCCAGAAGAACACATAAGAAAATATTCATACACATAACCCAAGTTTCAGCRTTCAAGAAATCCTTTGGCTGTGTCCTGAGAAGCTCTACCAACATGGGGGAGTGAATGTAGCAAGATGAAGATTTGGAAAATCACACAGATAGAGTTTCACAGTGTCTCACTCTGCTAACTCTGCTGCCAAAACATAGTTTAAAAAATCTCCATAGAGGTATTCCTTAGGCTTGGGATGTGTAAAACTGGATTGCACCTCTGTATAGACTCAGGAACTTGAAGGGTTACTCATAGCAAAGCTCTCTTGCAGAAATGCAGGATGACAAAACCCACATAAGGTTTGGTGATGGAAAAATAGGGGTGTAGGGCTGCCTACTGTTTCTCAGTAAGGACCATGGCCCGATACACATAGCAGATCTGCTATTAAAGCTGATGCAGGTGGCCAGTGACATCCTGGTTAGCATTTTGAGCCATACTTTGTGCTTAGAAGTCTAGCTTCACATCAGAGCAGAGATTCATCACAACAAAAAAAATCTAAATTAATTAATTTAAAGCTTTTCGTTTTAGTGGGGGCATGAAATGAATATAGGCTTCAGGCTATGAAAAGAGTCATCTCTCAAAAGATAAGGCAAAATTTCCAAACTAATTTTCACACTTCTGTCACAAGCTGTATCTCCTGCTGGCTCCACAGGGAATGAGAGTTTGGGAAGTTTAATGTGCCAGAAAATCTCACATATTGTTCTGAGCCACTCTCATGGAAACAGCTCTCCTGACTGAAAGGCTCTTCTAACATTTCACTGTTCAACTGGCTGGGGAACTCACTTCCATCCTAAACAACTCTTAAAGCATATGGTGTCCCACCCAGTCTAGCCTTATCAACCCTCCTCATGTACTGGTGTTTCCAAAGTGCAATATTGGGATAATATCCCCAATACTATCAGGATTGTGTCTGTACCAGCTTGCAGTAGATAATCAGCATGGTCTCATTCAAGCATGCAGAATGTGTTTATCCACTTAAACAGCTTCCTTCCTTCAGGAAYTATTTAACCTATGGAGATTGCAGACATATGGCAGAATATTTCCAAAACTAGACTCTTTCTTGTATTTGTGAATCATCAGTGGTCTACTTCTGTGGTATTACGTATTCTATGCAAGAGCAACACATTATGTGAGTACGTACCCCATTTTTGTGCCATAATTGATATTCARAATTAGGTGGGATACAAACTAAATAAATTAGAACAAATTATGTTAATATTTGTAGTCCAGAAAAACATATGSTAATGAGATTATCAGATAAAGATAGAGAAATTTTTTCTTCTCAAATATATACAAAATTCTTTTTTTTATGTAAAATGATCTTTCAGAGGCTCTTGATTGAAAAAGACATCTGTTACTCAGGCAAATGAGCACATATTTAAGTGAAGCCACCAGTATCGACTGAATTAAGTGTCTCCACTAATAGGTATGGAATGTAAGAGAGTGCTTGTCTGCTCCATGGTTGAGGGCCTGTATTTCCACACAAGCTTTAAAATGAGCTTTACCCCGGGAAAATGACTGCCAGTCAGAGATGATACCAAGAAAATTCACTCTGTGAGAGAAGCAGCCTGAACAGCCTACAGCTCTAAATCCAAAGTAGAAAAAAARTTATTTTAAGTTCCCTAAATGATGACATTTTTATAATCCAAAATATGGAACTGAAATATATGACTGAAAAGCCAAATCCAAATGTATCAAGCTCTCTAGTACCTTCTGCCATGGAAATTGCCTACGTGCTGYTTCTAGGACCATTTCTTAGAATATGAATGAATTCATGATTGATTTGACCACAGAAATACAATTTCTGACTTCAAAATAATGCTGCACAAACAACTTTGGCTACTTCTGAAAGGAGAAAGAAGCAAACAAAATATTCTAAGAAATCCTAAACAATTCAGAAGGAGT
Source organism: Malurus melanocephalus (assembly GCF_030028575.1). Taxonomy (NCBI): domain Eukaryota; kingdom Metazoa; phylum Chordata; class Aves; order Passeriformes; family Maluridae; genus Malurus; species Malurus melanocephalus. The sequence continues at coordinate 775,706 of NW_026623436.1, forward strand.
CAATAAAAGTTATTCAGAGGGGCTGCATTTTTTCCATGCTTGGAATTCATAAAAATCCATGTAGATATGGCCCTGAGCAGCCTGTCCTAGAGGGCTCTTATTTGGGCAGAGTTGATGAATGACAATCTCCAAGTCTCTTTCAACTTCAGCTATTTTATGATAATRTTCTCTAATTATATTCAAGCCTATTTTTTATCCTGATCTATATGGATTTTCCAAATAATGGAGCAAACAGATGAGGAACTGTTTCTTGAAACTCAGAATTAAACACAGCTGAAGGAAACTCAGAACCTCAGTTATGAGTAATCATGAAGTGTCAGTYACAGATGATTTCAACATCTAAACTACAGATAATTTAAGTCTTTCTAGCATATTTTTAAGCCTGTGTTCTGTTCCTTTGTAATTTCAGGAGGAGAAACTTTAGTTGTTTATGTTTCCAAAACTAGTGAATGCATTTCTTTGCCTCTGAATCTTATCTGCACTTGATTGTCCTTTGGTAGGATTTGTTTACTGTGAGGTTTTAGCTATTAAATCCAAAAAGAAATAAAATTGCCTTAGGATGAAATCTTCATATGCATTTTTTTTTACACAACAGAGATTAGGAAGTGTAAAGGAAAAAAAGCCCAATAGCACAAGGAATTGTTTGTGCAGTTTGTTTTTAGATTTGCTACCATTTAAGATAAGTCTTTTTACAGCCAACAGTTAGATAGCCTGCTGTTATTGATCCCAAAAAAATCCTGTTTACTATTAGTGGATTGCATACAAACGTGGCATAGTCAAACTTCTGTAGAAACAATGACTTGCAGTCTTACAAGGTTTATCAACAAAAAATGTGTCATATTTCTTCTCTTTCCTAGGGGCAGTAGTCGAAAATTATCTGAGCAGGCTGTGGGATATTAAACTTCAAGATGATTGGGGAGATATTTTCGCTCCAAACATTCTTGTGAATATGTTAACTGAGCTTCTGGAAGATTTCCATGACATTCCTTCAAGGAAATACAATCACTGGCAGTGTTTGTATCACAGTCTTCTGTAAACAAAGGAGCACAAATTCACTGATTCAAGATTGGAGATTTAATGTGGATTTCAGGTGGACATTGTCTGCCTCAACTTSAGCACARCTTTCAACACCATCTCTCACAACATCCTCATAGGCAAACTGAGGAACCAAGGGTGAGTGGACRGTGAGGAGGATTGAGGAGAGGCTGAATGGCAGATCCCAGAGGGTGGCACAGGGGCTGTTTGAAGGCCTGTCATTAGTGGTGTGCCCAAAGTTCTGCATTATTTAATCTACTAATCAATGACTTGGCTGAAGGGGTAGATGCCTCCTCAGCAGTTTGCTGGTGACATAAAGCTGTCAGGAGTGGCTGACATCTGATGCACACGAAATTCTTCCTGAATATGAGTAAGGTCTTAGTTTACTATGTGGGTGACCACACACCGGAACAGATTGCCCAGAGAGGTTGTGGGGTCTCTCTCACTGGAAAAATTCAMGTTTGGATACAGTTCTGTGCTGTGCACTCTAGGAAAATGTTGCTTGAGCAGGGAGCTTGGGCCAGATGACCCACTATGATCCCTCCCAACCTTACTCATTCTGTGATTCTGTGATTTAACCAAGTCTATCCATGCTTCAGGAGTAAGATATTGCAAATGAAAATCCATCTTAGGCTGTATGCAAATTTTTTCCAGTTATATGGACATTCAACAGCATTTCTGTTGCTTATAGAGCTCTCACAGATTAGGTAAAGAACTAGATGACATGGTAGAGCATAAAATCTCCAGGGAAAATGCTAAAAAGACATGGTTTGATCACTTTATTTCCCCAAATGAAAGAATAAAATGAGTCATAGAATCTTAGAATCTTTAAAGTTGAAAAAGACCTCTAGGATCATCAAGTCCAAGCACTAAGCAAGCATTGCATGTCCACTACCCACCCATGACCCTAAGTGTCATATCTACATGATTTTTTTAACACTTCAAGGGGCAGTCAACCTTCCTTGGGCATCCTGTTTCTGTACTTGACTGCCCTTTTGGTGGAGAAATTTTTTCATAACATCCAACTTGGACCTCCCCTGACACAACCTAAGATCATTTCCTCACATTCTGTCACTGGTTGCTTGGGAGAAGAGGCAGACCCCTAGCTGGCTACAGCCTCCTTTGATTGTAAACTGCAATAAGGTCCCTCTGAACCTCCTTTTCTCCAGGATTAACACCTCCAGTACCTGCTCCTCATCAGACTTGTGCTCCAGACCCTTCCCCAGCTCCATTTCT
>NW_026623436.1:778196-804223 GCF_030028575.1 Malurus melanocephalus
CTGGCTCATGTTCAGCTGCTGTTGACCCACACTCCCAGGACCATTTTCCACTGGGCAGCTTTCCAGTCACTCTGTCCCGAGCCAGTAGCCCTTCCTGGGGTTTTTGTGACCCAAGTGCAGGACCCAGCACCTGACCTKGTTGAACCCCATACAATTGGCCTCAGATCATCAATCCAGCTTRCCCAGATCCCTTGGCAGAGCTTTCCTGCCCTCCAGCAGATCAACACTCCAGCCTCACTTGGTGTTGTCTGCAAACTGACTGAAAATGCACTTGACCCCAGCACTCAGAAAACTTCTGCTCAACACTATTTCCAGCTGCAGTAAGTCCAAAATAATATATGTTTCCATTACAGAATACACTTTCTAAAATGTTTCKTTTTCCTGGATACAATGACACAATCTACTTTTTTATTAAAAGGAGACCTAGAGAAAAAAAGTAGTAATTTTTAAATGGTTTGAAACCCACAGAATTTAAAACAGAGTTGAATTTGACTTACTGTTTTATCTTCCTCTGCAAGGAAAATAAACAGCTGCCAAATGGATTCTGCCCGGATATCTGTCTATACCTGTTCAATATCAAGATGTATCGGGGTTTTATTCAAAAAAGACAAACACAACAAATATTACAACATAAGGTAGTATAGAAGGAAAATTTGTTCATAGTGTTCTTAGATATTAGAATTTTGAAGGAATGTCCAGGCTATGCTCTGAGGAGATTTAACACTAGAAAATATGCTGCAATGACAATGAAAATGGGCTTAAAATTAAATTGCCTTTTAATGAAAGAAGAAACACCCCTTTTTTGTCCTGGACTGAGACAATATCACCCCTTAAGCATCAGGTAAAAAACCTAAGTATGTGAAAAATACAAATGACTCATAAAGAAAAAGTACCTTGTAGACAGAGCAGCAGCGATAAGGCTTGTCATGCTATCTTCTATAACATTCTCAAAGGTGAGCTAAGGCAAAATGACCTGGATTAAATTCTTGCCACAGAAATCTCATTGTGAAGCACAGTCAGAGTGTAATTACCAGGAAGTTACACCAGTACTTACACTTGACAGATTTATCAAGTGCAGTTCCTTCAGGAKTCTGTCCATGATCCAGTACTAACCATATTGCTGTCCTATCATCCTTGTCGTTAATATGTATGGGATTGAATTTTCAGCTGATAAAAATGGAAGGAACTAGGATTGAAATTCCATGTGACCCTGACAAACTGAAAAAGAAGCCCAACATAGACCAAAATTCAGAAAAATACATTGCACTCTTACAAGAATGATTAACTTCACAAGCATCCAGCAGGGAAAAACTGTCTAGGAAATAGCTCTTCAGTGCTGCTGGAATCTGAAAAAAAACCAAGTCACACTAAAGTCAATATAATCTGCAGGGCACATGGAGTAATCTTTCTGCTCTCTGTAACTTATTAAAGTTCTCAACAGGAGTTGTGTGTGCAGTTTTAGGCACCACAATGAACCACTCAAAGTCCACAAGAAAGCAGCAGATGTAATAACTAGAGGACTGTAAAATGTATCTCAAGAGGAGAAGGTGAAGAAACKGAGGTTTTTGATACAAAGAAGAAGAAGCAGATGAATCCCATACAAGTAGTTTTACAATACATGAATAATATTTGCAAAGAAGAAGGAAACAAATTTTTCAAGTCCATTTGGACTGGGAAAATTGCCAAGATCTAAAACTCACAAAAARGCATATTTTAATCTTACAGTCAGGCAAGTTTTCTAATAGGTAAGACAGTAAAACATGAGAAAAAGATGGCCTAAGAAACCCATGGAATTGAAGGTTTCTGAAAGACAGGTTAGACATATTTCAGTCAAAATAGTCTACATAATAATTATTTGTGCTGATGGGTAAATAAAAAAAAAAGTCTTATGGTGTTTTCTCACCATGTATTCTATGATGCTAGGAAAGAAAACTCTTTTTCCCCTTATCTTTTATTTGCATCCAAGGGCAAACACTTCACTCATGGAACACACTTAGTGCACCCAGGTTCTGCCACGTACTTGTGGTGTAGGCTAGACCAAAATCAAAATCACAAGGTTGGTTACTACACAGSTCAAAAAATAACAAGGTTAGTTACTACACAGGCCCCTTAATTTGTACATCCTGGAGGCCTTGACAAAGGAGGCATCATTGTTTTCCTAAGCACTGTATGAAAATTATAAAAGTTGCCCAAAGTCAGACACAGAGACAGTGAYGGAAAGATGAAGGGACATTACATCTCTCAAGTTCTTATTCTCTGGGTAGTATAATAGACTGATCTTTCACTGATTCATGCATTTAATTCATGATGTATAGCTTTGAATTCTATAACGGGACATCTCTTAATTGTCATCTCACCTTTACACCCTATCATAAGCATACAAAGAAGACCTTCAGTCCCATAAGCATACAAAGACTAATGTTAAGTGAAATTTGGCCTTTCTTCTAGTGGGGGAAGATGAACCAGAGTACCAGGAGTGCTCCTCTGGCAACTTAAAATATTCAGCATGCCTATGGTTCTCTAATGAGATGAGAAAACTCCTATTTACAGACTCTTGGATAACAGCAAGAGTCACTTACACATCACTACAAGTAGAGCAGGAGAAGATGTGCCAGAAAAAGGATGAACCTTAGCACCATCACACCCTCATCTTTCCTTCTGGACCCAGGATTAGATGCATCATCTTGCCTGCAAAGACCACACCACGCCTGTCTATAGAGAGGAACCATCCAGACCAAACAAAGATGCTTATTTGCAAAATAAACCAGTCTTGGTTATCAAACTCTCGCTTTGTCTCACTTCCTCTCACCACTTGGTGCTGTAATTCTACTCTGARCATCTTGTCCTCACATCCAACACAAGGTTCTGGCTGGGATCCAAAGAGTTGCTGGACCTGGCCAGATGAGATTTCATACAGATTCCTGATGATTCCTGATTTCATACAGATTCCAGGACCTGAATCACAGTCTTAGTGGCAAACGGTTAACACCGAGGCAAGTTTGCCTAAACAGACTTTTTCTCCCTGAACCCTTCTTCTCTCTGTCCTCTTTCAATACTATTTTTTTTTTTCTTCTGGATTTCAGCTGACTCTGCACATGCAAAAGTTACTTACTGAAATACAAAGTAGGTGAATATAGTGACACATTTCCTCTTGGCATAGAGACAATTGAGCTAGAAAAAAAAAAAATTATAATTAAAAAAAAAAGATTGAACACCAGTAACAAAAACTGCAAGAATATATTTTTCATTTTTCACCTGCCCTCAAAAACTGTCCCTAGATATTTGTGTGCAAAAAAAGTAAACTTATTCCACTTGCCTTGAAAATGCATTGCACAGAAGGCCTGAGTAATCTTATTACAAAGATGCTCACTTGGTGTTGGGTATTTTTACACTTGTATTTTTACACAAGTAAAAATTCCATCAATTACAAAGGGAGTAAAATACAATTTTTTTTAACTTTTCAGTATTGACAAACAAGCATTATTTACAATAAGTAAAATATATGTAGTCCATCAGCACGCACCTTCTGCTSTCTATCCAAGCATACAAAATCTCTTGTCTCAGACCAATGCCTGCTTAGAATCCACCCTGCCAATTTTTTAGTGGTGGTCAATTAAACCCTGCTCTGCCACAGAAGGGATAGCATTTCTCACAGACACTCAGCCGACTGTGAAACAAAAGCAGACTGTCACAGACTTGTGGGTGTTTGACAGCCTGCTCTGCACAGCTGCACGCCRAAAATGCAGGACTGAGCACAGCTCAGTCCAGCTCCTGTGATGCATAATTASTTTTATTCTGTTATAACAAAGATGTCATCCTCCCTGTAATTAAATCTGTGAATCATTAAATAGTCACTGCTTTMCTATTTACAGAAGCAGTGAGTTTAATTTCTCATGATACTGTTCTCTGGAAGTATTTTGATGATTTGATGTATTTTAATTATCTCCAAAATACTTTTTTCTTTTATTAACTCTGACAGATAGAAGTTCTTRTATGTAGTAGAGTAGCAACTATCTGGGACTGAAAGGGATCAGTTTATCTATCCTGTATATTCTCAGCATATCAAAGATACACTTTTTTTTAACAGACTATCAAAAATGAATTATACTCAGGAGAAGCATACTTAGCTTATCCTTCAGTTGTGGGTAGTTCTTTCCACTAGATTTCACCAAAGTTTCAAAGCCCTGTTTCTGTCATTTCTGAAAGACCTACGGAAGGTAACTGAAGCCTTTAAGCTAAGTCCATCTACCTATGGCAAACACAACTGAAACATAATCTTTAGGTCAGAAAGAGATACAGCAACCATCTCCTGATGTCTCCATCTCTCCCTCTTATCAGAGGTTTTGTGCTTAATCACTGCCTGTAGATTATCTTGGTCAGAGAAACCGAGGCTGATTTGGARTGACAGCAAAACCAAGGAGATGAAAGCAGCATCCTAGTCACACTCCATCTCCATTTATTCCTGCATTTATCCATGCCCCTGCATGCAAATATTTTGCTCTCCCTGGCTTTACAGTTTATCAGCTTGTGGGAAAGTTYTAGCTTTCTTACAGTGGAAACCACTGTGGGGTTCCCAGCCTGGGCACTGCTGCAAGCTGTGGAAGATGTTCTGGAGTGCTACAGACACCACCCTTGGGAAGCTGTGTCCCCTCCCATGTGTGGGGTGGAAAACACAACTGGGGGCTGTTTTTACCATGGCCCCAGGGCATTGTGGTCATTACAATAAAAAACCAGGGTGCTTAAATGTAGGTGACTGTAACTGGAAAACAGTGACTTTCACTCAGGCATCAGATATTTCTTAAATACTAGGCCACTTCTACTGGTGAGTGTCCCCATTTCTGCTGCTAATAATAGAAAGGGATATTAAAACAGGAGCTCTAAAGCAAAACTCATAAGGCAGTAACTGCACATCTGAGAAATGTTGTTTCTTTATCATATAGCAGTACACAAGACAAGGAGAACTCAGTGCTACCCAGCCTGACAGAGCGACAAGGCTCAGGGTGCAATGAACAGATTCTGCTTAAAAATGCCAACGTAGTGCTGTGTCCTACAGCCAGAGATTCCCACAACATCCACTCCCAAGGATTCCTTTCACTGAGGGCCACTGAGAAGCTGCTGCTGCTGGCAGAGCAAGCCCAGCATGTGACCATCTTGGAGCAGCAGCTACTTCAAGAGCTAAAGCCTTTGAAGGGGATGGGAATGCCGTAAAAGCCACAAATGCTACATCCACAAGTAACTAGCACAGAAACAAAGGAATTTGAAGAAATTTCAAAAAAGTGCCTTGACCTTCTCTCTGCCCTTGCCCTCACCCTCACTAGTAAAGCAAATGTCAAAAAGAAAATCCAAACAGCTAAAATCCTTTTATCTGTTGACCCAGTTTGTGAAGAAAAATTGTGAGCATTGAGGATCAAATTCCAGAGCACTCAGACATGGAGTTTTTTTCACTGTTTTCAATGCAAGAGGAGCAGCAGCTGTGGTACAGTCTAAACCACACATCAAGACATATTACACCAGAGCATCCTTTCCTCCTGCTTCATCAACTGTTCTAAATGTTTCTAAATAATACACATGGGCTGCTCTGACTCTGAARTAGAAAAATAGAGCACAATTTGGCATGTGGCAAACTGTCTTGCTGATGTTGCARTGAGTTTCCCTGAGTCTTGGGGCCTGGTTGCAAACAGTGAAAAGCAGTAGCTTAATTTAGTGGAACATGTGTTTGCAGTTTCTGTTTCTTTATCACCAAGGAATAACTCAGTAAAATTRAACTAAGGTTTTTCACCCTTTTAGGCTCTGGAAATGACATTTAGGCACTTATTTAAATCCCTTGGTGCACCTACAAATTTCACCTTAGTCAAGCTACAGATGCTCAAAACTTATGGACCCCTGGATATTYCCATGTGGATGTTTCTACCCTTCTCACTGCAGCCCTTTGTGCACATGCCTAACAGGACTGGGGTTAAGTCAGAAAAGCTGAATTAATCACCTAAGTAAATACAAGCCAGACTGTGTTGGACTTAGGAGAATGGGGGTTTTTGATAAGAATGTAAAAATCTACCAAATTCAAATTGATAGTGCCCCTTCCCATTCTTCTCCCCACTGCAGATCCAGCTCTCACCTACCCTCTCACACAAAATGTTTGAGGTTTCTTTTTCCCAGGATCCCTTCTACTGTTGTGAAAATATTGTTCATTAACATAAAAGGGTTTTGTAAGTAAGGCCAGCAGAAAAAAATCCTTTTCAGTCATAGGGATCCAGATTATARTTAGTGCCATTTGAACCTGTTCATCCCGATCAAACATGAATAAATGTTGGACAGCTTTGCTAGCTGCTCCTGCCAGCCACCAATGCCAGAGCAAGGACATAAAACAAAAACAAAACACACACCAATGTGTTTCATATATTTAAGGAAGAAAGTGCTGCTAGGAAAATGGAATTTTAATTAATGTTTCCAGCTTGTCAAAAGTTTATTTCACATGTTTGGATTAATCTGGTTTAYAAAGCTTTCCAAATTCTTTATTTCCCTAGAAATTTAACTTTCATTATATTTCATTTCATTATATCCTACAGCTTCTTTTTTTTTTTCTTTTTTAGGAGAAAATATTAATATTGAGAATTAAAAATGGCACATAAATCTCTCAAACATTGTTAATGACTGTAATTAGATATTTCATTCAGTCCCGTTCATTAAACTTGGAGCCCATTACACCAGTTTCTCACAGAAAGAGTAACTGGAATCTACACAGGTTTTTTGAGATTATCACAAAGAAGAAATATTGTCCACAACCTGGAGCATTACCCTGCATTTCAGATGACACTGATTCAGCTCCTCAAAGCACRCAGTATTCAGACAGGTTGACACAAAGGTATTCCAAGAGGGGACTTAATGTCAAAATGAAGAAAAAAAAATTTAGACTTCAGCTGGCAACACTGATCCTCTTAATTGACTCTTGGCAGGCTATTTTTCAGTTTTTCAGACAGAATTAAAAGAAAACTTCTTCAAATGAGCATTTGCACAGATTAGGAGTGTTCACCAATCTTTTAGGAAACACTTTTCCAGCAATTTCATAGGGTGGGAGATCTCATATAACTATCATCTCACATATTTTTTTTAAAGCATCTAGTCATGTCATGTGCTTGTTTTAAGAAAAAAAAAAAACAAACCAAAAAAAACCAAACAAGTATTTTTTTAACGTGATTCACCTTGCTGTTGTTTAACAATTATTTTGCATGAGATGAGATTTTTTTTTTTTTTTCCAGGACAGTACTTTCCTCTCAACTCATAGAATCACAGAATCATAGAATGGTTTGGGTTGGAAGGAACCCTAAAAATCATCTAGTTCCAACCCTCCTGACATGAACATTAGACCAGGTTGCTCAAAGCCCCATCCAACCTGGCCTTGAATACTTCCAGGGATGAGTTATTCTCAGTGATTCTGGAAAATGTCCACCAGTGCCTCACCACCCTCACAGTGGGGACTTTCTTCCTTAGATCTAATCTGAACACACCCTCTTTTAGTATAAAAAGCATTCCATGCTATGCCAGCACTACAGGACCTTTAGAGCACCAGTCCCAGTGTTAATCCCTGAGGAAATGCTGGTGTACACTTGGACATCAACTCATTAAAAACAGCTCTCTGAGTGCRATTTCTCCTCAGAGAAATTGTGTGTTTTTTGCTGTTCCAGTTTAGGAAAGGGTTCTTTAATTCAAAACAAAATTGTGCATCGTGTTAGTCTCCCAGAACCAGATCCCCAACAATAATGGGCAAGTGTCATTACCATCCATGCATTTGCACTCTTAAAAATAGACCAAATAAGCTGGTGCGTGTTGACTGAACAAGCACAAGGTAAACAGAGGGAGGTATACTGATGGGTAAGAGAGAGTAAAGAACAAAAAWWWWWWAAAAAACCCYWARRWTWWWAMYKKKGSMAAAGGGAAATGGGATTCACTCTGTAAGAYAAACTGTAYCAATATMRGTCTGTAAAAGACCCTCAAGTCAGCTTGAGRGTCATGTCTCTTTTATCCTTAACTAACCAATAATTCCTCCAAGTGTCTCTTCTACTTTCAACGTGTTCAAGAGTCCTTTTCAAACCTACCTTGGAAGGCAGCCAGCAAGTCTCTGCCACTGTGCAGGGGATCTGCACCCGAATACCAATTGATTTCACTGTATAACACACTGAGGTTTGATCTGTGCACCCAGTGCAGAAGAGAAGAGAGACTGAACTCAGACTAACTCACTTTGATAAAGTGAACATCATGAAGCAGAAGAGTGGGACTAGTTGATATGAATTATCTTTGCCATCCAAATGGCACAACACAGACATCCTGACAGAGCTCTGGGAGACTGGGTCTCTTCTGTTCTCCTAATGGCTATAGCGCAGCTCAAACCAGTGAAAGATTTTTTCTTCTACAATCACAGGGCTGGAATATATAGCAGATTGTACAAAAGGTCCTATAAAACGTAGGAAAGAGTGAACAGTAGTAAAGGGACAGTAGAAAGTCCTTCAGCTACCTTTGCTAATTCAGTTTATTATGGTAATATTCTTGCACCAACAGGCAACTCACCTTCTAATGACTCTAACCATCATCTAAGATRTAAATGTCTCAGCCATGCTGAGACCTCTTGGAAGCTTTTTCCTTTGTAAGATCAAGACTTTCTGAAAGAATTCTGCCAGTTCGTACAGAGCAAGGTATAACCTAGCCATTTTCAACCACAGTGCAAGACAAAGCACAACTGAGAATTCTTCTCCCCCTATATGTTCATAGGAGCTACAAAAAGCAGCCAGGGGTTGGCTGTGAAAAAAATCCAAATGAAAAAGAGAACATGGGGAAGCAGAAGGTCACTCTTGGGCCAACAGGCCTAGTCTAAACTCACAGACCTTTATGCTTAGACCTATCCAAGCTTCAGCTTGGATATCTAAGCATAACATTTCTCCAGCTCAGAATATCACTGGAGTGAGGAGCACAGAGAATGGTGCAGCTGGAGCGAGATGCACATAGACAAGCCTTGTTAAGTGGAGGAAGCCTTAAACAGGAGTTTGACCACTCATTAATCATCTTTAGTCTTTGCCAGGGACTTTATGGTCTCTCAGATTGAGTTTGTTTAATGTTCTGGTAGTATTTGCTCCAAAATCACTCACATATAACTTTCAGGTATAGCATTGATTGAGYCACAGTCTCTCACTTGCAATTATTGACAAGTCAACCAAATCTGTCARTTCTGGAATGTGCTCAGGTATTAATTATCATTCTTAGTTAGTTATAAACCTGGTATTTAAATGTCTAAATGAAAACCACCATCATCCATTTTGCACATAACAGATGTAAGATGTAACAAAGAAAATAAGTTTGCAGAAATGCACACAGACAATTCAGAATTTTGACTCCAAATATCTTGCATTCTGGTAGGAGAAAAAGACAAAAAAAATTTAAAAAAAAATAAAAACAACCAAACAAGAAAGACAAGAMGCTTTCCTAAATCGGAAACCTTTAAAAACAAAATGACAGTTTCAGCAAGCAAATGACACAAGTTCCCAACGCAAAGTACAGAGCATTCTATCTTATTCTAGACCACTTACAGAAATTCATAAAGTGAGGCTCATATTCATGCAACCACAAGAGTTTCCCTGCTGTTCATCATTCCAGCATGTCAGAGCATTAGGGCATTTTATGGACAGTGACTGGCTGACYAGTGCTTTCCTTTGGGTTTATCAGCAAATAGGAATTCTTCTTTTTGAGGTTGCCTGAGGTACTTTGTAAGTCACACAGGGTTTTCCCAGTGGCTCATCTCAGTTTGTGCTCTACGGATCTGCTTGGAAGATTCCCAGGCAACACAGCCCTGGAGAAAAGAATGCTGGAGAGCAGGGTCATATTGAAGCTTTCTCCAAGCTCAATTGATCCAACCCAGCAATGCAAAAACCTAGGCAGAAAGTAATGGGAGGCTTGTGTGCATGAGCAAGGAGCTTGTGACCAAACCTAAACATAGAAAGGAAGCATACAAGCAGGGTCAGACAAGCAGGAGTATATCAATTCTGTCCAAACCTTCCAGTTGAATCTGGCAATGGACAAGAAGAACAGTAAGAAAAGTTTCTACGGCTCTATAAACAGCAGAAGAAACATCTGGGAAAATGTGTGCCCAGAGATGAATGAGCTAGGGAACTTGTTGAAAAAGGGAGAAAAGTACTTCTGAAAGCTTTCTTTGCTTCAGTATTCACTTGTAGAAGTGGCCTTTGGGAATCTCAGACTTTGAGAGCAATGAAATACATAGATGAGGCAAAACCCTTGATGGGAGGGGAAACAAGTTAAGTAACAGTTAAAGTGGTTATACAAATCCATGGGAGCTAATAATAGTTGAAAAGCTGTTTGGCAAAATTGTAAGGCTACTCTTGCCATGGTAATCAGAACAAATGGGGATATTTCCTGTGGACTGACAGAAAGCAAATGTCACTCCTGTCCTCAAGAATAGCAAGGAGGATCCAGAGAAGTACAGACACTCGGCCTCAACTTGATCACCTTGGAAGGTGATGGAGCACTTCCAAATTTGTTAAGCACAAGTAGGTGACCGTGAGTAGTCAGCACGAATTTTTGAAGGGAAAATCATGCCTGAGCAAAGAGGGCCTTCCATAGAAAGATGAGTATCTCAATGGATAAGGAGAGAGCAGTGTGTTCCTCATTTTGATATTAGCAAAGTGAAGTCTCCCATAACTCAGTCACAGATGAAGCATAGACTAGACAAATGGACAGCAAGGTGGGCACCAAACCGTGCTCAAATGCCAGGCTGGAAAGGTTATGGTCATCAGAGCAATGCCCAGCTGGAGGCCACACCTTATTGGTGCACCCAGGGCTCATGAATGACCCAGAAAATGGGACAGATTTGTATCCTCAGCAGGCTTTTAGGGGATTCAGCAGTGGAAGGAGTGCTTGATAAGTTGAAGAGTTGTGCTGCCATACAGAGGGATCTCAACAGGCTGGAGAAAYGAGCCAAAGGGTAATAGGTTGAAATGCTGCTTTGCAGAGACAAAACTTGGAATATGAGCCAGAACTGGCCATTTGTGGCTCAGAAGGCCAATAGCATGTTGCGATATTTTATGCAGAGCATTGCCAGAAGATCAAAGGGCAATGACTTCCTTCCCTGCAGTTCAGCATGGTGAATGTCTCACTGGTGAGACATTGGAGTGAGGCATCCAATGCTGGGGTCCTCAGCACGAGAAAGACTTACAGGAGAGAGTCCTCTAGTAAAAGTCTACAAAAATTGGAATTGTAGCACCTGACATACAAGGAGAGGTCAAGAGAGTTGGAACAGTTCAGCCTGCAAAACAGATGGCTCTGGGGCATCTTTTCAGTGTCTATAAATAACTGATGGAGTGGAATAATGAAGATGCAGTYAAACTCTTCTCAGTGATAACCAGTTACAGGACAAGRGGCAATGRGTACAAATCAAAAAYRCAGAAAATTCAATCTAATAAAAAAAAATCCTTTTCTTACTTTTAGGAAAGACAAACACTAGTGCATGTTGCCCAGACAGTCTRTGCTTGAGTACTTTGGAGATACTCAGATTCTTACTGTATATGACTCTGGCCAACCTGCTCTGATTGATCTTACCTTGAGCAGAGGGACTACCTGCAGAAGTACCTTCCCTTCCTACTTAGCCATTTTGTAATTCTGTATGAAAGTTATATTTACACCACCAGTTTTTCAAGGTGGTCCATGGCTATCTCCAACAATTCAAGGCCAGGCAGTTTTCATAAGCACCTGCACAATACAAAACCTGCTGTGCCCCTGGAAAGAAGCAGGCTCACATTTCCCCAGATGGAAGAGGGAGCTGAACCCAACCTTTCCACATCCTATGTGGATTCCTAACAGATGGGCTGGAAAGTTAGTGCCCATGCAGGAAATGGAACATGACAGAGTTTATTCCCAAGCCTGTTTTTGKGTGCTTACACTAAGAACTTGTGTCCTTTTAAGTGGAAAGAGCTGGACTCTGGAGGGTGATGGAGAACCAGRGAAAACAAGCTGTTACTCTGCATTGCCCCCCAAACAAAAGTATATTTTTAAGAATAGCTCTCCTCTGGCTTCAGCAGTACATGAAGTATTCTAATGAGTTTTTCCAACAGCTATTGTTTCTGCCAAGCTTCATGTCCTACATTTGCATATCCTGGCATTTACAAGGCCTTGAAAATTAAGAAATAAAAAGTACGTGCCCTTTGCAAATCTTCAATCTTAAATGCACAAACAACTTTCAGCCTGCAGACTCACTGCACCTCCATGGATAATAACTGCCAAGGACAAGTAGCACCCTGATCATTTGGAGGAGAGGCAAATCTGATGGGCTGCAAGGAAGAATCAGCTTGATGGGCTTCTGGGTTGAGATGATGGATGACAAACTGACCCTATGGCAGAGGCACTAAGGGAGGTGGAGTAAGGAAAAGGGGGAGGAAAGTCTGCTCCATAGGACTGAAGCCATATTGGTGACTATGAAAAAATTACTTTGGTAGAGATTTCTATACCCTTTTTCTCTTCTCTGGCCTTAGAAGGTAGAGGAAGGGCAAAAGGAAATTAATTCTTCAGTTATAAATAAAAACAGAAAGTTAGCATGAAGATTACATGACTTCATGTAAAATTAAATTATCCACCCTGCTCTTACTGAATAGGGTGCTCTAATATAGAGCCCTGACTCAGATTTTAAAAGCAGCTTGAACAAGAAAAAAAAAAAAGAAAAAAGCAGTCAATGATTTTACAAGGTCATTATAAAAAGACTCGGATATATGATTAAGCTCCAAATGGAAACAAAGAAGTAATTTAGAAGCTTGCTTTTGTTTCTTGTTATTCTTTCAAATGTGTGCTATTGAGAAACCTCATCATGTACTGGCAGTCTTATAAAGGTGRTAAGCAGGCCAGATGGGTACAGGTTACCCTGAGGCTTCTGCTGGATTTCACTGGTGCCTATGAGTAAKTTCTTCACTTTCTACAGACCTAGTAACACTTTACCTAAGCTTCACATGCACTTTTGAGAGCTGCYTTTCCAAAATAATTTGGATGAGACAGAGATCTCAGAGGAACTCAGTGAGAATGATCAGTTGGATCCRTCAGTTGTCCTCAAATATATGTGGATGAACCACGAATCAGACAAAWTGCTGAATTACAGAATGAATCATAGAATGGTTTGAGCCAGAAGGGATCTTAAAGTTCCAATTGTCCAATGGGCAGGGATACCATCCGCTCAACCAGGTTGCTCAAAGCCCCACTGAACCTGGCATCAAACACTGCCAGGGATGGGGCAGATTCAATTTCTCTAGGCAACAGGTTCCACTATTCTCATAGAAAAGCATTTTTTCCTAATATCTAATATAAATCTACACTCTTTCAGTTTTAGCCTTTCTTAGATGATCTAAAACTTCTCCATATCCCCTAAGGATATAACAACACAATTTTTCCCCTTCTTCTGTAGGCATTTTTGCAAGCTACAAAATTTAGAAGTAGATTTAGTTCACAGTCTGGAGAAAAAGCATCAAAATGCAATTCTAAAAAAAACACCAGCATTTAATTTCCTCGTAAAATCTTATTCTATRTGTAATCTGTATATGAACTCTGAAAGCAGTCTGAAGTTCACCACTACAAACCAAGGAGCTTATAACCAAAAGAGTCATCTTGATGCCACCAAATTCAATGAACTCATATAAAATATGCAGGAAACATTTTTTTTTATTTTAAATTATGATACAAAAGTTAATTAGATTGTTTTATCTACTTCTCTGACAGCATATTTTGCTCTATTCCACCTCATCTTAATGTATCAAGAATTATGTGACTACAAGGAGATTTTAGCTGTTACCAGACCCACAAGACAAATGTTCATTAAGTGGTGGAAGCTTTAAGGCATGGCTATCTTCCATGGACAAAAATGCAGCAGGGTGATGACTTATACTGCTCAGGGTTTTGTGTTTGTTTTCCTGATGAATACACTTTATATTGCTAGTAGGAGAAGGTTTTGCAGAAACAGATGGGGGACATTAACACGACAAAGTACAACTGTCACTGGTGGAAATGTCTGTCTTTAACTTTGTACTGTCTTCCTTGCATTTATGTACAGGGCTTTTTAAAAAAAAAAAAAAAATCCCCACTCTTTAGTTGGCAGTTTTAATTCAAATAAAGGCTGTATTAAATAAATATTTTGAAAAGTTGCAGAGAAGTAATCTGTAAGGAATTGTCACAGTTGTTTTGGTTTTACCTTTGCTGTCTTAAAGATCTACCATGACATCATTTTCCTGACATAGGATTTAAATTAACTTTACTCCAGAAAGTGGAAAGGCCCTGCATTTTCAGGAATAAAACAGGATTTTGTTTCACTTTTTCCAGCTAGATAATTAGATTTTTTTTTTTTTTATATTTTTCATTAATTCCCCTTCCCCTTCCTACAATCGCTTCATTGCCTATGTTGGACACAGTTCATTTTCATTTCTCAGCCAGACTCCAGCCTGATGTCTCAGGTACAGCTGCTTGGGCAGCTCACTGACCCCCTCAAATTACCTCCCAACATCCCACATTGATTTACGCTAAGACACTTGTGTGAAGTGACTTCTTTCTCATCAAAAAGGCTGTTGAAAATAATAATGATGCAATTATGGTAACACAAAGCCCCATAATTATAAATTTGCATAGTGCGTCCATTGAAGAGTCTCTGAAACCTTAAAAAATTGTCTTCTCACCAAAAATGCTCTTTGCAACCTGCCACCAGCTGGGTGTCTTTAATAAACTGTGTTTAAGTCTCTCTACATCTCTCTTTCTTGCTTGGGTTATTTGAACTATACTTTTCTGATGGAAAGGTTGTCTCCTACTGTGCTTTTGTTCAGTGCCGGAGAAACAGCCACTTCTGTGTGTCACCAGGTTGAACTCTGCATTCACCTGCTCCTTGTCAAGGCACAGCCTCCATGTTGAGCTGCTGCAGCACTGAAAGAGGCTCTCTGGTCACTGCACCACAGGCACTCATGAAAACAAACAGAGGCTGAACTGTCCCCCACAGGGATTGTGCTCTCTGGCTCTGTGCATCATTTTGGCTAAACTGTTGACTGGAAAATATCTCCGAGCCTTCAACATTCCCCTGACAAGCTTTTTAAAAAATAAACTAACTAGAACTCATGATCTTTCCTCTCAGTGCAAAGCCCTTCACATTGAAATACAGTCAGCAAAACAATATTAGAGGCTATTTTTTCAGGTGAGATGTGCAATCAACAAGGAGATATCAATTAATTTGTTCAGAACAGTTTGCATCCACCACATACTTCACTCAGGTGCAAGCCTGGGTMGGTCATCTTTAGGATCATATTTGAAAAATGCTTGAATTTGCTTGAACACAAAATTTTGGATAGCTGTGGGTTTAGTAGAATCTTACTCAGGAAAACATCCTCTGGTTCACCTAGCAAGAGCTAGAGTCCATGCCATGTTTTGTGTCTGTATTAACCCCTATTCTCTATCTCACCCTTTTTTCATTCCTTTAAATTGAAAAGAACACTCAGCTTCAATTATGCAGTGGAGCAAGACCTGATAAGTATATTACTTCAAGAAGAAAGTGACCTCAACAAAGTCTCTCCACTTCTGAATTGAGGGAAGAAGGGGACCTCTTAGGTYGAATAAATTCCTTACAGAATTTTACTCCTGCAGTATAGTAAGAGTGCTGATAGATAATATTTCAAAAGGCATTTGGGCTTACAGCATTCAAAGGTTGCTTTCACTAAATTAAGTAGAATTTATCTAAAGCTTTGATTAGAAAGAAGGATAATTAGGCCTTCTTCCCCTCATCGTATCAATATAAGAGTGTCTTGGGTTGATTTTGTKCCAATCCTGTATTCCTATATTCCATCAGCTTCTATGCCCGAAAGGTGTCAGTGCCTTTAAATGCAACCTGGAAGAAGGAGAAGGAGGCAGCTGGGAAGGCAGCGGGCAGTTAAAAGCGGGAGCTGCTGCGCTGCCMTGGGCTTTTTGAGCTCAGCTCRCTGYGGGCAGGGGAGTTACATTGTTGCTGTTTAGGTAGCTTGTGTTTGTTARTTTGGGCAAACAGCTCTCCCTGGACTGCTGTTCCTTTCTGCTATTCCTGTGATTTTCTGGAGCGGATCTGCAGGGCTGCRGTCYGAGARSCAGGAGGCAAGTGCYGACCAGCCGGGYRCCGGCAGGGAAAAGCCGGTCCACTCATCCCAGACTCTGGAAGAAGCCAAGCCGGCAACAGAAAACACACCGAGCCCTCTGTTTCATCCACTGTAAGGAGAGGGCTGCTCCAGGTTTTATCACTATTGCCTGAGCAGCCACRTGGACTTTTCTTTTGTTTATTTTTTCCTGGGGACAAGAGCCGCCATCTTTTCTCTGCACCACGTGGTCACACAGGTGTGGGGGAGGGGGCGGCGTGCGTTCCTGCACTTTTAAATATTTAACAGTTACTTTTTATCTGTGTCCTGTAGGCACTGTGTTTTGTTATTAAACTACTTTTTTTCTCTTCACTTTTGCCAGAACATCTATTTCATATTGGTGGGAAAAAATTATCAAATTTTTCACTTCAGAGGAAACATTTACTCTGTAATGTTTTTTCTCTGAAAACATTGTCTCAAACTGAGACAAAGAGTCACAACACCCTCTATTTCTGTTTGTGGGTAGAGTTTGCCCCTACACTTGGTCATGATTTTAACTATTTGCAGTTAATTCTTACATGAGAGAAAAAAAAGAAAAAGTAATGCTACGTATTTGGAAAGAAAGTAGATTTTTATAGCTCTCACGTAGTTTGAGTCTTATCCAGATCAGAAGGCAATTGCTTGTGGCTTTATAGTCTGAAGAGACCTTTAGATAAGACCAACACAAGAATACACTTCTATTTTACTTYCTCTGTTGTTTCCTAACAATAACATTTTCAAAAGGGCCTATTTATGTTCAGCAGCTCTGAGAACACTGGAGACCCATTCACATTTCTTCTGGTCTTCAATCATGGTACAACACCTCCAGGACTATGGAATGCCTTTTATCAAGGCCTTTCTTGCCTTTTAGATCATTATTGCAAAATGTCAGGGTGAATTTCTCCAAATCAAAAGTTGTTGCCGTGTCCTTAGACCCACAGAAAGAAGGGCTGGATATCATGTGCCCCGATTGCAGTGTCAGCTCCCAGACTGCCAGGAATCTCATAGCAAAGTAAAAGGGGTGCTCTTAACCCCTGAAATGCCATGCTGTGGGTGAGAAGCACTCTCCAAAATGACCTGGAGGACTCTCTGTCACTCCTTGTCCAGGTGACATAGGAAATGTGGGCATTGTTTCATATACACGAACAAAAAAGCTCGTCTATTTCCAAGAGAAAATACAAAGCTGCAACACACAGACAAAAAAAAAAAAGGTAAAATGAGAAACCTTATGAGGTCCCTGGCTCATGTTGAGGTGATCCTCAGACAGCTGAGTGGAGAAAATTCTTTTCACAAACAACCTTTCTGTAGGTAGCTCTCTGGGAGGAGCCAGGGACGGTGGCCAGCGGCCAAAGACATTGTTACTCACAAGATTCACAGAGCATTTTTCTGTCCTCTACGTCTTTTTTAAGGTCCTACTCTCTTAATCAGCTGTGTCCCTGGGATACTGGAAGCTGTACATTGATAAAACTTAATGGAGACTYGCCTTCCTCTCCCTTCCCAGTTAAATCCATCAATAAACATCTCTTGTATATCCAGGCRCTGATCCAGTCCTTTGCCTGGAGTGTAATGGCGGCTTAGGAAGACAAATGTCGTAACCCTGAATGTCTCCCCTTCTTTTTATTTTTACCCCAGCTCTACATGCTGACCATGATGCAATATGGTGCAGAGTATCCCTGTGGTCAGCTGGGATCAGCTGTCCCCGCTGTGTCCTCTCACAACTCATTGTGCACCCCCACCCTCCTCACTGGTGGGGTGGGATGAGGAACAGAAAAAGCTTTGTCCCCGTGTAAGATCTGCTAAACAATAACATAAACATCTCCATGTTATCAACCCTGTTTCTAGCACAAATCTAAATCATGGCTGCATAGCAGCCACTATGGAAAAAAAAAAAAATAACACTATCCCAACCAAACTATCACACCAAATAACAGCTTTTTCCTCAAGTTTGTCATATATATATATATATATATATATCTATATCTATATCTATATATATATATATATCTTCTCTAGTGTTCAGATAGGCATAAGAAGAGTGTCAAATGCACACATACTTCCTAACAGCAAGGTTAACTTAGAGACAAGCCAGAAGAACATAAGACCTTAAGAACCATAAGACAGGAGCCAGATAATGTTTCTACATCTCTAAGACAAATAGAGTTTTGGAGATCATCCCCTGAAATCATCCTTATCCTGTAAATCTGCTTACAAAAGCAAAGAGAACAAGATTTCTCATGCTAAGATACACTAAAATTACACAGTGCCTAGCAACTTAAAAAAAAAGAAAAATGGTTGTGTCTGAATTCTAGTTTCTATACAAGACTTAGCCCTGAAAATGCCATGAGAAAATGCTACCAAATATCTGTCAGATCTTTAGCCTCACCATGGTCACTGCAGACTGTTTCAAAGTAGCACATGTTAAAAACTGTGAGTGGGGAATGGAGGATTAGATCTTCCCTCAGCTCATACCCGGCTGAGAAGTCGTGGGCAAGCAAATAAAAAGAAATTAGGAGTTTCAGAAAGGTTCAACTTCAAATTCACTGAAGATCATATACCAGCCATCAGTACACAGCACTGGTTTACTCTTTCAAGTTTCTTCATGGTCTCCCCTCAACAGGAAAGCAAAACACTTCCCATGACTTACCAGGCTGCTACCGTGGGATGTGAGGGTTTCTTTGTATGTGTCAAGCCTGACCTGAGGGGTAGTGCAGGTRGAAAGGTTGTTTTGCTTTGTTTGGAATTTTGGCTTGTCTCTTGTAGCTCACTTTCATCAGTCACAGAAGTTGGCCTCAGGCTGATRACAGAACAGATTTCCTGGACACCTGCTATATATCTTGCTTTTATATATGTATAAATATCATCTATTTATCTTCTTTACCTGGAAGATAATGCCTGTTTTCATAACTGAAGGGTTCTGGTAGTTCTTAATACATTTAAATGAACCTTGGACTTCACTGGAGAACATTCCATCAGTGTCCCACAGGTGGTCCATGGTGCACTGCACCAGTGTTATTGGCAGAGCCATCACTTTGACATTGGCTATTGGAGTAGTCACATTTCTGCCAGTCCATTTGGCTGGTCCTTCTGTCACTTACTCTCATCTTTGCCTCTTCCAGGCATAGAACACTAAAAACTAATTTTTTTCTCAAGTCAAAACTCATTCCTTGAAGTAGAAAACACAAAGACTATCCTAGACTGAGGAAAATTTCCTAGACTGGAAAATTGTAGAATTTCAGCTTGTCACCAAGTGGCTTTCTAGAATCTTTGAACAAGAGTTGTTGTCAGCCCCTTTTTAGAATCACAGAATTGWGGAATGCTTTGGGTTGGAAGACACTTTAAAGATAATATAGTTCCAAACCTCCTGCCATGGGCAGGGATGCCACCCACTAGATCAGGCTGCTCAGGCCCCCATCCACCTGTCCTTGAGCACTCGCAGGGATGCAGCATCTAAAAACTTTTCTTTTGGACATGGACACAAATCYTTCTGCCTTAAAATCCCGCCACAATCAGATCAACAGCATCCAGATTTTTCCTCTGTACTTTAAAGGAAATGCTAACATGCACAGGGCGCCCTGCAGSAAGACAGTGGCATCCATCGAATCAATTTTCCACAGCTCCAACTGTGTGCTGAGAAAACTCATCCAGTTCACTGTAAAACCACCCAGTGAGATCAGGATTGAAAGCCTGTGTCAAGACTCCCTACACATCCCCAGGAATGTGGGAAATCAGAGGTTCTGACAAACTCTGGGTCCTTGGAGTGATTTTGTTGTTAACACACAGTTTGATAGGCTGCGTTTACTGAGCTACACGACAATTTCCAACATGACTGCATCAGCAAGGCTCCTGCTGTGTCTCTGCTGGAACTCTCCTCAGCTCTTGTGACCTCTCCTTAGCCTTGAATTGCTGTGTGGTCCCATGACAGCCAACACCCTTCCAGAAATATGCAGGACATAGTTTGTGGAGTAGCRCAGGACAGAGACTGTACCTAGCATGAGGCCACGATGGTTTTATCCTGCTCTGGATAAAACAGGAAAGAGGACTTAGACACACCACGCCTCTTGTTTTTAGGACCTGAGACAGGATCCTGGTCCATTTTATTTTAAGAATAAAAGGAGACCATCTGTACATGGACCCAGCATAAAACTTGGCACAAATTGTAGTGCAAAGTTTACTCAGTAAGAAAACAGATACACTGTCCAACCTCAGTACTTCTCCTGCAGCCTCAGCCAAAGAAGATYGTGTCATAAAGTACCTAGAAAAGGAGTTTATTTTCCTCAAGAGTAGAACAGCAAGGAAAAAAACACCTGATAACCATTTGGCCCAGCCACACATCTCTGTTTATATCAGCTGAGGCTCTGCCCTATTTTTCAAATAACATTTTAAAAATGAGAACTTCAAGCATTTTGTCACCCGTGATTGGCCATATTTCATCATCACTTCACCTTCTTTATTCCAGAGGAGTTGTTTACAGTGTTTGGGATGYTCCACTTTTTCCCAGTCAATATACAAAATTATCTGAGGCTGAGCCTTCTCTGGTTCTTGACACATCAAAATGGACAGAGAGACCTTTCTTTCCCAGACAGTGTGTYTTTTGGAACCAAAACTGAAGTTTTATCAGCCACAGCCCTTTTATTCCAAAATTTCTTTAACAAAAGCTTTCTTAAAACTGTCCTTTCATGCCCCCACCTGTAATTTATAGAACAGGTCACACTGGAAGGGACCTTGAAAGATAATTTCATCCASTCCTTAGTGGGAAAGGGAGCCTAGTTGAGATTATCTAATACCTTGCCCCATTATGTCTTGAAAACATCCAGTGAGACACATGAGATAAGCAGACTATGCTAAATGATCCAAATCATTACCCCCATCCTTATAAACAGCCTAAATCCCATAAAGCAGCCTAGGGGAGGCTTCTCCATAGAAAATCCCTTGAAATTTTGTGATACRCTGCAGGACCCCCCAATGAACGGCACTGCAATTCAAAGCTGTAGCAAGCCAGACCCTCATAGCCTTGCCCTGGAACTGTTTTTTCCACCACAGCAGCCTAGAGCCATGGAAACACAAAATTACCACCTTCCCTTTGTTGTGTTTTAGCAGCAGCATAGATTCTGCCTAAATGTCTGCTTACACACAAATCTCCATAAAAAGAACTGCAACAAAATATTTACGACTCTCCAGTAKAAAATTAATTAACCATTTTTCTATCAGTCTGTAACTCCCTGTTTTAAAAATCAACACAATTTCTCTGGGAGATGATTTGGGACAATATCAGCTGGAGASCCCATAAACCTTTTGTGGATTATCTGGGCTGCAAGCATTTAGCAAATACTCTTTACCTCTAACTCAGTTAAGTCTCCATGGTAATTGCTGTTTATACAGCATGTTTGCTACCCAGGATAACATTCTTTTTCATGTGATTCTTCAAAATTAAGCTAATATGACACCAAGATTATTAATTTTCATAGAAATGCTATGAAAAGGCTATTAAAGTGCTGGTCATCAGCCTAATAGCAATAATATATATTCCTTTGCTCTCTCAGGATCTGAAGTGGACCAAATGCCCATCGACAATAGATGTTCTATTCAGATGAATAACTGAACGGAGCAGACTTTTAAATRCATGAGAAATCTAAAGTGATACAAATGCTTTATTCATTAGTSCCAGGGCTGGATTTCTATCCAAGCAGCACTACTGAAAGGAAGGCAGAAATCCTGCAAGACTGCCTCCAGCAATGGGATATCCCTCTGGATCTGACCTCTGTGCACAAGGAGCTGCACCATCTGACTGCTGTGGGGTTCTGAGCATTCATTTGCAATAAAATACTGTCTGTTACACAGAGGTTCAGCTGTGGCCTGACCCTGCTGCTCAAGACCCTCTACCAGCACRGAGCTGAAATAACTCTTGTCCAGAGGCAACACACTCCCTGAAAAGGTATAAATAGCTTGAACCTCCTAAATCTGTCATTTACTGGTTCAAGTTCAATGAAGTTACTGGTAAATGGATTTATATCGAGGATGACCTGGCCCTGAGCATCTTAGAAAGTCACTCACATTCCATCCAAACACAATGAATTATCTATTTTTCTCAGACATTTCGTTTGATATGGATGCCGCTGTTGTGTTCTCTCTGCATTTAGATTAAAAGTTGTTAGGRCAAGGATGCAAGGATTTGCCATCAGTCCAGGTCCACTGAGAGGAAATAAAACAGCTTCTATTGYTAAACAACAAAATAAAACTGCAAAGGACAAGGCCCAGATGACCATACTGTGAGTCTGGGAAATGTCTCAAGGGAGAGTTCCAGGGGAGGGACAAAGTCACCTTCCCCAATCGTCTGGTGCCTCAACCACTGCTGAAACCAGAATGAGAGAAGGCTCCAGAAGTTTTTGTTTTCAAAAAGCCACATATTTTAATGCAACCTCTTGAGATAATTTTGTAGTTCAAGAAAATTGTTTATTTTCATCTTTGAAACAAGAGATTAGACAACAGAMTTTATTGCTGGTCGACTTAACTTCATCAGACACTATTACTTTTATTTCCAGCCTTTGGAAACAAGCAAACAATAGTTTAATTTATGCACATTGATGTATGGTTTTTATCCTTTAAATCTTACCTAGAGTTTCTGAAAGGATTCCCTACAGTCATTAAAAGTTTGAAAAACAGCCCTTTTTGCATAGGTATGTAGTACAAGRATAAAAATGAAGTGCCTCAGTAAAAAGCATGGATCATTTTTAWAGATTTTCAAAATGCAAGAAGCGCAAAAGCTATCTGCATAGGGCTTGTTACATGTAAAGATATATCATAAACACATTTGACTAGTTATTGCTATTTATTATTACATACTTAATAATTATATTCATAGAAAATATTTTTTCCTGGTCATACTCYTTCTTTAATGTGTTTTTTCAAGCAGTTCTGTATACACCTAGTCAACTATTTTTTTWAAGTCATTTATTTTAAAATGTGTTCATTTATTTTTAAATAAAGGAATATGTTTTGTAGTAGACTCTGAAAGATGTGGCTTCACTAGGGCTGTGGGACGACTAAAGCAATAGATTCAATAAAGGTAGARTGATGAGATACCTACAAGAGCTCCCTCAGGGATCTCTAGGTACAGACCTGGTGCATGTTGAAGAAAAAGATCAGTTCATTTCACTTTCTGATCTCTTTCCAGCTTCATTCTGTTCGTGTAGGTATGTAATTAAATAGAAAAGGAATGTTGCGTGAGTTAATTTAAGGAAGTTTTTCACAATTTGTCTCTACCATCAGCAACAATGAAATGGGTACATAGCTCCTGGTGTGCACCTTTCCTGCAAACACCCAAATTTCTCTACAGATTTTCCCTCTCGAGGCATTTTCACATAAGTAGATTTTCAGATTGTTTTCTTTCCTCTTGTGACTTGCCTTAGGCAAAGAGTATTTTCAGGTGCTCAGAGGCTTCAACAGCACAGAGATTTCCTATTTACTTGTTACCATTATAAGCACAGATATATAACCTCAACTCCCCTATTTTAACACCTTCCCTAAGCCCTTTTCCTTATTTTAGGGACTCCAATCCACAATCTGAGAAATAATTAGTCCATGCAGAACTGCTTTGTAAGCAGCTGCACTTTGGAGCTGTATCTCACGTTGCAATTTCCCTCCAGCTCCACCATGTAGAGTCCTGACACCGTCTCTGGGTGCTTTGTGCACACATACATTAATACACTATTGGATTTTCTTTCACAAGAGAGTCACAATAAAAGAAAGCCTGCTTTCATACAGGGGTTTCTCAAAATCTAAGGAAAACTATAAAAATTTACTTCTTCATTTCTAGGAAGCCAAAACAGAGGTCAGAATAAAGCCTAGTTCCTCCAATTTGCATTTTAAAAAGGAGAAAAAAAATCACAATAATAATTCCCTTGTCACATTAGATGCTAGTTAAAATGCAGAGTGTGTAGATTCAAAAGTGTTGGCATTATTTGTATATTTTTCCTGTATAAATTCTGTTTAGGCAATTCATTGCAAGGTTTGTTACTCACTTTTTAAAATGCTGCGCAGGTTCATGCTGCCATTATACTAAATGCTGTTATACAGCTCAAAAAGCATACCTTGAAAACATGACAAGTTCTGTYCTACCAGATGCAAGCTAGCAGAAAATGCTACATCATCTCCCTAAATATCAATTTTTCACCAGGCTGCCCTTGGAGACTGCAGCTGAGGTGGGCTGTATGCTCTCCAAACCTTCCACCTCACAAAGCAACTGCTCCAGCTACCAGGCCATTTGTGAAATGTTTGGGGGGAAGAGCCTGACCTTTCCCCTTGTAGCAGCTGCATGGTTTTAATCTGGTTTCAGTTTCTGGGGGGTCTTGTTCTTGCTGATTGGTGCTTGGCACTTGCTGGGTGCAGCTGCAAGGGAGTGACATGCCCCTCCACTTTCCAAAGGTGTTWAGGTCAGTGTCTAACCACTCTGGAGTGGCAAATTCTGCCTAAGTTTGGGTGAGGACACATGCACACAGAAAATTTTCAGATCAGACTGAGAGGTGTGCAGTGATTTTAGAGTATTCACAAAATTTAATGGRAGTTGAGAAGTCTTTGTGTTTCTTTATCATCAGTTTGGCCACAGACACCTCCCTTGTCTTCAGAAACCAGACCAGCCCTCTGCAGTGCAGTCTCAAAGCATCCCTTTGCTTTGAAGTCAAACCCTGAGGGGAAGGGGGGTTAAAAAAAAGCTGCAGAAAGAGAAGGTCATCTTCTTTAGTAGCTCAGCAGTAAGGCAACTTGSCTAGATAAGAAAGGATTGTGGTTATTATCCCAGTCTGTCTTCAGGGATCTGAAATTTTCACCTTTGAGGCAACTGTTCTCATCACTGGGATAAACCTTACCTGCAGAATTTACCAAAAACCTCTAGCAGATTGTTTCTCTTTGRTGATACCATAAATTAACATTAAAGACAGAAAATATCTGTGTGATATAAATTACACATTTTSTATATCAGTAAATAAAACCTCTCTTTTTCTTCCCCCCCTCTCCCCCACAGGTAACACCTCTCCATAAGTCAATAGCCTTGTTTGTGTTTCTCTAGCTCATTAAATACCAACTACTCTAYTGAACTGAAAGTTTTTATAGACGGGATAGAAAAATTCCCCCTTTGGTTCACTGAGGAAGGAAAACGCCAAAAGCACAGAYTCTCATCACTAAGCACTGGGAGAAAATGTCACAGCCACCTCCTCTTGCAGCTGCATACAAATGCAGACAAATCCTTATGAGAGAAACGGATTTCATAGGTACCTTCCTCCAGCATTTGGTCGTCTCAGACATTTACCTCTTCACAGGGCTGACTCTGGTGGATCAGTCTTGGAGTCATCACCTCCTCTCATGCAGCTTCCACTGGATTAAAAGGCTGATGAAAGCAGCAGTGTAGTGCTTAGCAAGTAGCAGGACAATTCCCCATGCAGWTGTAAATTGTAAATTCTGTCAGGATCCCTGCTGCATTTTGGTCTTGCCAATGAGGCCTGATATCTGCTCTAAAAACRCCCCAGGTTTTACCAGACCTAATCAGTTGTCTATTTCTGAAATCCAATGCACCTGGTTCATTCCCCTTCCTCTTACCAGGATGCTGCTCTGAATGCTTTCAAGTCCATAAATTTCCTGGAGGATACAGATGATTGCACAAACCAYCTGGATTTGCCAGCTGGTATAACATACATTAATCAGCTGTGGAGGGCTTCTTTATGACCATTGCCAYTTACCAGCAAACTTCAGATTCACCACATTTTATCAAAAATCAAATTTATCAAATTTGATCAAAATTTCTGTAATTCTATTCCTTAATCCTAATGCTTAGTCTAGAAAGTCTGCAGTCATATTAAAAAAAAAAAAAAAAAAAAAAAAAAAAAA
>NW_026623436.1:804268-808398 GCF_030028575.1 Malurus melanocephalus
GAAATTCATCTCCTTATGACTTCATTTAGTCTCTAACACAAAATTTGCTCTATATTTTTTCACCTACATCTTATTTGCTGTTCTCTATGTGCAGCACTCCTTGAAAAGGTATTTAATAGATTATTTCTCCTTCACTCTGAAAGGCAAGTCTCATGAATGCTTTGCTTTCAGATCACAGAGCACTTCAAACTAAAGAAAGCTGGGCTYCTGAGCTGAGTTTGAGCAGCTGGCAGACAGAAGAGATGGAGAGAGAAACAGCTTTCCTGGGAGGCAGGGTCAGTAAAAAACAGAAAGCAATCAGAGCAGGATATTTTATCCCAATAAACCTTCCCATGTAGAGAGATGGGATAAGTTCCCACTTCAGCTTCCCTCATATCTTCTTCTGCTTCAACCTCTGCTTTGACCAGTAAAAGTCAAGAGCATGGACAATACTGGGAGACAAATCTGCAGGGAAAGATGAAAATCCAAAACAGGATATTCATTATGGAAATCATGGAGCTACAAAGCTACTTGTATACAGGACTGGTGCTCCCACTCAGGCAAAAAGCTAGAACCTCTTGGTTAGATTGATCTCTTGATTGCTGGTCTTGATTAAATCCTTGGGGAGAGAGGAAACAGCAATTTTTTTTTTTGCTAAAATGAGGGCTATCTGAGCTCTCCTCACACGAATGAACAGTCTATTCCTTAGCTATATCCCAGATATCCACAGTACCTTACCTAATGCAAGGCAACAATCTCTTATTATGGCCTGTAGGAAAATATCCCCCAATTTGTCATCCTACCATTTCTCTGTAAGAGCAAAATCTCAGAAGCCAAAAGGAAGGATGCCAGCACTCAGTTCCCAGCACACATGACCAGTTTCTGCCTGTTTTGTTGCTGCCAGTGTTCTGCACCAAAAACAGACATATGAGCCTGCAGAAAAGTTGTGCATGGCTGGGAGCATGTAAGCTGATGCTCCTTGATGGCCAGTTTCACACAGGCTTCAATTACTACTGATGATCTGTGTGCTCCATTTACTCCAGCAGGGATATGCTTAAAAATTAATGGTGTTCAGGTTGCTTTAGGAGGCAACCTAGAGTAAGGATATGGCACAGTGAATACCCAGACCCCAATTTCCTCTCTACAAGATCATTCTCTAAGGTATGTGCTATCACTTAYAACTCCYTTAGAAACTTCCATATATTTCCTTMCCCTGGATGTGTGTTTCTCCCAGGAAGGAATACGGAAGAATTATTCCTTTGAGGACTGGCTCTGTTTGAAGAAATCTAAAATTTCTGGAAATCTGAGCTGTGTGTAACAGGCTGGAAATGCAAGAAATGGGAACTTAAGACGACTTTAGCCATTAGAACCCATTGGCTTCAGAGGCAAAATTTCTGCTTTGGGTGTTGTCTGTGCCTATTCTCTTGTGTGTGTGATGGGTTATCATATTCTTTGGTAGCCTTGAAGAACTCTGAACTTCTTTCATCCAATTTCAAATCTAACTTGAGCACCATCAGTCCAGAGGCACAGTGTGAACTGGAAAGTTTCTGAACTCATCTCCTGCTGAGAACAGCAAAGGCTCAAAGAAAGTCTCCACAAATTCCAAAAGGCAAGACAGTCTGCTTGAAAAACAACATTTGCTTGAGATATTGGTTTTGAGTTTGTTGGTTTTTTTCGGTTTTCTTTTTGTTGCAGCAGACTAGAAAGAAACAAACTTTTCCAGAAGGTAAGTTTTGCGGACAGAAACAATATCTTTTATTAAACCAAACACTACAGCTAGGGAAAAAAAAAAAAAAAAAAAAAAAAAAGCAAATATATTTCAAGACTGCAAAGAAATAAAGAAAGTTTATGAACCTTAAATCTTGCCATCTGCTCTAATACAAGGTATTTTGTCTCTCTACAATMCTTCTCTTGTTTATAAACTTGGAGAAATATAAGTATGCAGAAATTTACATTTATTTGATATGACAGATCTCTGTGTAATAGAGTAGCCAGTAAGCTTCTGGGAAATAAGCTGATTTGATTCATAGAGAAAAAGTTAATGCTTTTTAAAGTTTTCTTTGTTTTTTTAATAGAAATAAATTGGGTTCAGGTGCTACCTATTTGCTTGGCTGGTTGATATTCTGCTGTGGAGTGCTTCCTCTTTCTATGATATGAGAGTCAAATCTACTCAAGGTTGKAGTCATCTCTCACTAAAGACTTTGCCACAAAATCTTCTTCCTCAYAAAGAGCTGATTTTATGAAATCAACATGTTTCTGACCAAAAGGATTATCTCAAAAACAATTTTCATCCAGCTCTTTGTCTGTCTGTGGAGGCAGACCAAAATAATTATTAATACAAAAAATAACAGAAAGCTGGAGAAAAAATAATGCTCAAAACAAAACATTATGATGTACATAATAATTTCTGTCAGCCTGGACTTGGGAGTAGGAAGATAGATTTAATAAAAAGCAGAAAAACAGTATTCATTAGTGAGTAGACAATTTCCAGAATGAAGGGCTCTTGAAAACAGCCATGAAATGTTGACCCTGACTGGAYACCCTGTGCCCACCAACATTGCTCTATTCCTCCTCAGGTCAACAGGGAAAAAATAATACAACAAAATTCTCATGGATGGAGATAAGGACAGGGAGAGGTCACTCCCCAATTACCATCATGACCAAAACAGACTCAACTTTAACTCAGTTTATCACCAATCAAATCAGAGTAAGGTGATGAGAAATAAGAACTAAATCTTAGAGATTTCTTTCCTAAAACCTCCTCCTCTCCAGCAGCCCAGGAGCACAGGGAGTGARGGCTGTGGTCATTTCCCCACAATTGTCTCTGCTGCTCCTTCCTCCTCAGGAGGAGGATTCCTCTCACCATTYCCCTGCTCCAGCCTCAGCTCYCTCCCACAGGAGACAATCCTCAACAAACTGCTCCAATAAGAGTCCCACAAGCTCCCCAGGGGCTCACAGCCTCCTTTATTTTCCACCTTCTCCAGCATGGGATCCTCCAGGGGCTGCAGGGGCACAGCAGCCTCACCAAGGGCTGCACCAGGAGAATCTGCAGGGAAATCTACTCTGGTGCCTGGAGCAGCTCCTGCCCTTCCTCCTGAGCTGCCCTTGGGATCTGTTCCTGTCACACACTCTTGCTCCTGTCCCTTGCTGCTGCTGCCTGGCAGTTTTTCCCCCTCCTTACATCTGTTATTCCAGAAGTGCTCCCACCACTGCTGGTGGGCTCAGCCTGGGCCTGTGGTGGGTCTGTCTCGGATGTGGCAGCAGCAGACATGAGGGGAGCTTCAGCAGCTCCTCACAGAACACATTACAGCCATCCCTCACTACCAAAACYCAGTATAATACCTGGTTTGAATTAAAAAGGGGAAAATGGTTTTTTTAAATCAGATCATGACTAGACAGTTCTCTCATACAGGATAAAATTGTATAAGGCTGTTGAAAGGTGATGAGAAGTGTGAGAGAGTATTGGTGTTATTTTAAAAATAGAGAAAAAGCCCACCAAACAGAAAAACTTGGGTTTAGCCTTTCAACAGACTTTTTAATGAGACTCCAAGTTAACTCTAAGAATTTCCTTTTCCCTGTGGCTCAGAAGTACAATGACATTTTCTGTTCCAGAATCAAGAATATAAAAACTGCACTATCCCACATTGTTCTGCTACCTGTAAGGACTTTTTCCATCTGCTGCCAAGTTTTCCCTGATGAGTCGCTTTCATAAATCAGCCTCATTTTTCATTTAACTTTCCACCTGTCTGATTGTGACAATAAGCTGCATCTCTTTATAGCTGCTGCCAGGTGCCARAAAGGTAGAACTGTACCTCTGACTGGGTGGGTAGTACTTTAGGGGTCAGTTGATGTGACTAAGCCTTCAATTCCAGTCAATTTATTTTGAAAATCCTGTCATTAAAAGGAGAATAAAGAATAGAAAAATAAGCAGTGGCCAACCAGCTTAGAAATGCTGAAGACTAAATTATTYCTTTGCAGACCACAATATTTTAAATAACAATCATTACAAAACAGACCTCACTCTTCAAATAACAATTTTAGCAATGATATTTCACAAGGAATGTAGAAGGTGATGTGCAGACCAGATCTGCCAGTATAAACCAGGAGAGGAGAGGGAGAGGAGAGGAGAGGAGAGGAGAGGAGAGGAGAGG
>NW_026623436.1:808688-814727 GCF_030028575.1 Malurus melanocephalus
AATGCAGAGACAAGCCCCAAAACCACAGCTGGATAAGACACTCCATTGCTAGACCCACACACTGCCCACCAGGTTCAAGGATGACTGGATGAACTGCTCAGCTTTCACACAGATCTGCAGGACTGAACATTCACTCAGTGTTTAAAACTCAAAGWGACAGAAATCTAAGATGTGTGCCTCCTCCACTGCAGAAACAAGAGGCACTGTTAAGAAATTCAAACTRATCAAGCTCAGGAATCTAATTAAAAAGACTATAAACAGGTCTCATGCCTGCAGAAAGTGCTGTGAAATTAATATGGACTGATTCTGTCAAGAAGAGCCATTCTCACAGTAAGCACTCAACTCAGCTGCACCGGCAGTGCTGTCATTTCCCTGCAAGAGCAGGTCAGGGGTGGGGAGTTTTGAATGTCAGCAGGAGCTCTGTGTAATGGTGCACCTTTTGGTACATACATGCAGTGCACAGAGCCTCTTCCCATCTGAGGCTGGGCTGATTCTTTAACGTATTTCACAAGAAATTCTCCTAATTTCTGAAATTATTTTGATTTGGGGTTTTTTTCAAGTCAGACATCTGTATTTTGGTTATTGATTAGAAAACGTTCCAGTGCTTTTTTGAGKGGGCACATATTTCCCACTCCCCACACACCTTTTATTGCTGCCTGAAATGTAAATGGGAAGAAACCCCAGCCTGTCACGTGTCTTGTTCTCCGAGGAACAAGACATCCCAGCTTATCTCTGCTCTCGACTCCTTATCATCTGGCAACCCAGGGCCGGAAGCCTTTTCTGTTATTCCAGTCTATTGCAGAGCAAGCATCTTCATTATTATTTTAACTTTTTATCTACATTAGCTCCTACAAGCTCAAACTGTCAAGTTATTCCTGAGTATAATATTATGGTACATGTATATGCTTATTTTAACACATAGATTTCTTTAAATATTGTTAATTTTTTTTTTCTCTTTTTCTATTTTTTTTTTAATTTTATAGGATTCATCCTRTATGACATTAGCTGGCAAGATACTTCTGTAAATTGTCTATAGCTATTGTACATAGGTAAGGGAGGGAGATGACAGTTTTTTCCATCCAAGCACAGACTCCTGTTCTGCCCTTACTCACTCTCCACAGATTACAGGAAAGCTGGTGCAGCCAGCTCAGTCTATGCCTGAATCTCAGACTGCTAATGTTAAATGCATCTCACTCTCTTCCTGCTAAAACTAATCTCAAGAACTGAAAAATCAACACTTACTAATATATATATATATATATATATATATATATATATATATAAAGATAAATATATCTTCACTGGGCTTTTTTATTTCCTTTAGTGCAAGTCTAGGGATGCATATGGATAAGGATTCAAATTGAATAAGCTCTTTGCTTAAGCAGGAGCTTAGGTACTATTCCAATAGAGCCACAAGTACTTGCATAGCTGCATGGATGAATATTGTCCCTTTATCTGCTGCTGATGGAAGAATGCAATTGTCCAGTTGTTTTTAAACACAGATTGAAGCCAAAAAAGTAAAGCAGAATGGGCTTTACTCATTGCTCTTATTAACAGCACCTAATTCTAATGGTCTTCAAAGAAATCATCAAGATTGAAATAGCAATTTAGGTTCCTTCTGCACTTAACAGAAAGATACAGATATTACCATAGGACACTTTTTCCAGCATTAATCTTAGGAAGAGAAAAAATGTCCCTTGAACACATTTGYCCTTCTCCCTTAACTGCAGAAGGAGGTACAACACTTCTGCAGACAAACTATCCAATTTTTAAGTAGCTGCAGTTAGATAAGACAAATTTTAGTTTATTTAACTAGTAGGCATAGACCATCAGTTATACTTTCATTACGAAACTATTGCCTTAATTCCTTTAGTGCAGCATCTCATTAACTGGAATCTATTTAACCATTTTGGACAGACATCTGAGCGACAATAAAAGGAGAGCTCAGACATGAAACGCGACTGAATGTATTCAGTGACAAGAAAACTCAGAAAATGCCTCTGTACAGCGACCAACCTGAGACAATGACACAGTCCTAGGGTGTTCAGCATCACAGCAGCACCTTCTCCATGTTTCAGGAAGTAAAATTGGGATATTTTCATATCAGTGTATCCTACTTAAAAAWGAGAGTACAAAAAAGAGATGATGGTTGGATCACGTTGTTCAACAATAATTTATCTAACACAGAGTTACTGCTGTATGTAACACCTAAGAAGTTTCTGCAGTTTCAAAAGACTGGAGAGAAACCTACTCTTTTTGGGGAAACTGCGACATCTGCTGGTTTTTAATGACAAAGCTGGACACGATTCATCATTAYCGATTTCAGAAGAGGCACATTCTGTGAGGGCAAAAACGTGACTTTGGAGCGCAAAATGGTGGTGACAGCATTGCAATGCACCAAGCCAGGAGTTGACTTTTTGGAAATCCAGTAAAGCCATCAAGGGTTAAAAAAATTTGAAGATCATGTTAACAAAAAGGCTTCACAAAACATCACAGATCACTGGAGTTTGACAGAATTACTCTCAAGATGTTGGAAGTCAATATTCACAAAGAAAGTTTAAGTTAAATTTTCTGTGTTTCCTCTTGCTCTCCTACAATTGCACACATAAATATAATTTAACACTCCTTTCAAAAAGTGAACTCTTCAATTCTGCAATGAGAAGCAAAAGCATTGCAGTGAGAAGTAATAGAAACTATTTGCTAGCAATTTTTACTAGTATGCATTTACAAATCAGAAAAACAATATCACAATGCTCTAGGAGTGCTGGCCTGTTCTCAGGTGCCTGTTTTAAAATAAATGGTGAAAACAGAACAACCATGAATGATATGTTCCTTTTCACAAACAGGGGAGTGTGAGTCTGACATGTTTTGAATTTCTCTGCAGAGCTCTATTCACAGCTAAACATTTGCACATCTCCCAGCGACTGCTGCTTTATATCAAACGTGTGTGGAGCCATCTCTTCATAAACTGTGTGCACAATCATATTCCTACTTCACTTTTGAACATTTACAATGAAAGATTGTTCATAAAGACAGGAGGAAGTTGTATTTTTAAGTATGGAAATTAACACTGAAAATCAAAGTTTTCTCTTGCCCTTGAAGACTGAAAGTCTGGAGACATTCTTCTCAGCTTAGAATTAAACTGAAATAACTCAGTTCTTTTGTGATCTCCAGATTGCTTTATTATTGAAGTATAATATATCAGAAACGGCCAAAAGGAGTCAGGTACAGTCATGGTTKCCAGAAAGCAGATTATTTTCTCTTCCATTCAGGGAATAGTGAAYAAAAAAAAAGTACATTTGTCACTGTCGGCAATATGCCCACAGCTGAAATCCTCAAGGAACAGAGGGTTTTGTTGCAAAACCTGCTACTGTTCAACAGACCTCAATAGCACTGGTTTCCAAACCAGGAAATTAACAGAAGGCTGCAAAGAATTAAACATCTCCAACTGTATCTTTCAAGMTCTCCAATAAATTCATCAGCATATTATTGACACAGACCAGATAAAACATAAAGTTGACAGTGACAGAGTGCCATCATCTGAGACACAAAACCAGGTTGGTTTTTTTTCTGCATGCTTGTTAGCAGCTTGTTTAAAAGAAATCCCAGCAACAGGAGGAGAAAATAAGGAAAACCAGAAAAAACAACTCCTGAAAATGTCAGCACTCAGAATTATGCCCAGATGTTGAATAGGTAACCAGGCACTGGAAACCTGGAACTGGCATCATTGCATTTCGATGCGCAGCAGAAAGAACTCTTCCAAGGCGGAGCTGGCAAAGGACCAGCATCTSCTACCTGCTAATTAACACTTTAAACACAGCATTGCAGGTGGCTGAAACAGAACAATGCCAACCTGGAGCATCCTGGCATTCCAAACCTTGCTCTGCTGGGAGGGATCTTGAGCCCTCCCTCCTCACTGCAAAACCCATTCCAGAACCGCCCACTGTCTTCTGCATTTGTCTGCTTCTTCACTGCCTTGACAGCCAGTATTACAGTTATTTAGATGTTGTGTAACTGTTTTACTKAATGTTTGCACAGTGCTTTGAATATGTGAATTGCTATCCAGCTATTCAGTGTTATTATTTCCATTAGGATGAACCATAAAAGCATATTGAAAAAGACGGTGCTGAAGTTGAATAACCTCCTTTAAAGGGGAGTATCAAACCCATCAGATTTTGTCAAGATGTTCCTCTCCTTGAAATTCTTGGAATTATATCTGCCTGGAATTATATCTGGAATTATATATTATATATTTGCAATACACACAGACACAAACACATAGATACACATGCACATTATTTTATCTGAGATCAGTATATTGGTTTAACTAGCCCTTGGGTTTATTACTATAAAAGAGAAAAGATAAAACCCGACCCCATAAATATAATAAAGAYTTGGTTAAGTTAAAATTTAATAGCATGACTTAATGACAATAAAAAGAAAACTAAACCTGTAAATCAAAATTAATCATATTCTTTGACGTGCTCTGTGTCAACTTTGTATCTTGTATAGATGAGGCTAGCTTTATCAATTCGGGGAAATTAAGCAGAAAGGTTGTACAAATATAATTATACTACTATCAGTTTAAGGGCATAAATTGTAATGTATATGCTGGAACCAAAGTAAAATGACTCTTCTAATTCCAGGATATCTGTTAGGAAGAGTCATGCCTCTCARTATGAAACTAAGCATATGGTGAATTGTATCACTGTGACTACAGTAATACAATACTTTATGGTAACTTAACTTCCTATATCAAGAGTTCTGTGGGCTTGAAAAGCTGCATAATCAATCAATTAAAAAAAAAAAAATAATAATTAAAAAAAAAAACTAAAACCAACTGGTTTTCCAGCCATGGGGGCATAGATAACTCTAATCCTCCTGGAGATTTTATCTCAGAGAGAAAGTCTAGCTAGAATAAAGTTTCCTAATTTAAATGYAATCAGGGCCAAATGAATTGAAAAGAAACTCCAAAGCAGACTGGTAATAGTTGTAATGGATATAGAAGCATCTATGTTTGCACAGAGAGTTTTCCTATAATGCATGGGAAAAAAGAACAAACCTATTTGTTAGAAGCCGTCCATTTCTTCCAGCCATAGTTTTTCATCTAATAAGAGTTATCACTCTCTTTACAATGCATGATCCATTTACAAAGATTGATGGGTTAACATTAATGAAGTGATAGCTTCAAAGAATATGTCACATCTGAYGACAAGGTAAGTTTTCTTTAAAGATTAAATCAAATGAAGCATTTACTTTTTAACACACAGTCTAAGGGTCTCAGTTCACATTTGTTGGTTCAGAGGTAATCTGGGAGTATCCACAGGGTGAACACGCTAAGAAATTGCCAGCCAAGCTGAAGGTTGTGAAAAAAGTTGGGCTTCATTAGCATTTAGTCCAGGTTTTTTGGACTAYAGGTTTAGAGAATTAATCAATGTTTGAGAAAATGATTAATCTGAGACTCATGTAGGT
The DNA here is from genome assembly GCF_030028575.1 of Malurus melanocephalus. Taxonomy (NCBI): domain Eukaryota; kingdom Metazoa; phylum Chordata; class Aves; order Passeriformes; family Maluridae; genus Malurus; species Malurus melanocephalus. The sequence continues at coordinate 814,161 of NW_026623436.1, forward strand.
GTCTCCATTCTTCTGAACCAGTCTCTAGAGTCTCTGTTACAGCTGATAAAGGAAAATGGGCACTTTTAGAGATAACTTATCCCAGTGCAGATTGCAAAATGAAACAGATAGCCCTCCATATAGGGAAACCRGAATGAATAGTAAAATTATGAGACAGATAGATCCCACATTGGCTCCAATACTGTAATCAGAAATTAATTGTCATAATTGTGTGTCTAGAAGAAAAAACACCCTGAATATATTTTTGTTGTCTTCCTCTCACAACCTCAGTAAAAATAAAGTACAGTCTTAGAAGAGGAAAGGCAGAGACCTTAAATCCCTACACGAGGCTCTCCTGATGGTTGAAGATTTACTCAGGAAATAGAAGCTGCAGTTTAACATCCCATCTCTGTTCTTGCCCAGCTGTCCTCTCTGAGCTGCTTGGCACTTCCCTAGGCCAAGAAGCCCTTGGGAAACTGCCCTGGCTAAGGGAAGACATCCAGGAGAACAGAACAGCTTCTCCTCTTTCTGCATTTTGGAAGAAAATACAAAAATGCCCTAAAGGTCAAAGCAAAAAAAAAAAAAAAA
>NW_026623436.1:814784-827660 GCF_030028575.1 Malurus melanocephalus
TCACCTCTGAAGCTTCCCTTCCTCAGACCAGTGAGATGATTGATATGTAAACACCATTGCTGCCTCTGCCTTAGCATCCTTTCAGCCTCCATTTGGACCCTCTACCCAGACTCCATTTCTATTACCTCTTTGTTTGTTAGAGTTGTTCATTAAACACATCCAGAATGAAAGACAGAGTGAACCAAGCTTGTGTCACTGTGAGTCTGATTCCAGCCACCCTTTCCACTCATTGTGTTCCCTCTGCTTTCTGGATCTCACCATTTGTTTCTTCCCTGATCACTCCGTTGGCTTTGGGTGGGGACCAGCTCTCACAAATGGTGCCCATATTGCTAAACAGATGAATAGAGAGGAGAAAACTCAAACCCTGGACCTGTAAACATCCACATCACTTACTACTTATCTCTGATCCTTATCTTCCTTTTGGTAGTAGTGTAAYGGCAGCACAGTGTCCATGAAATCCTTGATATGGTAGCACAGATTGCTCCATAAGCTCTGCCTGAACCTATATTCAGTGATGCTTCTCCATGCAGGGAGCTCTGAGGAGCTCATCTTTCCTTGCAGAGCCTTGCGCTTGTGCTTCTAAATGAAACTCCTGGCAGCCTTGCACATCTGCCCAGAGGGCTCTGCACAACACAGAGAACAGGAGGGCTTGTCCCAGGGCTCACATCTCGATCAGTTGAGGAAGAGCCTGTATGTTCTTCCAGTTGCTTTTCACACACAATTTCAAAATGGGCTGAGGTAACCTCTGTCTTTTGCTTAGACTAAATACTCTGAARCAGCAATAAGTTGTTGGAATTGAAGTCGTACCTTCCATCAAAGCTATGACTTCACTGTGCTCAGAAACTCTGTCTGGGGACAGCCAAAAAGAAGTATTTAGCTGATCTTCTGGCACCTCCAGGAAGACTAATGAATCCATCATGGGAAGGTCAGAAAAGGCAGCACAACATTACTTCCAAGTCACTGCCACAGGAAAACAGGAATTATTTTCATCTCRAAACTTCTCCTTCAGGTTTTCAATTTAGAGAGCAGCTGCCTTTGGCAGGARCCATGCAGGAGAGGCTTAGGCTGAAATAATTTAGCTATGTGGAGCAGAGAAAGCGAAGGGAAAGATGGAGGGAGAAGCTGCAGTACATATAAAGTCATAGATTCTATTTCCTCCACACCTGTGATAGGAGGAAGTTAGAAAGCACATCCTTATTGCAGAGAGCTCCTCTGAGAACAGATAATGGGAGAAAGCTGTCATTTGTCAAGTCACTCTGGCTGTCATTGTGCTGCTATTAACTCTGACTCAGTTCCAGTATTTCTGCATCAAAYGGTATTAATGCCAGCCTTGTGGAAATTATAATTTCTTTGTTATATCAAAAAGTTATCAAATAAGTGTTATTCCTTTTATCTAAATAGTTTCTGCTATTTGGTTTAGAAGCAAGCAGGAAATAAAGGAAGCAGGAGGAAGACAGTTCTGAGAGCACAGAACTGAAAACACAAATGTTTRTTGTAGAGAGATGCTTGGCTAAAGTGGGCAGGTATGAAACAAAAATCAGCATTTATCGAAGAGCAATAGAGGCCAGGATGAAGGTGACCATGGCAGAGGGGCTGGAATGCATGAGCCTTGAAGGGTCCTTCCAGCCCAAACCGTGCAAATATTCTCTGATCAGCCAGGTGGTTCTGAGGCAACCCTGAGATGGCACATTCTGTAATGTCCATTTTACTTTTAAGGCAAAATGAAGGAATGGTGTTCAATTATCTTTTCTACAAGCTGTCACTAAGGAGAGTTTTGCATCTGCTTTCGGAGCAGACAAATATTCTCAACAGCAATATCCAACATTTTGGGGCTCAGAAAGGTGAAATATATTTTGCACTAGGTAACACTAGTATTGGAATAAATATGCCCATCTCTTCTCAGTATGCCTGTGTGAGTTCAAGCATAAATTAGATTCTGCCTAGATTCCTAATCTGGAATGTGTATTAAAATTGTTTAGACATCATCAGTAACTAATATAAATTATAAGTCAATGACTGGCATAGAGAACTTTAAAATTGTAATTCATAAAACATTTTATCTCAACAATTAGCCTTAAAACATGTTTTGTATTGAAGAACCAGCCAGATATTCTTCCACCTACTGATAAGTTTAAAGTCCAAAGAACATGATGAAGGATTTTAGGGCTTTCTACTGAGGCAAAGTTCAGCTTGTTGAATGACAGCTCCACAAGCTGTTTTTTACACTAGCTATGCAGGAGGAAATATTAGACAAGGTCATGCAGAATKTGGAAGATATACATCAGCCAATCTCCCGTCCTAGTGCCTCCTCTTCAACCTTGTCTATCAGCTACAAGAACCAGAGATTTTCAAATTCCAAGATGCATCAAAAAGCTGCAATTGTGCAGCGATCTGCCAGTGCAAAAGAAACCAGATTCTATTTGAATAGCTGCTGAAGGAGAAATACAGTCCTTTATCACAGAGCAATGCTCTCTCCTGGCAGCACACTGATACACATTCTATGTTGCATCATTATTCTTGTCCTCTGAAAACACTCAGAAAGCAGCAAGGGTGAATTCCACAGTATCCAAAGGAATTTTACAAACAATTGACCTGTTATTAGTGTAGATGTCATGGAGCTTCACATCCCACCAGAAATGTTGTTGTCAGTAGGTCTGAGCAAGAGGGCAGCTGCACTCTTTTTCTTTGGAGCTGGSACACCATGGCCTCTCTGGGAGCCCTGAGCACCCCTTTGCCCCTGATAGCAATCATTTCACTTCTGTCAGATAGTTATGATCAGAAAACCATTAGGAATATAGTGGGTATTCCATCACACATTTGATTTTCGTGGGATGCTTCCAGATAGAGGAAAAAATATGGATTAACATAGAATTTGTAAAAGAAGGTTATATAACCTTCCCACATATATAACAATTCATTTTATCTATTTTCAGTCTTAAGAGAAATACTTTTCTTCCTTGTCATTCAGTCTCTGTATAAATTTGTCAGTGGGCATGTGACAGTGTCACTCACTCAAAGGCAGCGCTACCTCAAGGAATATTCTGCAAATGTTGCCTCCCAGGAAAAATAAATACCCCACCAGGAAAAATAAAACCCCCCACCCTTAGAGGGGTCACTCACTGTGTAGAAGCAGAGGCAGCTTCCAATGAAATCAGTTGCCTGAAATCTTTTCCAGGAATAAGTCACAGAGCCCTGACAATGTTTGGTGCTGTACAGCTGAGGCCCAAGATGYGGTCTCTGTCTAAAAAACATTGAGGAACTTTGAGCTCAAAGTTGTGTTCAACACCTAATGCTTCACAGTTCCAGAAAATCTCAGGCTCTATAATAAATTTTCCTATTTCATTTTGAATGGATTTAATTTATTTTATGGCTGCTACTTGATATATACATGTATGCACATATATTTATGTATGCACATATATTTATGTATGCACATATATAAATGTGTATACATATATATGAGTATATATATATATGTGTGTGTGTGTATATATGTATGAGTATTTATATATATAGTGTGTGTTGATGCTTGCTGAGTATCCTTTCTGAGCATGTTATGATTTTAGCAATGTCTGAGAAAGAAAGAGAAACAGATGGAATCACAAAATCTCAGTCAAAGAATTTGCTTTTGCAGCAGGAAAGGACAAGAAGTAGATTGTTATGAAGTCCGGAAACAGAATTAAAAATAAAATAGAAAGAAAGGGATGGAAAACTAGATGTTTGGGCTAAATATGCTGTCTTCTTTTCTTTACAGACTAYCAGACAAGTTCACAAAATAGATGGCTTATGTTTCAGACAGTAATACTTTGTACAGTCACTCCAAAACATACCTCTACCCCAAAGTGTACCTGTTCTCCCTCTATTATCCTAATATAAAACAAAATTGATTCTGACAGCATGAGTAGATGACTGTAGTGAAAGTCTCCAGTGACAGCAAAATAGCAGCCTTTAAGTGCTTCAGCGTATTAATGAACTCAACACTTCCATTTTCTCACAGATTTGCATTGATCTCTTTCCAATAACTTTTGTTAAAAGGAGCTTCAAGGTCATTTTTCAAGGCTAAAAATGAGTCCATGAACMCTGTCAGTCCATAACCCCAACATGRAAATATGAAAGGAGATYTCTGAAACAGCCAAGTGCCTGCTCAAGGAACTAGGAGAACTAAAACCAAAACCCAGGTTCTTAGTTCTGATAAAGCTGTAATTTCCATGTCCTTTCTCCTCCTCTGGTGATCTTAGAACATTTTTGAGAGGAGAATTCCATCACCCTCTCCATCTTTTACACATCTGGYTACAGTTTAGGGCAGTTTTGCCAAAAGACAGCCTGCCTATTTTAAGTCAAAATATATTTTCATGATAATTTAAGGGAGGGGAGCAACACTTCTGTATCTTATCCTGGCCCACATCTCCAGTTACTACCCAATTATCCAGAAACAGAAAACTGTTAGTATAGTTAAACTGCACACAGCTAAAACAGCAGTAGGCTGGAACAAGCTTTGCTGGAAAGATACTCCGGTAAAATTCCTTACTCCTGCCCCAAATTRCTCCTTTGCCCAGAACTGATTTACATAAAATTGGAAAATAATCTGGGGACATACTCAATAAACATTGTGGTTAAAAAGCTTTATCTTCACTGATGGTGAATTCAGAACTTTCAGTAGTGTTTGCCTTATATATTTGATAAGAGCTTTAATGGAAGGACCTTTAACATAATGTATTTGAATAACAAAGAGAGAAATGAGGCATTTACAGGGCAAACAGTAATACACATTTCTCACTGTRCTTACTATATTTTTAACATTTTCTGTCATTGTTTGTAAAACTCACAGTACCAGGGTTGTTTCGACAGTTGAACTTTACTCATTGTCTTTGTCAACTTCATTGTCTTTCAGCATTATTCAAATATTCTCAATTAATTTTAGAGTAATGAGAATTTTGGAAAGCAAAGATTGTAGTGAATATTTGATGAAGTAATGGTATGTCAACAGTCTAAGCATGGCTTGATTATGGAAATGAAATTTGGGTAGGGAATTAAACTATTAAAGCAGAAAATGTCTAATTAAATGGAAACCATGCATTAAACTTCACTTATTCTCTACACAAGAATTCTTTTTCAAGTTCTATTTAAGTGCTATTACACTGCAACATATAATTAAAAATCGAATACAACCTTCAAATTATAAAAGGCAGCCCGCATTTAACAGCAAAGAGAAGCCCAATTTTAACAGGAAAAAGCAGTCCTAAAACAAATATTTTCACTATCAAAATGTATCTGATGTTTTATGTTCAGCATACAGAATACAGGACCGATATCAAGGAAAATGAAGAAACAATAAGCAAATACATTCACAAGTATATGAAGTATTTACTCATCTTCAAGATAATAGAGGAAATGTTCCCAGCTCTTGAATGTTTTATAAACACTAGCATGCATATTCATATTTTATAAAGTTTATACCCCACAGTTCATCATTTKCTTATTATTTACTAAATGTCACTCTCCCAGTTAACACATTTCAAAAATTCAGTCCGAAATCAGAATCAATTTACATTTACAAAATATTGTGAAAGTCAGTCTGCAGACAGCACAGGGACTGATGGCAGTGCTTGCCAGCCCCTAGGGCCAGTGACAGGGATGACAAATTGGTCACCTTGTTTTTCAGCAGAAGATCATAGAATCACAGAATTGCAGGATCACAGAATCATAGCATGGTTTGGKTTGGAARCAACMTTAAAGATGATCTCATTCCAACCCTCTGCCATGGGCAGGGAYACCTTYCACCAGACCAGGGTGCTCAGAGCCCCATCCAGCCTGGWCTTGAACACTTCCAGGGATGGASCATCCACAGCTTCTCTGGGAAACCTGTGCCAGTGCCTCACTCCCTCTGACAGATTCCTCCTGATAGGTATTGCACCCTTCTTTACTCGATGCCCAGATTTGTTCTCAAATGAGATAAACAATTCAAAAGTTGTATTAGCAGCCCTGGTGTCACTGTAATGTCTCAGAGCCCAAATCATGGTGTAGGATGATGGTGTGGCTGATGAAACAAAGAACAGAGGTTTCCTGTCTCATTCTCATAATTGAGTGCATGATCACTGAAAGGAAAACACAGGGATAGTTTATTTGGTTTGGAATAATTTTTTCCAAGGAGCATAAACTTTTGCTCACATTTGGTAAGTGATTTCAGGTGTAATGAAGATTTATTTATTCATTTTTAGATGAAGAAATATGATTTTTTAATTCAAAACACCTAAAAATTCTGGGTTTTTTCCAGTAGGTAATTGGAAAACTTGATTGCTTGAATATCAAAGTGAAAAATCTGCTAGAATGACATATTTATAGTCTACTTAAAATGTAACCACCACACACACCACAACAACTAGATAAAGATGAGAGACATAGGTAGTCAGTAATTGCAGCTTCCTAGCAGTTTAAATTTTGCAAAGCTATTTCCAAGCATGCTCACAAGAGACTAAAAAGATCTGAAGACTGACACCTCTGGCCAGGTTATGAGGATRTCTTTCCCAAACCTCACAAGTCTGAGGGAGAGCTCAGAAGAACTTGCTTGAAAATGTAATGCTTACTGCAAAAAGCTATTATGTTTTTTGATTCAATCAGTTTCTGACTGGACGTTTGTTAATTTCATGTGTCATCCTAAGTAGACTGACAATGCCATATTCTTACAAAAACTACCTGGAACTCACCCCACAGCACACACAGAAACAAAGACTGATAGCAGATTTTTCTCAGAYCACCTATAAAGTCAAGAACAYGAATAAMTAAATTTCAGAATAGCACAAATATWTTAAAAATTGTTCTAGCTRGMCAGTGTAAATACCCATGTCATCCCAAACTAATTTTTCCAAGTGAGTTTGCATCTCCAGATCAGCTCTAAAGTGCTGAGTATAGCAAACACATTTGAGGCATTAGGGAATTTAAAAGACTGCAAAAAGCTGTTGAGGAGAGAAAGTTAATGGTGGTTAATACCAAATGAGATCAGAACAAACCCATCAGTATGAAATGGGCTGTGTAGAATATCTCCCAGTATGRCAATTGCATTAATGAGCAGGCAGTTTCATGAAGCCAAGTTGTTACAGACACTGGACTGTGATACTAATTACACCCTGTGAAATATAAACAACTCATAAATGTAGAAAAGCTGCTCTAAATCCTGCAGTTAGCTAATACATAGGTGTAGATTCACCAGGAAGATAATGGTGTGAATTTCCTCCTCCCCAGGCTCTGACACGGGAGAGTTAACATGAGTGGATCATCAAGAAAAGGGTGCAGTGAAGCAACATCATCATGGACTGAAATACCTTTGCTCATGTCAGGGACAGTTCTGCAGCTCTGGRGCAGAGAGCCAGGTCAGTCATGCAGGATTCAGGACATCCTATGATGGTAAAAGGATCTGAACAGAGGAAATCCTAGAGGCCTAGGATTCAGCTAGGTACAGGATTCCTCTATCTAGCTGAATTCCTACAGCTACTGCAAGTAGGAATTCATTCTCTGTGAGCTGTAAGAGACTTTCTAACTCTCTCTAATGCCTCTGTACATGCCCAGTCTACATCTGTAAAACAAACCACATCTATCCAAGACTTCTGTGAGTGTAACACCCTGCCAGMAGCACATGGCTGGAAGCTGTTACAGCTTTGGAGGGCACTGAGGAAAGACTCTTATTGCCTTAGACTCTTCTTTAGTCACTCTTCTAAGTCCCAATAGACCTTTGGCCTTTGCCCTTAGAGACTTTCATATGTCTTCTAAGACCTGTAGGACAAGAGGTAATGGTTTTAAACTAAAAGAGAGTCAATTTAGATTAGATATGAGKAAGACGACTTTTGTAATGAGGCTGGCACAGAATGCCCAGAGAATGCTGGATGTCCCAYCCCTGGAAACATTCAGGGTCAAGTCRGACTGGGTYTTGAGYAACCTGGTCTAGTTGAGCATGTCTCTGCTCATGGCAGGGAAGTTGAACCACAGGACCTTTAAAGGTCYCTTCCAACCCAAACTATTCTATGATTCCACGATTCTACATTGCTGCAGATCTGCTTTCGGCTGTTTGAGCTTAACAAGTACACAACAATATCATCAGCAGATTTGCAGAATATTCAGGACAAGAAATGGAGAAAGAAGAGATCAGGCAGAAAGAAACATAAGCATTTCTCTAGAATTACTCTGGCACAGTTCATTGTGACCTAAGGCCACAATTTTCTCCYTTTCTTATATTAACTTTGCTATGGGTTTTTTTGTGGTGCAAGTTTCTTCTTTGTCCATTCAAATAATTGACAATGTATAAGTAGACTCCATCTTCATTCTTTTCTCCATTTGGGAAAGCAACACATCATCTGCTTTCTCTTTGCAACACCAACAAAAATAGTGCTGTAGGAAAATGCAAGTAAAAAGAAGAATATTTCCTGGATGGACGTCCAGATTGCATCCTTAATATGACACATAGCTGTCATGCATGTAAGTGATGGTTCTAAAAGTTACCCCTGCTTTTCAGTATTGCCTTGCTGTTGCCAAGAAGTCTTTTTGTAAAAAGTCTTTCCATACTTGCTTATGGAAAAAATATAAAAGCATAGTTACAAAACACTTTCCAGGGTTCATGACCCCTGCAGCGTTTTATTTTGATTCATTCTGTGTTTACATCTGCTTTAAGTCTTTGTGTCCCCTCCTTTGAGAATACACCTAGCCTATTCTGATTTCCAAAATATTGACTGAGATTTTCATGATACAGTGTTCCTCTAAATAAAAAAAAATAAATAAAATTAAAAAAAAAAACCCAAACCTTTGATTTTGTCATTCTTCCTCCTGAAAGATTTGTGAAGTACAGGATATAACTATAGCAGATGTGAATAAAAAACAGAGCTCCCAAGCCATCTATGATGCACAGTTATTTCCCTGGGATAAGAAGAGCTTTTCCTTTCATTGCCTCATTGCAGTTTGTTTCAGCTTTTTGCTAGTATTTCCAGMAAACCTCATAAACCCATATGAGCCACAGAAAAAAAGACACACATTTTTAACCTTCATTCAGCAAAACACAGAGTGCCTTTAATGCTAAAAAAATTTAAACATGTGATTGAATTCCTTTGAACAACTTTCTCAAAGTTATCTTCCCACTTCCTATCTTTCCTTGCCTATTTGACATTTGGCATCCTTTTAGCTGTAGATCTAATTCCAAGTACCTAGCTAAAACACTGGGTGTTTCTTTTTAATCATCTTCAATTAGGAATCAGCTGAAAAGATTCACACAATGGGTGAACCACACAAAACTTACACCCGCAACAATACAAGTTTATTGCAGATTTCCTCATGAACTGGTCAAGTGCATGAGCAGAAATCCATGTTAGCAGATGTTGCCCCTGACAGCCATGCAGTTTGAAAGCTGCTTGAGATTTCTGAGAGTGATTTCTTCAGGGGAAAAATAAAAAGTAGAAGGAAAGAGAAGTGTGYTGTCTTCCACTTCAGTCTGTTTTCAAAGGCAGCGATACTCAGCTATTCCTGCACTGAAACTTGGTAACAAGGAGGCTTTTTCCATCTGGCCTTGGCTTATTCAGAAACTCTGAATAATCTCTCCTRTTTTTTCAACCCCTGAAATGATATGAGGGGAAGAAGTTGTGTATGTTACTAACTTTCCACCATTATCTCTGTGAATTGTAGAAATGGATGAGGATCTGGCTTTAGATTGGGCAGGAAAAGTCCATTCTCCTGTGAGGAGAACCAACCTTTTCCCTCTCTATGCATTTTTACAATGACTTTTGGGGACCTATAGTTCAGTGGGAATCAATCCACTGATTTTTACAAAATTTAACATGCATTCCAAAATTTTCACTGTCTTAAATAAAAGACAGTGATTTGAAAGGCAAAATATGCATAAGTACAGTGATTTCTGGTTTTCCTCTTTACTGCTTCTGGGTTTCTTCCTTTACTGCCACGTCTCCTCCTCTTCCTATGTCCCTCTGTTTCAATATGAGGCGAAATCGCTTCCAGATGCAATTTTACTGCTCCCTTACCCACATAATGAAAACTAAAAGACACTGCAGAATCCCTGTTGAAGAACCACTATCAATAAGTTTGGCAAATAACCGCCATAAAGCTTTTTTATTGCTCTGCTGATTTAAAAGTAAGTCATCTCGAGCTCAGTGATGGGCAATWATAGTTTAATAATAACAAATTCACTTTGGGGGTGTCATGATGTGTCTTGAGAACTTTTGTTTAAAATATGCATAAAAACATAAAAACAGGAAAATCTTTCATAGGCTATAGAAATAAAGTGCAATTAGTCTGTCACCTTTGTGTGCTAAACAAGTCTGCTGAGAAAAATCACACCATGTTTATTCCTAAGGCAAAATAATTACAACTTCCTTTTGATTTTTTTAGCCTTTCAAAAAGGCCAGTTTGCACCTTTTTGGTTTATAACAAGCAAAAAAAAAAAAAAAAAAAAACCTAACAAAAAACCCCAAAGATTTTGCATTTTATATTGAAGCAAATTTGATGCTTCTGTCAGAAATGATTTATGCTTAGAACTCAGAATAAAATGACAGACTCTAGAAAGATAAATGAAGGAGTTTATCTTTCTAATCCTTAATTTTAAATGTAGGAAAAATTTAAGATTCAAATTCACCTATGTGAATTTCTCTAACAAATAATTTGTCTCTCATAGTTTCTTTCCATGAGGACTTGATTTCGCCCTTCAAAAAAATTAGAAAATAATTTATGGGTTTTAGTCCAGACATACTATATTTTTAACGGCTATCAAATATTCTTGAAGCTTACCTTGGTCCAGGTAATGCCTTTGGAAATAAAGTTTAGACCACAATACCAAAATRGATGGAAAACATTAATTACTACATGCAATTTTTTTTGTGTAAGCCCCATATTTCTGAATGTATTCCTAGAATGGTAGCAGATACACCTGAGCAGGGTAAATAAGGTGAGAATTCAGATCAGGGAGTAAACCAGTTCCCTTCAAAACAGTGAGGTATCTCATGATTTACATAAAAGGAGAAGGTTCTATTGGGCCAGTGGTTTTCAAAACATGGGAGACTAAGAATGACCTAAACATGAGCCTAAAAAAAAATTTAAAGTAACATTAGGAGAAATAAGTAAATTAGTAAAAAAWCATTTAGTAACAACTTCAACCCTCCTGAAATCCCCATCTGTGTGGACAAGGAGAGGCAGAGGAAGCCAGGTACCTGCCCACAGCTCCTCCTCAGGATGGTTGCTCTCTAGACCTGCCCTCCAGACCTCTTGCCTTGCAAAGTTTCACCCCAACCAGGACATGGCAGTCCCTGGGCCTCCAGCTTCACTCGTACAAGAGCATATAACCTGGAAAGTCCAGATCTCTTCCTTTCCCTTCTCTTACTTCTCCAGTTTGCTTTCTTCTACACTCAGTCCAACCTCAGTTCCCTGCAGCTTTTGAGCCATTCCCTATTCTCCAGATGAGCACCAGCTCTTGCTCTATGATCCCAGCTGGATTCTCCCKTGAACAAGATCGTGTTGTACACGGTACAGCATCCACCTCTTTTGTGGTGCAAGTTCAATCAGCTTTGCCTTGACCCAAGGTGAGGAGATGAGAAGAATTTCTGTTACATCAACAATGGTTTTGCTACTTGTTTTCAGGAACAATTAAAAACCCCTTCCCTTCAATCTGAAAACTTTCCCTTCCCTTTTGCTATTATGCTCAAGACCTTTTAAAGMAATAATTCCTTTTCATGGAAAACACATTCCTAACCTCCCCAAACACTCCTGATTTTCTCATTTGCAATCATTTGAATGAAATTAGCCACTGAAATTAGCCATTTCAACATCTGGCATTTAAGGGAAATAGCATAGCAGGAGACAAAAAACACTTTTAAATTTTTTTTAGAGTAGAAAACTCTGGTGTTTGAAAGAAGTGCTTACAATGTCAAAGCTCGTATGAGGTCCTGGCTTCCAGTACACATCTATATTCTTTTCACTGGGATTATAGAGACCTGTCTTAAAATCTAAATGCTGCCATGGAAACTGTCTACATCCTTTTACTTAGGGGAAAATAATTCAACAAAAAATTCTGCCCCAAACACATTTTATCTTGACCTGTCGAGGCTATAAAAAGAAATGGGTTCACCTGCTTGAGATGGTCATGAGGAGCTGCAGTAGGAGGATGCAATCTGCTTAGGCCATCTCCCACTCAGAGATGTGGAGATACATGCACTTTATGACATCATTTTGCATACAGATTTGTCTATATGAATGAGTCACTAATCAATTATATGATTAGAGAAGCAGCATTACAAAACAATCACGTGGTTTGTAATAAATTAAAAAATTCATATGTAGGGCCATACTGGGCAGAGATTTCCTAATCAGAGCATTAAACATGTTTATCCGATAGGGCACAGTGGAACATGTGAATTGGTCAGAGATGAACCTTCTCATTTCCTGTTCCCATCACCAAGGCCTGTGAAATTAGAAGAAATAACATAGTGCAACAGATAAATCAGTTATTAAAAGTCTGCAAGGGAGAGCCTAACATTGCTGAGTGGACAGTTTGTCATACATATTCTTTTCCATCTCTAATTCCCGGGAGTCTGGAAAAAAGCTATTGACTAGATAAAGATGAAGTATGAGTAATTGCACTATGTCACAATTTTGTGCTTAGCATCTGGCGATGATTCTGCCTCCAAAGTACGAAACTCAGATATGACAACAATGAACAATGAATCTGATTCTCATCTTCAYTAAAATGGATCTTCATTGCTGTAATTTCAGTCTATTTTTTCTCCTAATATTCAGTCATTTTAATATCAGCTGATTCAGGATGTGAATAGCTAATTAGATTTGCATGATTTCATGCATCCCAAAGAGGAAGCTGAAATTTGTCTGAATTCTTCT
>NW_026623436.1:829965-839166 GCF_030028575.1 Malurus melanocephalus
CAGCCAAACAGAACAAAACAAACAAACAAATAAACCAAAATCACAAAACCCTCAAAACACCACAAATGAACAAAAATATGCCTTTAATATCTTTCTTTTTTTCAGTTTCTAATCACATATATCTTTCCCTCAGCCATCTGCTTCCCCACATTTCCCTACCACTGATTTTGCCTGAATTGAGACTGCACCTAGCTGTGCTAATATCACTTCAGACTAACCTCAGCCCATTCCCCAGAGATCCTGCTTGCTCACTCCCTGTCAAGGTTCACATCACACAAAAATGTGGGCCTGAATTAGACTGAAGGTTCATCTCTCTGATAATGTGACAGGTAGGTAGCCTCCAACAGTCTCTCAGATTTTTTTGAGACACACTGGGATGGTATTCAGATTCCTGAATATAAATSCCTGCTGCCATCTCAAATCCCTGTGTGTATCTTGTTTGGCAACCAGCTGTTTCTCCAGGAGGTCACAGGGCATTCCACAGATCCTGTGGCATCTCTGCCACCTCCAGGCAGATGTGACATGTATTTTAAAACATCTATTTCTGGCAGTAAATCCCAGAAGTCATGTCTTTGTTTTCAATATCCTTTGATAAATTTCTGGTCTACGTACTTACCTACTCTTTTTAATTACACCATTTTGGCTCTAAAAAAATCTTATGACAAGGAGGTTTGCAACTTTTAAGGAAAATTGCATGCTTTTGTTAGTTATGGATGTGATATTTGCAGTTAACCTAAAACTGAAGCAGTTATAGGTTATGTCCTGCAGCCATAGGACAGATGCCCACAGGTATAGTTAATACTTGCTTGCCTGAAACTCATACCTAAGCACAGTAAAATACTRTCATCATCATCATCAAAGCATATTGTCACATAGCAGTGTATTATAAGGCAAGTTAAAATTTAAATAATGGCCATAACTGCAAAACACAAATGGTGATTTGAGATATGGCTTCAGCCATGGGGTCCACAAAAAAAAACATGTGCAAGTACTAAAATCTGCAAGAGGAGAACTAAGGACGCAGAGAAGGCTGGAAGGGTATTGGATAGAACTAGAATTCTTCTACAATAAGCAAAATCAGTACTAGACCTGATCCYAAAACCAAAGCATCAAGAAGAGAGTATCATTCCTTTTGTTTTTGTCATGGGAACAACTTCAAGGATGGATGAGAAAATTTAGGAAACACAAATTACGTCAGTTGTGGCTTCMCACTTCAGAGAGCTTTGATGACTGGGCAGCTCAGCCTCAGCAGTTGAGGACCATCAGGGCCATGACAATCAATCCTGAGTGAAACAGCATCAATTCCATATGTATCCTCACAGCTAGTTCAGGACAAACTCATAAAAGACAATTTTGTTCTAGATGTGGTGACAATGAAATTTTTTTCAATGTCATTCATGATTTTGCTGACCTCCATAAATTCCCACTCTTATCAAAGAGTGGTTAAAGAGCCCTTGTCAATTTATTTGTTCAAAATATAGAAGACAATTTTTAAACATCTGTAACCTCTTAACATTTTTCAGTTCTGATATAGCCTTTTAAGATGGAGGAAATAGAMGTTCTCAAATTTCAACTCACCATGGCCTAAGTGGAGACATAACAATGTAGCTASCTATACATTCTGTTCTTTCCTTACAAATTCCTCGCTGTTTTGGCTGCTCATGGTGTTTCTTGTGGGTATGGCAGAGCAGGCCTTCCTGTCTGGCATCCTGAAGTGTTAGTTAATTGTTTCTGCTTCACAGAGTTTGTATATCATATTGCATGGACTCCTCCAAGTTACAGATGAAGTTAAGATCATGTTTACCCAGTGAAGGATTAATACTTTCAGTTGCAAGTAACTTAAAACAAGAACTTCACCTGCCTAAATCACTAGCTTAACTTGACTATAATGATTGAAGAAAGAAAAAAAGATATCCAGAGAAGAGCATAACATTTTTAGAGTGTTCATATAACGCTACAGAAAAAAAAAGGGGCTTGGGTTTTTGTAATATCTTTCTGGCTGTGCTTTGGCATACAAACAGTACCATATCCCCTTGCAATGGAAAAGTAATTCATGTGAGACCAAGAGGTATATTTAGGTTCATTTTCATTGCTGGTTTTAATACACAACTCCTTTTGGAGTTTGCTTGGTTCCTTAGCATCTCAGTCCTCCACAGACTTCCCAGGACTCAGCACTCTGTTATTGCTTTTTCTGTTCTTCCCATTGCTCTGCTGTTAAACTCCAAATTATTGTTCATTATGGAAAACGTGTGAAGAGAAGAAAAAAAAAATTTAAAAACAAAAAGGAAGGAAAACTGATTGCAACAGAGTTTGTAGAATACTGTGTGCACAGCCATTAATTCCATGACAGTTCAAGAGTTCATAGCATATTCTTGCCCTTCATAGCTATCAAGTTCCTCTGGGTTTCCTTCTACTCCTGTGTCTTTGCAGTATTACAGATTTCAAATATCTAGAATGAGGATTTTTTTTCTACTTTTTGTGCTTCTGCAGGACTAAGTTGTATTGGTACCTTGTGCTTAAGTTAATTTTAGATATTCTGAAGGTTTATTTAGCAACAGTAATAAGAAGATATATATAGGTATGTCATGATTGTAATCAAATATTAGAAATGCTCACAAGTGTGGAGATTTTATGGATTAACTGAAATAAACATAATATATATAATGACAGGAGACAGTAGAAATTGAGTTTAAATAGCCTGTTTCTCCTAGAGCAAAAAATACTGCTATTCAAGCTGGAAAAAAAAAAGAAGATATCTATCCCTAATGAAAAAATTCATCAGTTACTCAGGATCTTATTGGCGCAATTTAGGTTGCAATTCTGTGAAACACTTCAGGATGATTTAGATAAAGTATCACAAAGGAAGTTCCCTTAAATTTTAATATTTCTATAATATTTGTTTTGCTTCTCTTTCCCACAGATGAAAATCAGTTTATCTGAAATATTTGAGTGGAGCAGTCTATCACCTTGCTCCYCGAGCCAGACAGCCACGGACATTCTCATTTTAATTTTCCCATAGCGGACAATAATTTACCCCATTTGTCACCCTCACTGATTTTACTAGTCACAGATCCAATATTTCCACCTTGATACAAGCAGAACTCCTCCAGATCCCCCAAGAAATGGCTGATAAACAGAGYCCTACATAACTTCAGGTAAAAAGAGTTTTCTCTTCTATAAATATATATACAAAATATTCATATATATATATRTATGTATATATGTATACACAAGTCCCCTTATTTTATTGGAAATAGGCATTTTTCTCCTATGTACCTATTTTACCACCTAATCAGTCTCCTAGCTGCCACAAAGCAATTCAGTCTTTTAGCATTTGTTTTAAGGGGCACAGAGCAGCTCAGTGCTGCTGGGAGTGCACTGATATACTGGCAGTGTGAATATTTACCTCTGTTCACCTCAGTCAGTGCAGCCCTGAGCACACAGCAAGAACTTCAGCTGTTTCCTCAGAGCTTGATTATTTTAATTTTTTTTTTTTTTTTTTTTTTTTTTACAGGTTGTGGAGTCTCCATCCTTGGAGATACTCAGAAGCTGTCAAAACACAGTATGACCTTACTCTGAGTGGACGGGTTGGATTAGACAATCTGAAGAAGTCCTGGATCAACTATTCTGCTCCATTAAATGTCCAGCAAGAGTTTTTCCCAAAAGAGCTACTGCAGCATAAAGTGCACACTGGAGTAAGGGTTTATATTACTATCCTTACTCCCAGGAAGGGAAAACACAGGATGGAACTCGACAGAAAAAGTACCACAAATCTACACCAGGTGCTGTTGAAGATTGCTCATTGTTGTAACTAAGACTACAGTAATCTTCTGCAGGAAATGAGATTTTTCAAACAATCTAGGATCAGCCTCTGACTGAAAGCAGCAGGAAGCAAGTTCTTTCCTCCTCTTTGGTAATCAATTCTCACCATAACAGAGTGAGTGGAAACACTTCAGATCAGGTTGTAAACACTTAATAYGTCTTAGCCTCATCTCTGAGTTTATGTTGTCTGTGTCTTTATCCTCACACYCAGGTAACAGTTCTAAGACAGAAGGAGCTCTGAACAATGTAGTTTTTGCTGAATGACAGAGCAGCTTTTTTTTCTGCTCTGAAGTGCTGCAGTCCTGTTCTGCAGCCTCATTCAATATTCATCTCATGTCAGAACAACACCTCATCCAATCCAAAATGATGTCAGGTAAAAAAAMCACGATTTTTGAACAGTCAACATCTACACAAGGTCTGCTCACAACCCTGCTCCTCTCCAAATGGGACTTTTTCACATCAACACAGGAACAGAACACTTGGAACTATCTACCAGCAACTGCTGCTACCCTAGAGATGGTGTATTAYGATAGCAACATCAATGTGTCACAACACCAATGAGACTCCCTCCCTTCAGTCGTATCTTTATAGGTAGCTTTATGTTCCTGTGCAATCCCAAAGATTTTCTGGTGACAAAATCATGCCATTGGGTTTCTTACTGAAAGGAGAGTWCATGTCTGCAGAGTTTTGGCTCTGTCTCAGGCATCTTATGCACCAGAAGGTCATTTCAGCAATGACAAGGAAATGTCTTCACACTTTAGTAAGCTGGGAGGATTTGGAGAACCCTGTGCTCTCTCTTGTTTATGTTTTTGTGGTTGGTTGGTGCAGGCAACGTGAGAGGAACTCCCACACCATGCCTTTCATGGGTAAGCTATTTCCCCTTGGTGCTACCAGGAACTGAGGCACCGAGTGAAGGAAAACTCATTGCTCTTCTTTACAGATGAACAACACATACACATACTGTGTCTGCATATTTCCAAGCTCTTTATAAAAATAAGTGATAAAACAAAACAAAACAACTTGCTTGCTTGCCTTAAGATTAAACACAGGCACAGCCAGAATTTCACAAAAAATTATTCATACCATCAATTTTTAACTGAGATTAATTGACCTTGCAGTACTGTGAACTAATAAGGCTTTCAAGGAACAGTGCAGTATTCATTAGAAAGGGGAGCTCTCAATGGTTGCTAAGAAACAAGTATATATTTGTAATCACTTTTTTACCCTTGGCAGCCATGCCTTGTCATAGATTCAAGAATGTTTCTCTCAGAACAAATCCCTGTCATTTTCAATYAGAAAACTAAGAATTTAAAATCTAGCTGCTGATTAGTATAACGAGACAGRAAGAGGTAGGTCTGTTGAAGTAAAGATAGAGAGTCACGAGTAATATCTATATTAAAGGCCCAAAAATGACAAGTAGGCCWGGGCATGCTGAATTAGTGGGTCCATAGCATGGTTTTTATCTAGGTCTATTAATGATCTTACAGGGAAAAGCCAGGTGTGGTTATGGGGGTACCATGACCAGGCAGCTCTTCCAGTACTCAACTGGGATGCAGTCACCCTCCCTTGGGACATCCAAGACACAGTATTGTCATGCTGATTGTGTTTGGGGTTAGAAATGGTCCCCAGCCTGCTTTATCTGCAGCTCTAGGATAGCCACACAAACCTGAAAAATCAAAGAATACATCATAATTTTAATTAAAAGAAAACCTATTTAAAAAAGGGACACTTCATCACATTTACAATTTTCCCTCAAAAACGACTCTTAATTTTTTTTAAATGACATCTCAGATATGATTAGTTTTGCGATGTGTAATTGCATTTCTTTATTTTAAATATTCCCCAGTCARTTGCAATACATGCCTTGGAAAACAAACCCTAAAATCCTGTACAGCATTCCGTTTATGTGAACTGTTGCCTTTACTGCCATGTGGCCACTTCCCACGGGTGAAGTTAGGAATGTGCTGAAGCATTTACAGAACTTAATGGACTGCATAGGAATAAGGGGAAATCAACTGCAACCAGAGCATTTCCAAAACATGAAGGATAATAAAACCAGAAAACCCGAGAGATTTTTTTTATTTTATTTTCCCTGGAAAGGYTTACCAGTAACAACAGAGGAAGATTTTTAAACAAAAACATGACATTCATAGTAACATTCCTATTAAAACAGTGTCTGCATGTAACGAATGACCTTCTGCTTTTATGAAAGATATTTTTACAGGGCCCTGCACTGATTAGTTTTTGGTACAAAGACAAAAAAWTCAAAGTTTGAGACTAAACTGAAAATAAACAAGTTATAAATCACAGAGGAACATAGTGGGAGAGAACTACCTGGATTATTTGGGAAGCTGGTTTTCAAGAATCATAGCACTTTGAGAATAATCTTGAAGACAGCAATTCAGGACCTCACTCTGGTTAACTTAGCAATAAAAACACCAGAGAAATTACTTCCTTAATCAGCAGCTGGGAAAGTTTGAATTTTTAAACTACTGGAATTTCTAAAGGTGATTGAAAATGTTTTTTTACTGTCTACTGATTGCATTTAGGTTTGCCATATTTACATAATGGCAAACAGATTTATTTTTGTCTCAATGCACAGATTATTTTCAGGAATGGAAGAGAGGTGTTGCCAACAGAAGAAGGAGCGTAATCAGTTATGCTGAGATGGATCACAGCTAGGAACAAGGGATTGTGTCTCAGCAGAAAGTCTTGTCCCAAGGTTAAACGCTCTATCAGATCTGTCAGGACTGATTTTTTTACTTAAATAAGTTTGGCAAGTTATTTTTCTAGCATTTCTTCTAAAGCACAGGATCTAGCTCATTTGAAGGCTCTATTTATTTGTTTTACATAAATGCCATTGAGGGAGGATCACTGATCTTTGTTTTTCTTGCTGCCTTCCTCCWTGATTTACAGGAAGCAGGATCCTTTCTGTGCTCTGTGGGATTTCATCTTTGGTACAGCTCCCAAAGATCACAGAGACCTGAATTTGCTAATGCAGGAATAATTTCCTATCCCATTCTTTCTTTTTCTTGAGTGTTTTTGGGAATAAGAGATTGGCTCTTCAATATAATAGAAAAATTGTGTTTCCAATATCAAAATGGAATGTAAAGAGTTTCAGATTAGAATTAAGGTAATTTTTTCTTAATATAAGAACAATTATGCACATGAGCATTTTCTTCAGGATGCCCCTATTCTAGTGACACTCAATGAACATTTATTGGCAAGAAAAGCCTGTAGTGAGAGGTTTGCCATGCCTGTCATGACAGCCACGTCACAGTTATACCACTGCTTTGTGGGAGCAGCCTTCACCACCCTGTGGAGAATACAAGGCCAAGGCATTGTTAGGTCACTGACCTCATGACATCACAAGTAAGGTGATCCATGAAATTATGTCTTGGCTTTCCTACCCCCTGTTCCTGAGGGTGTATTCAAAAACAGTTCTTGAAATACTCTTTTTGCGAGAATCAAAGGACAGCTTTTCCCAAAGACATAGCTTTTATATGAATGTCAGAGTGCCTCAGGTCACTATAAAAAAGGTTACAGCAAATCATTYTCTGATGCTGGTGTTCATCCTACTAAATATCACAGATGTCATATTAAAAATTTAGAAAGTCTGCTGGATTAATACTGCCGTTATCTTAAAGCAGAAGTGTGCTGAAAGTAATACTAAAACACAGTGAATTTTTTTTAAGCATGCTATTTTGTATTGCATTTTATTACACCCTTTTCAGCTTTGTGAAACTTACAGCCCACAGTCCRCTAATGCAGTTTTGTCTTTTTTCCAAAGCTCTGTCACAGTTCAGGAATAGCACTCCCCAATTCCATGCCCCCACCAAGACTCTCACCAAGCAGGTCATGCCCACCCTCTCCCCACTCATTTCAATCTCCTTTTCCACCCTGGGAAAGGGGTTAAGATTTGGAGGCACAAAATTGAAAATTGCTGGTTGAGATAAGAACAATTTGCTGGAAACAGCAATGAGATAAGAAAAGGAACAGTAACAGCAYCAACACWAACAACAAAAGGTATRAGACAAAGAAATTATTCACATGGAATTAAAACAATACTGGACCATCTTGCTTCCCATGATTCCTCCAGAGACCCCCTCACTCACAGCCCTGGTAAGTGAAGAGATGGTATCGAGTAACAGGAGGGTCTGACCATCCTCTTCCCAGTTACTGTAAAAAATAACCCAGTCCTGACCAAAACCAGGACATGCTCACTAAATATGTTGACAAAAATGTTATTAACCTGCACAACAGGAGAAAACAAGCAATATTTWAAAAAAATGGCTAGCATCCTCTCTCCTCTAAAAAAACTTTTCTATGACCCATCAGCAAATTCAGCAGACAGTGTGAAGTAGACAGGGATAGGCAGGTATTAAGATCTGTGTAAACTATGTGCAAAACTACAGTAAAAATACCATGACTACAGCTATTATTTTGTTGTTTTAGCAGTAACTGAGTGGGAAAGTAATTTCCTAGCAATCAATGAACATAACTCTGCCAGAACAATCAATCACTGTCCCCGAATACATTATTTAGGAGGGAAAATGTTTACAAGAAAAATCCTGTAAGTTGTTTGCCAGCGAAACTGAGAAAAGTTGCCAACGGCTATCTTCTCAATGGATATGTATTATCCACTTAGGAAGCCCGTGGCTCAGCATCACCTTATACCAGCTGAGATCAGAGATGCAAAGGCTGAAAAATCAATAAAAAACCTCTCCCTGCCACAGGGACAATGSTCTATCACAGGCATTTAACTTAACAACCTATAACTTCTTTATAAAATGTGGATTTCACTTGGAGTCATTCACCAAGTTTCTAACCCTTTTACATTACCTCAGATATAAATCTGCATTCCTGTCAAAATTATTTGCACTTCGAAGGCTAGAATTAGATTTCTTGTTACTGAAATTTCTTGTTACCTTATTCTCACAGGGCAGCATTTTGATCCCCAAAGAGCACAGCAAATGGACTTCAACAGAAAAAATAAGTGGATATGAAATAAAGACCAAGTGATGGGAGATTCCATAATTCCATGCTTACAAGTATTGAACTCAGAAGTCAGGTGTCCAGTTAAAGAGTTAGAGGTGGTACAGCCAGGTGAGACACCCAGAACATTGTGCGTAGGAAGGAAAGGCTCTGACATCCCACCCATCAGCACTGGGGTGCCCTCACACCTGAGAGAAAACATCAGAGAAACAAAAACCTATCGGGTAGACACACATCTTCATAACTGAGCCTAGGCCTCTCTGTAAAATAGGGACTTAGAGCCTCAAGCTGTGATTACCTCCTTATCAGTAGCTTAGAGCCAAACACTTTCTCAGTAAGAGAAATTTTAAAGTAGGATTCAGAGTAGCAAACTCTGAACTCCAT
>NW_026623436.1:839528-841147 GCF_030028575.1 Malurus melanocephalus
AAGAGAAATTTTAAAGTAGGATTCAGAGTAGCAAACTCTGAACTCCATTGACATATTCACCATCTTCAGTGGAGAAGGGCAGCAGACTGGAGCCTCTTGTAAGTAGTGTGCACAATCCAGCTTTCAAATGTCCAGAGGAATATTAAAATGGTATTCCTGGATCATTTGTCCCTATTCTTTCTTATCACAATCAACCTCAATGTACAATCTTTCACCTACAGTCATAGAAATTCCATGAATTAAACAAAGTCTGTCCTTAACAGAGTATCTTATCCTCATTCTCTTTACCACAAGAAAGTTTTAAAACCTTGGACTAACTATAAAAAAAAAAAAATCATAGAAAATTAGGTTATATCTGTTTATTGTTGTGCCAAGATTGGACTTTAACTGAAACATCTAAGATCATTAGAAGGTGTTTTCACTCCTGCAGTAGTACTTGATGAGAGAAATGTATCTTCTCTTAATCCTGGYTATGCTCAAGTAAACAAATCAAAATCTGCTGTGTGAGGACACATGGATGTCTCCTTCCTTTCTCTGGAACTTATACTTACTCTCTTTGTAAGGCTTTTGTCTTTAAAGTCCTATTTTCTTGACAGTAGCTATTTTAAACAGTATTCCTCATGCAATCTGCTCAGGACCTTGCATGCTTTATATCTGAAATCCCTCTGCTCACATGCCCCAAACTCATGTTTCTCTTTTTCACGATTTATTTCTACTCATACATTCATCCTGTTTTCAGGAGATTTATATTTTTTTTCCTTTCCACTATTTCTTTCAGCTGCTAAGTTCCCATTTTTGGTTTGCAATTATTTCAAAGTAGCTCCAGCCAAGTCTCCTATTCTAACCCTGACCAGACATTTCTACCTGTGTCATAGTCCAAATTCCATGTACTTCCAACATCTCAATGACTACTGAATTCTAACAAGACAAAGGCTTTACATTTCTACTGACTTCATTCTCCATCTGTACCTGTTATGAAGGCTGCAAAATCATGGCATCTTTGATGACGTTAAAGGAGGCACCTACTGCTTATTATTAGTGCTAAGCTTTTTTTTTCCTTCCCTTTGCTTTCTGTAGTTCATATAGGAATATTTTAGTTTTACTGTATTTTAATTTCTGTCTCCTTGCCAGTCTGGGGGATTATTGAGCCCACTCCAGCCATTCATAGTTGTGGGGCACAGAGAGGGGAAAAATCACACAAGAAATATTTCTTTCTGCTTTTTATTCTCCTCCTTTCAATTCCTATTATGAGGATCTTATTTTTCACCTGAGACTTAAAAAAGTAATTTCCACTATGAAATGCAGATAGGAGGTGACACTCATCCTTGTGTTAGCCCTAATTTTCATTTGCAGGTACTGACCATCTGTCCAAACAGGCTGAAGTAAGAATATAGAATGAAAACTTGCAAATTAAAGTCATCCCAATGTCAAAATGTAATCAAATTTTGAACAGTCAGGAATATTGTAAAGCAGTAACAATTTTTTTAGAGGTACTGTACTCAGCAGACTAGTTTTTTACCAAGAAGTGTGGTGCCTGGATAAACACAGCTCTGATATTCACTCCATCCCCCAACTGGTTTGCACATTTGGCAATCAATAAGCCATGTCAGATGGAATTT